>NW_005871186.1:1563600-1673315 GCF_000147115.1 Myotis lucifugus
TGACAGACAGGGTGCAGCGCCCAAACCCCCTGATCTCCTGCGCTCTGTGTGTGACAGGGTGTGGCGTCCCACCCCCTGATCGGCCCTGCTCTGTGTGTGACAGGAGGGTGGCGCCCCAACCCCCCCCTCACGGGCCCTGCTCTGTGTGTGACGGGGTAACCCCCTGATCCGCCCTGCTGTGTTTGTGACGGGGGCGGTGCCCTAACTCCCCTATCGGCCCTACTCTGTGCTCTGTGGGTGATAGAGGGCGGCGCCCCAACCCCCTGATCCGCCCTGCTGTGTTTGTGACAGGGGGCGGTGCCCTAACTCCCCTATCGGCCCTGCTCTGTGAGTGACAGGGGGCAGCGCCCCAACCCCCTGATTGGCCCTGCTCTGTGCATCACAGGGGGTGGCGCCGCAACCTCCCCATCAACCCTGCCTTGAGTGTGATAGGGGGTGGTGCCCCAACCCCCCAATCAGCCCTACCCTGAGCGTGACTGAGGGTGGCATCGCAACCTCCCAATCCGCCCTGCTCTGTGCATGACAGGGGGCGGCGCCCCAACTCCCCAATCAGCCCTGCTCTGAGCCTGACCAGGGGCTGCACCTAGGGATTGGGCCTGCCCTCTGCCACCCAGGAGCAGGCCTAAGCCAGCAGGTCGTTATCTCCTGAGGGGTCCCAGACTGCGAGAGGGCACAGGCCGGGTTGAGGGACCCCCCCTTCCCCCCTGAGTGCACAAATTTTTGTGCACCGGGCCTCTAGTACATAAATAAAAAGTAGAGTGTGTGTTCCTTTTTTAATGTAGGATTTTATGGGAGAATGAAATGTTAAACACATAAACATGTGTAAATGTTAAGGTCAGTGTGACTGTGACAGCAAATGCGAGCCTTGCTTGGCGTGCTGGAGTCATGGCTTTGCTTCTCTCTTCCCACAGTGTACAACTGGACCGTGGACGAGGTGGTGCAGTGGCTAATCACATATGTGGAACTGCCTCAGTATGAGGAGACCTTCCGGAAGCTGCAGCTCAGTGGCCATGCCATGCCAAGGTCAGGAGACAACTGGGTTCTCTCACTTGTAGTACAGGAAATGGGCTGGGATTGGCCTGCCTTCAGGTTACTGTGGCCAGTTAAATGAGGTTACACCCTTTTTAGGGTAGAATCTATAGACCTCTCCTCTTCTCATATCTACTGTGCACTTGCCATAAAACAGATGACTACTTAGAATCCATTCTCTTATTTAATATTTCTATCAATACTGGGAATAGTACTAATAGCTGCCATTTATTGAGTGCTTAGTACATGCTAGACACTCTACTTCAACACTTTTTATACAGTATCTCATTTAATTCTTATATCAAAGCCTGTGGTGTTTCTCTTTATTGCTCTTTCACACCCCTCCCCCCCCTGCCCCCTTCACCCAGCTGTCTCTTTTGTTGCCCAGGAGTCTCTGGAGCTCTTTTAGCCTCCCCAGAATTATGCATATCAGTTAATCTACTCTAAAGAAATTGTGCAGAGGTGGGGGCTGACTGCCATTGGACACAGCCTCCTCTCTGGAATGACTCCTCCAATAGCTATTGTGCCCTAACTTTGCCTCCTTTGCAGGCATAATATGCTAGGGCTTGGGGTGGGAGTGGGGAGGAGATGGAGTACTGCTTGGACTTCTTGTTATATCGAACTAGTGCCATATGTCATTCAGTCATTAATCCATTTACTTATTCACTCAACGAATATTTACTGGGTACCTGCTCTGTGCCAAGCACTTGTGCTGGGTGCTGGGGATAAAGGTGACAACAACCTGCTCTTGTCCTCAAAGGGCTTACTGTCTGGTAAGTGCTGATTGTGTATATGTATATTCTGTCATCTTATTATGTAGGTGCATCTGGTTATGAGCTTCAGCAAAGGGGAAAGGGGAGGGGAAAGCTGTTGGAATGCCCACACATTGTAGTCTCCAGCCACAGAACTACCAGACACTGCTGTCCAGGCCCAGCTAAGCTGGCTGTTCCCTCTTCTGCTGCCTATAACTTTCTCTTCATAGCTCTCCCTGCCCTGGAGAGAATAATAATCTTAATGTTTGTGCATCCCTTTATAGAGTGCTTTCTTACCTATTATTTCAATTGATTCACACAATTCTGGGAGGAAGGAATTACTGTCCCAACTTTTAGCTGCACAAACTAAATTTCAAATATTTTATGATTTATCCAAGCTGGCAAGTGGCAGAACTGGAATTTGAACTTAGGTCTGCCTGGTTCTAAGTGCCCTGCTTTTTTCACTGCTTCTCCCTCTTGCCCCATGCAGTTGAAGATGGATTTGTCTATTTGTCTATTTGACAAATTTTACCAAGCACCTACCATATGCCATGGGCCCTGAGGACAAAGACAAGCATTAGACCTCATATGTGCTTTTAGGAACTCCAGGTTTGATGGACGAAACAAGCAATTGAATAGATGATTGATCATGAAGTGCCAGGATTTAGGTTTCTTTCTCATTACCCATAGAAATAGTGGCAGTGCCTTGTGGATCACTGGACCATTTCACCTATGCTTGGATTAAAACTGAAGCCTAGGATAAGTCAGTTCCCTGGTCATGGTCTTACTTAGCCCTCCTGTGGCTAGGATTAGATCTAAGACCAGATCCAGCTAGGCTGGGCTCAGGAATAGAGGAAGCCAAGCTATGGTACTCTAGTAACAGCAGAAGCATGGAGCCTTCAGTGCATAGAGTAGGGATGGTTCTAAGCCCATCACTAGGTAGCATGATACAATGGAAAGAATCCAGCAGATTTGAGTTTGTGTCTTGGCTTTGTTGCTTACTTGCTATGTGACTAGGCAAGTTACTTAGTTCTAAGTCTCAGTTTTCACATCTGTAAAGTGGAGCTAATAATAGAACTGAGTTCTTAAAATCATGAGAAGTAAATTAGGTATTGAATGTAGTGTTAGAACAGTACAAGATACACAGTAGTTGCTTACTAAATGTTAGCCACAAATGGTTTTCATTTGTTTCATAGCTTAGAAGTAGATAGCAGTCAAATTCATAGGTTTTTTTTTTGTGACAAATAGACTGTATAAAAGATGACACTTGTTTTGCTCAGTCAGATGAAGTTCAGTACAGCTGGTAGAAGTGCTCTAAAGAGGGTCTCCAAGAATTCTCAGGGTTATAGGAAGCATCTGATTTTACATAAGTTTACACAGAAGGAAACTGAGGCCTTAGGGGAGGGACTCAGCAGTTTGTGATTAGACTAGTCACTCAATGATAGAGCTGACACCCCTACTTCCTATCAGTATCTCCTTGCCTCTCTTGTAGGTGGGCTTGATTGCTTCTCAGACAAGAGAAGGAAGTAGCTGCTCCTGCATGCCCAGGCAGGAGTATAAACACACACTCTGATTTCAGAAGCTTCTTTTCTATCTGGGGAAACAAAGATATGCATTTGAAAAGAGCTCTAGCCCTAGCCATTTGGCTCAGTGGATAGAGGGTCGGCCTGTGGGCGGAAGGGTCCCAGGTTCAATTCCAGGCAAGGGCACATGCCTGGGTTGTGGGCTCGATCCCCAGTAGGGTGCGTGCAGGAGGTAGTTAATCAATAATTTTCTCTCATCATTGATGTTTCTATCTTTCTCTCCATCTCCCTTCCTCTCTGAAATATATCTATATATCTATATAAAAGCATAATATGCAAATCGACCAGATGGCAGAATGACCAGTCGGCTATGACATGCACTGACCACGAGGGGGCAGATGCTCAACACAGGAGCTGCCCCCAGCCCACAGGCCCTGATCATCTGAGCCTACCAGCCAGCTTCTTAATCCCTCCCCCTGGCTGGCAGGCTCCAATCTCCCAATGGGGAACTGGGAACCGGGAACTGGGGGTGGGTAGCAGTGGATTCAGGCGGCACCAGGGCCCCCAATTGCCCCGCTGGTCATCCCACACACAGAGGGCAACCAGCGGTGGTGGCAGGGGGCAGGACTGGCTGCTGGCAGCCGGGGAAGATCAGCCCTGATCACAGGCCAGGCCTAGGGACCCTACCTGCGCATGAATTTCATGCGCAGGTAGGGTATGCAGAGAGGGAGAGAGAGAGAAAAAAAATTTTTCTAAATAAAAAAAGAAAGAAAAGAAAAGAGCTCTGACTTTATGGACTAGTTAGTACAGTTGTAAATGCTCACTTGTGGGATCCAGACAAGTGACTTTTCAATCTTTCATATCTTAGACCCTTCTCCTCCTATACCTACTGTGTTCTAGCAGAAGAGAAACAAAGTTCAGTTTTTCCAAGGTCATTTTCTTGTTTACAGGCCATCTCTTATTAGAGTTATTATTAACAATATGATTGAAGGTCATAAAAAATTACTATATCTGATTGGGAGTAAATTACGGTGACACAGGTATACGCTAACAAGATATGCAGTATTTGTCATCAGCAGGTTTATATTTAATGACTGTTAAATATATTCATTATTAAATATATTTAATTGGGTTAGGATTAGAATAATTCAGAGGTCCCTAGAATCACTGGGTCATATAGTGTGACATTTTGACAAGGACTGGACAAGAGAATGTATTTATGAATGGTGAGTGTGGAGACAGATATATAATGGATAATCCCTATAAGGGGAAGCACATGGAAAGTTTACACCTGGGTGTGGGAATGGTCACAAATGAATATCCTTAGAGACTAGGATACTCAGGAGAGGTAGACATGTGGAGAAGGGTGAACAAATTATTGGTAAATGTTATGTGTCTCTGCATACCCACCACTGAGATCCATCAGTATAGACCAGTGATGGCGAACCTTTTGAACTCAGCGTGTCAGCATTTTGAAAAACCCTAACTTAACTCTGGTACCGTGTCACATATAGAAATTTTTTGATATTTGCAACCATAGTACAATAAAGATTTATATTTTTGATATTTGCTTTATATATTTAAATGCCATTTAACAAAGAAAAATCAACCAAAAAAATGAGTTCGCGTGTCACCTCTGACACGCGTGTCATAGGTTCGCCATCACTGGTATAGACTCTGTATTCTAGCATGCAGAAGGGAACAGCCACCAGGTGCTAGGAGTCATGGAAGTGTTCCTGGAAGAAGTGAGGAGTTTTACCAGGATCCTTCCTAGCTTTGCTGGCAGAGAACTGAATGCCTACTCTTTGCTTCAACAGGCTTGCTGTAACCAACACCACCATGACAGGGACTGTGCTAAAGATGACAGACCGGAGCCATCGGCAGAAGCTGCAGCTGAAGGCCCTGGACACAGTGCTCTTCGGGCCTCCTCTCTGTGAGTCTTGTGGAGAGAAGGGCTGCTGGTGTGCCATGGAACCCAAGGCTGTTGGGGTGGCTGGGCTGAGGTCCTGGGTCTCCTGGGTACACCTGCCTCCACATTTCCTGCTGCTGTTGAGATATTAAATGGTTTTACATTTTAGTCCAGCCAGATATCAACATCTATTCATTAAATACATTAATGAAACATCTGCTTTGTGCCAGTGCTGTGCTGGAAACTGTAGGAAGACCTGGATGAATCATATTCTGGCCTAAGGGGATAAAATGAATGTTCTAGAGAGGTACACAGTGCTTCTGAATTCCAGAGGAGGGGTGGAGGAGGCATACTATAAAAAAGGTGGCATGTGAGCTCTGCCTGTAAGGAGGGCTAGGGCTGTATTTCATTCAGGGGGCCAGAGAGGGCATTCTGGTGGAGGAAACAACCTGAGGAGGAACACAAAGGCTAAAATATGAAAGTTATGCTCAGGGATAAAAGTAACCGATAAGGGCTGAATGCTATTTCGCTTCTCCCTGCTCTCACTGTGGGTGTGCAGAATGTATGAAGTAATTGTTGAACATCTGTGTTCTTGGACAACCAAAGAGGACTAAGTAGGCTTTCACTGAAGCAATAGAGACACACTCAGGCCTAAGGAAGGGTGTTCTCTTCTGTCAGGAGTTAGTCGAGAGAATTAGGTGGTCCAGCTCCTGAAGATCTGCAAAAGCCTGACATCCTTTTTCTTATTCTAAGTGAACTCAGGGGAAACAAATATTTCTTAGAAGATTAGCCTTGACCAAACAGGCTCTTAGGGTTCACTCCCCGCCCTTTGAGATCTGTTGGCGTCAGTTGAGGATGCCAACAGCAGAATGCTATAGAGCCAAGGACTAGTCCAGAGAAGCAGCTGGCATGTAGGGTGGGAAATGGGAAGTGACTGCTAATGGGTATGTGATTTCTTTATGGAGTAATGATAATGTTTTAAAATTAATTGTGCTGATAGTTGTATAACCTTATAAATATGCCAAAACCATTGAATTGCACATTTTAAAAGAGTGAATTTTAGGGTGTATGAATTATATCTCAGTCACCATCATTATGTACATCTAGATTCTTTTTAAAAACATAACCTGAGGGTATTTTTTTCCCCATTGATTTTTTAGAAGGAGGGAGAGAAACATCCGTGTGAGAGAGACACATCGATTGGTTGCCTCCTGCATGCGCCCCAACAGGGGCCAGGGACAAACCTACAACCTAGGTGCATGCCATTGGCCGGGAATTGGACCCGAGACCCTTTGGTCCATGGGCTGACGATCTAACCACTGAGAAAAACCAGCCAGGGCCCTCTAGATTTTCTTGTAACTCCTGGACTTTCATATAGAGAACTTAAGTTTAGGAAAGCGCATTGGTCTCTTTTAAAAACTGCCACTCATTGTTTAACCTTGTATAGGTTACTTTTCTCGGGATGTGTTTTCTGATTTGTATCATGAAACAATTGAGCTAATGGATCCTTAAGATTCCAGCTGCTACATTCTGTAATTTTTTGGGGAAACCCTTTGGCTGATAGGGTCCTGTGTAAAAGACAGGAGGTCTGTTCCTTCCTACTACTATCTATATCCTTTTCCTTTAGGAATTCTCTGGCCCTTGGCTTATCAAGTGATCCTGCCTACACTTAGATTTCCTCACCTGTAAAATGGGCTTGGTCAGTAAGGCTGTTCCTGGCTCTCTCACTCAAGGACTCAGATAGAGCTGGGTATACTCCTGGGAACTAAGATTTTGGAATCCAGCAGCTGTCCTGATGGAAAATATTGTTTATCCTTGCCTACTGAGGCTTGTTAAAGAAAATTTTTGAAAATTGTCAGCTGAAATTTGAGGAAAATACTAGGAAGCTCTTTGCCAGGAGACTCTGCAAGGGTGGGGCCCTGCCTGGTAGGGTCCTGCAAAGAATCCCTTGATCTGTGTCACTCTAGGCTTTGTGTTCTCATCTGAACATGGACTGAAACCTCTAGTCCAGTGCTGTTCCCTGTCCAGTGCCCATGCAGGATTTAGAATGAGGGCCTATGCTAGCTCTGACCTGTGTTCTTCACCTGGTGAGTTCTTAGGGCTGTGGTTCTCACGCCTCATCATAAGGCATGTAGTAGATAAATACTCCAGAGAACCTGGGCCAGTTACAGCTGCCAGCCATGGCTACCTTAATGAAAAGCCTGCTGTTGGTCTGAGGTGTGAGAAATCTTAAAAGCAGAGATTGTTGTGCAGTAGCCAGGAGGGTCTGCTGAGTGAGCATGATCCATCTACTCACAGCAGCTTCAAAGCTTAGAAAGAGGGAAAAGGGATCATACTGGCTCAGCAGAGGGTCACCTCAGAGTCCATTTGCTGATAGTAGATGACATCTCAGTCTTCCCCATGTGGCCACAGAGCAGCACATGGCTCTTTACTGACTTTTCCACCCTGCAAAGTTGGCTCTAGGCTTGGAGGCCCATGTGGGGCTGCCCTAACTGTGCCAGTAGCCAGGTGTTAGGTATGATCTGAGAAACCAATGCCCAAGGCAGTGTCCAGTTGGAGGCCTAAGCTGATGTCTCACTCTGGCAGCAGATCATTCATTGAGGGGGCTTTTTCTTCTCTGCAGATAATTTCTCAGAGAAAATGAGGCTCAGAAAGATGAGGTGAGTGTTTAGAGTTCATTCAGCATTTAAATGGCAGAGCCATGACTCAAACCCAGGTCTTTAATTTATATTTTAGTGCTCTTTTCTACTCTGTAATCCCACCCTCTACTTGTGTAGAGGAAACAAATTATTATATAAAGAGTTACAGCTTTGAAATCAAGTAAACTGGCTCTGTCACTCAGAAGTTTTGTGACCTTGAGAATATTCCCAAGGTTCTATATGTCCCAGTTTCTTCTAAACAAATGGTAGCTACTATTTTCAGTATACAGTACAGTACAGTACGCCTGCTCTGGTCAGTCCTTGGCTAGGGACTACTGTGCCCTTGGTGCTTCAGCAGGAGTATTGAGAAGGGTATAGGGAGAGGCCTGCCAAGCAATTGTTGGGGTTGGGGAAGTTGTGGAGAGGAAAAGACAACACTACACCTGTCTTCCTTCTTCAGTGACTCAGATAATAGGGAAGAGTCCTTGGTAAGCAGGAGTGGCTGCCTCTCTGGCAAAGCTTGCTCTGGTCTGTCAGCTCTATCTTTACCTTCTTTCTCCTTTCTGTTATGTTCCAACTCGCCCTTCAGCCTTCTTCAGAATGCCTTTCTAGCCTATTCCCAGGAATTCTCAATCCTTCCCTCTTACTCTCCTCTGGGAAGCCACAGCCCTTTGTACCTGACTCCTTTATAAAATTCTGTTTCCCTGTCTGATACCATTTAACCGGGAACTCCCCGGGAGTAGAAATAGCTTTGTTCATCTGTCATCAGCACTTAGCAAAGGCCCAGCAAGAAGTAGGTGTCAAGTGATGTATTCTAGAAGATATACAGAAGGAGGCTGGGCCTTGACAGAGCTACAGGACTGAGGGGAGTTGGGAGAAAATCCTTTCCAGCTTGGTTGTGAGGAGAACTGCTACCTGTGGAGCATCTTTGGATAGGTGAGGCAATTAGAGCACTTTTGGGGCTATAACCAGAAGGGAGGTGGGCCCAGGAATAGCTGTTCCAGGTTAAACAGACACCTCAACACAGAAGGCTATGTAAATGACAAAAGAAATTCTTAGCACATATTTTGGCAGGTAGGAATGAATATCTATAGCTGCTTGGGGCAGGGTGTTGTGGGCAGTAGATTGGGAGAGGGAATTCCAGAAAGTGATAATGATTAGAGGCTCACTTCTTAGTGATAACTGGAACCTTGAAAATTTTCACCATTACCCCTAACTCTGTTGACATGTCAGCATCTCATTAGTTTACACTCTCCTATGCTGCCTTAGGCCTGATTGTGTGAACAGTTGACCTCATTTTGCTAAAATCTATTTACAGCACTCAGGCTAGGAATTCTTCCACCCTCTGGGTTCTCAGGTCCCAGCCAGCTTCCCTGGGTTAGCTTTGTTCACTTGGCCAGCCACATCTGTTCTCATGAAAACTCCATCGTCTCTCTGCCCAGGCTATGTTCTTTGGGTGCGAGGTGTATGCTGAGAGCTGAGCTTGTGTAGGGGCTGTGTAAGATAGCTGGCCATATTCTTCATGTCCCAGGAGCTGGTATTTGCCCTTCACATGCACTTTATATTATACAGCCCCTCCCCTCTTTTCAGGCTAAAACCTCTTCTTACCGCCTTTGCTGAGCACTTGCTCTGGTCAGGCTCTATGCTATGTATGGAGCTACAAAGATAAATTAGTTTTGTGCTTGGTCCTGAGGAACTCACAGACTATCAGAAAGAAGTGACTCACATGAAAGCTGAAAAACATACAAGATAGTCCCTGAGATAGTTAGAGATAAGTCATGTTTACCTGTCCAAAGAGAGGGTTGATCAGGGATCCTAGTTCAGAGAAGAGGAATGAAAGGATCTCTGTGGACTGTGCTGGGCTGGGAAGGTAGGTTGTAGGAACTGAAGAATGGGAGTGGGAATATGATGAAAAGAAGTACATCATTAGTTAGGCATAGACTAGAACTTGATTTCTGTATTTCCCCTTCTTTTTCTGACACAATAATTTATAGATTCTGTATTATTCAGGGTTCAACAGAGTAACAGAGCCAATAGGATATGTATATAGATATGAATAAGAGGAGATTTATTATAGGAATTTAATAAATCATGTAATTGTGGATGCCAAGAGACCCATGATCTGCCATTGGCAAGCTGGAGAACCAGGAAAACCAGTGGTGTAATTCAGCCCAATTCTAAAGGCTTGCGAATCAAGGGAGATGATGGTGTAAGTTTGAGTCCAAAGGCCAGAGAATCAGAGGGCTGATGGTGTAAATCCCTGTCTGAGTCCCAAGACCTGAGAACCAGGAGCACTGATGTAAGAGGATGTCTCAATTCAAGCTGAGAGAGCAAATCCACTCTTCCACCACCTTTGGTTCTTTCAGGCCCTCAGCAGCCTGAGGATGAATGGATGATGCTCAGACTACCGATTCAAATGTTAATCTCTTAAGAAGACAACCTCACAGATACACCCAGAAATAATGTTTTTCCAATAAAGTTAACATAAAATTAACCATCTTAGATTTATTTAGGACTCTGGGGTTCAGGCCAGGGCTCCTCTGAAGGGACCTGACAATTCTCACATCAGCCTTTCCAGCCTCCATCTCTTCCTCAAATTCCACATCCACATTCCTAATTATCTATTGGATAAGTCCATCTGAATGTTTCCAAAACATCTCTAAGCGTTCATTTACAAATACACATTTGATCCCTTTAGCAATTCTATATAACGCATTTTACAGCTGAGGAGGCTGAGATCCAGATGGGGGAAGTGAATTTCATAACAAATTGGGGAAGAGGACAGCATAAAACCTAGACTTCCTAATACTTGGTGTAGGATGCTTTCTTTGATGGCAGAATTTCTCTACATGAGGCCTTATGTATAACCTTTTAAAGGTCTGTCCTGATGGCTAGGCCACAGTCAGCTCCCAAGATGTTATTTGGAGGGAAAACTGGGGCCTTGGAACTCTTAAGTCACATTCTGGCTAGATCAGGAGATATAGGCCTCTCCATGGTGAGAGATATTTGTATGTAACAAAGTGGAAACAATACCTGCTGCATGAGTATGAAAGTTGTCATGACAAAGTGGGTATAGTAGAAAGACCATGCAATCAGGCACAGCTGGATTTGAATCCTAGCTCTGCCACTTTTTGTGAACTCCAGCAAGTCATTGCTCCTATGAGCCACAGTTTTCTGGTCTATAGAATGAGACTGCTAATACTCTACCTTAGAGAGTAGTTGTGAGAATTAGAGATGGTGAATATAAATATCTGATACATTGTATATTTGCTCTATTTTAGTTCCTTATATGGATTAAGGAGAGGGAGATATCATATTTGAGGCTGATCAGTAACAACTCAGTCCCACAAATATTTATTGAGGGCCTCTGTGTGTTAGTCGGTGCTGTGCTAGGCACTGATGCACAGACAAGTAACAATCAAGGGCCACAGAGTAAATCAGCCATATTAGACTCGTTTTCTTCCCACCACACTTGGTTGCTCATGGAATGTGACAGATAGCATAGCTGAGCTTCACCTCTGCATTTGAGAGGGCAGAAGGATGTAAGTATGGGGTGGATGCTTTACATTTAAGTAAAGTCAAAACTGGTTGAAGAGATCCAGCAAGTACTGATAGGTGGAACAGTATTACCTTAGATCAGGGGTGGGCAACCCCTGGCACACGTGCCAAACATGGCACGCTAGTAACTTTTGCTGGCTCGCGAAACCCTCTCTTATAATCTTCCATTTACAATTTTTGTGAACATTTGAATGACTTAAATGTTAAATTACAAGGAACTGGCGAAACACTTGATGTTATGTTTAGTTACATAAAGGCTTTTGAAAAGAAACTGGAAGTCTTTAAGAGGGATGTGGATGATGAGAGATTTAGATATTTCCCAAACCTGAAGAGGCACATCAAAGACCTCCCAAGAGATGACAGAACAGACTGTGAAAGCCTTCAAAAGCTGTTTTTAAACATCATTGAGTCAACTATTGAGCAGTTCTTCTCAAGATTTGCAAAATTCAGAGAACTGGAAGAGACAGCAAAATTCATGAGGTTTCCAGACAGCATGAAACTGGAGGAACTAAACTTACAAATGTTTTCACGGATAGACATGGCTGACTTTGAAATGCAGTTGATTGAATTTCAGAGTAGCTCAATTTGGAAGCAGAAATTTATTGACCTTAGAGTTGACTTGGAAAACATTGAAAAAAAGCGATTAGAGACAGGAGTACCAGGGGGAAGTGTCGAAAACAAACTATTGAGAACTTGGAATGCCATTCCAGAAAATTTTTTCTGTTTAAAAAACTTTGCAACAGCGTTACTTTCCATGTTTTCATCCACATACGCGTGTGAATCTTTGTTCTCAGTGATGAATTTTGGTAAGTCTCGTAATAGGAGTAGCCTGATGGATGAAAGTAGTAGCTCGTGCATATCTCTGAAGGTCACGAAATATAAACCTGATGTAAAATCTCCGTTATCAGTGATGCAGCAGCAAAAGTCCCACTGATAATATCAAACAGAGCCATAAAGTTTTCTGTCGGACTATCAGTGTACATGTATACATTAAAAAATAAATGTATCTTTCATCATCATAGACTGTGTTTTTGTCGCTCGAATGAATTTTATTATTTCTTCGTACACCTTAAGAGATATCAAGTAGGCGTAACATGTTCTCAAAAAATTAGGGTTGGCACGCAGAAGAATTTTGAGTCAGAGATTTTGCTGGTTTTGGCACGCACTCACAAAAAGGTTGCCCACCCCTGCCTTAGTTCCTATCCTTGGTCCTGGCCATTTGTATTCATGACTTGGATGAGACTGTGAAGCTGGAAAAAATAATAGCATCTTGTTCCAAATTGATCTGGACAACGTTAAATAAGGGACTGAGTAGAATAGATAGGCGCCCAGTCTGCATGCCCACCTTAAAAATCTGAAGTGTTGGAGGTGCTGGTTGCATGGAATCTTGAGCAAGAATACCTTTGACTTTCTGTAGGAGTGTAGAATTGAGAATCCCTGGAATTGAGAAACCCTGGGAAGCCAAGGTTAACAGTCCTTAACAAATAGGAGACTGTGTAGGAGGCTGGTGTGTTCTGGAAAGAAAGGCAGCTCACTATGCTGCAGAGATATCTCTTGGGACCTGAAGGGAGGAGCATGAGAACTTGAGTATGGATAGAAGTGTAGGCTTGCCTGGCGGCTAGAAGATGGCTGGCTGCTAGAGGACCCTTAGTTTTCTCTGTGAGAATCTGGCATAAACATGTAAAGGACACCGGTCCCATCCCAGACCTAGTAACTCTCCCTTGGATGGAAATAGAATGTGCTAATCTGCCTTTGATCCCACACCCTCCCCATGTCCTGCTGCTCAGCCTTTCAGTGAGGAGCTATGAATATAACCCTTTTTCTCAATCTGGGCCTCATTTTCATGTGTCTTTTTCTGCTGTCTGGACCCTACCTCAGCTTGGTGGCTCTACCTGGGACCTTTTGGATTCCCATTAGCCCCTTTCCTGGGATTCTGTCAGTCCTGCTTTCCCCTCTCCAACCTGAGGGTAACCTGCTGTGCACAGGAGGTCATTCCCTCTTTCCTTCCTTCCCTGACCCCCACATCTGGGGTCCTCTGAGCCCACAGCTACTCTATCCCAAATTGAGTACAGCAGCAGCCCTCTTCTCCTTAGCTGTTTCTTTCAGGTCTCCTCCACTTTAGCCCTGGGCCCAGATCTAATATAGTAGGAACAATGTCAGGCTCTAGGAGTGCCCCTCTTCTGGTTGGCTCAATTCTTAGGACATGGCTTTTGCTCTCATCTTCTGTTACTCCTTGATTAGCTTTTCAGTTTTGCTCTGGAGACTGATTATTACTCTGAATCCAAGGTGGTGGCTGGGGCCCTGGCTGCTTCACCAAATTGCTGCCAGGCATTCTCAGCAGGTAGCTCTGCCCCTCTATTCCTGGCATGTGGACTGTTTTATACACACCAATCGCTTGAGCTACTCCTGTTCTACCTCGTCTGTGGATTGAGCCACAGCCTAGAAAAGCTCTCCATAGATGAGACTTACAGATTTTTTTTACCTGATTTGGACTTTGCCCCTTGTATATATAATAGCTTAGTAATCCAGGAGACCCAACTCCTGTGGTAACTCAGTTCCACAGCCAGATCACAAGCTCTAAGCAACTTGGCTTTTATACCCTTGCCAGCCATCCCCTCCTATCTGCTCATGCACCCTAGCATGCTTACCCTGTAGAATGGAAGCCACTGCATCTGGGCACATGGACCAAAACTGCAGACCAGGGATGGCTGGCATGTATTGAGAAGACTAGTGCTCTCCTCTTCACTGCATATTAGGGAAGCATGATTTAATAGGTTTCCAATGTTGCTTTAAGGCCTCTCATCCTTTCCAAACTAGTCCTTGACTTAGCAGAGAAATAGGCACAGAGCTTACTGTGATAGTATATGGCAAGTGTGTGTCTAAGAACAGAAATGAAGGCTTCATGGAGGAGGGGATGCAGTGGACTCTGCAAGGCTAAGTGTGCAGTGGGCAGCCTGACTTACCATGCCTTCCTCTCTGGCAGTGACCCGCCATAATCACCTCAAGGACTTCATGCTGGTGGTGTCTATTGTTATTGGTGTTGGCGGCTGCTGGTTTGCTTATATCCAGAACCGTTACTCCAAGGAGCACATGAAGAAGATGATGAAGGATCTGGAGGGGTTACACCGAGCTGAGCAGAGTCTGCATGACCTTCAGGAAAGGTAAGGCCCTGCCCCTTCTCCACAGCCCCAGTGTTGCCAGCTCCTGGGAGCCTCCTGTTTCTACTTGGGTTGTGGGCTACCTGGTCCCTGGGACCAGATTGACATGGCTGCCAAGGCTGTGCCATCCTTCCAAAACTGCACTGAAGGTCCGGGTTCTTGCCATTCCAGCAGGACATGTTGGGGCAGGGTGTTGGGGCAGGGCAGAAACTTATTTCTCTCTATTTTCTCTCTGAGCTTCAGAGGAAGAAATATGTGGCTGTCAGAAGTCTTGAGCTTCCCTGGTTGGATGACTTGCTAAGGGGTCATTCTATGCTTTGCCCTACCTTTGCTTCCTTTCCCTTAGAAATAGATACAACGAACTGTTCTTCACTATTCTCCAGAGAAGCCTCACAAGTCTGTCTTCCTAATACCTTCCAAATCTCATAAATACTCACTTGTTGTATGACTTTGGGTAAATCCCTTTCCCTTCTAGGACTTATTTCCTCATCAGTAATATGAAGGTGTCAAACTAGGAGAATATTAACGGCCTAGCTCTGATAGTCTGGAATTCTGTCTAAATAAAACTTGGCTTAAAACTACTGTTGAAGAGATAGTTGTGGAAAAAGGGTACCAACCGATCTAAGTCAGCGGTTCTCAACCTGTGGATCACAATCCCTTTGGGGGTCGAACGACCCTTTCACAGGGGTCGCCTAAGACCATCGGAAAACACATATATAATTACATATTGTTTTTGTGATTAATCACTATGCTTTAATTATGTTCAATTTGTAACAATGAAATTGGGGGTCACCACAACATGAGGAACTGTATTAAAGGGTCGTGGCATTAGGAAGGTTGAGAACCACTGATCTAAGTACTTCCTAATATCTAGGAACCAAGACTGTGCTGGGAATTGTAAGGAATTCGTTGCTCCTGGGGCAACAAAACTCACACATGAGAAGGAGCAGTGAGCACACACTTAGTGCAGTGATTCAGTGCCAGCTTATGGGATGATAAATCTAAGGACTGAAAGAGCACAGAGGCAGGGGATGAATTATGTGGATGCTGAGAAGGTGGCCTTGAAAGATGGGTAGAGAGGTCCTGATAGTTAAAGTTGAATGTGTAGTGAGGCCAGACCCCTGGTGCCTTAAGACTCATATGGAGAACTTTAGTAGGATTCAAAAGGCAACAGAGAGTCAATGCAGTTACTTGTTTGTTTGTTTTGCTGTTGAGAAGAGGTAAGACTGTCTTTTAGAAAATTACTCTGCAGACTAGGGAGTCTAGTTGGGAAGTCTTTGTAGGAATCCATGTAAAAGGAAATGAAGTCTGGCTCTTTTTTGTTATTTTTTAATGATAGATACTATTTTCTTTGGAGGGATAAGGAAAGGATTTCTTGTGAGCTAAGTATTGTTAAGCACTTAAATGCATTATTGTTATTAATAATCACAACACGGTTAGGTAGGTACTATTATTATCCCTACTTAGAGTTGAAGAAATGAAAGCTTAGAGAGGGTTAGTGCCTTGCTTGGGTTCACATATCAGTAAATAGTGAGCTAGGAATTTTGACACCCGCAGGGTACTGCCTCAGTAAAAGCAGTCCTATCAGATTCATTCCCATGAGCCAGGTTTCTAGGGGTAAAAGGAGGAGTTTTATCTCTGAGCTGAGTCCTGGCTACTTTAGTGGACCCCTTGATCCTGAGCCCTTTGCCAATTGGGGGCTAAATGCTGCTGTCCGGGCAGTCCCCATTCTTCCTTTGTCTGAAAAACATGTACTGTTTTCATTCCAAAGGCAACGAATCTAGGCCTTTGGAATGAAAACTAGGAGACATTCCAAGTTTGGGGATAAAACTAAGCTCCCAGCCCTCCCTGCTCCCTATGGCCTACAGAGCTAAATGACCACTGTGGCACTCAGAGAAACAAATGCACATACCCCCAGAAATGGGATTACACATGTACACACATGCATCCTTTTCTGACAGTGTCCAGAGCTACATGCCACCTCCCTCCTTACTTTAATAGGCCTACACTGCCAGCCAACATAGAGCTTTTTTTTTTTTTTCCAAAGTTCTTGATATTTTGGGTAGATAAATGTAATGCTACATGCACATTCCAGTTAGGATTTTATTGGGTTTCAAGATAATTCTTCGAGGCAGGCAGGAATTTTGATTCCCATTTAAAAACGAAGAAACAGGCTCAGTATAGGGAACAGATTTGTCCATAGTCACATAACTGCTTAGAGCAGCGGTTCTCAACCTATGGGTCACGACCCCTTGGGGGTCGAATGACCCTTTCACAGGGGTCGCCTAAGACCATCGGAAAACACATATATAATTACATATTGTTTTTGTGATTAATCACTATGCTTTAATTATGTTCAATTTGTAACAATGAAATTGGGGGTCACCACAACATGAGGAACTGTATTAAAGGGTCGCAGCATTAGGAAGGTTGAGAACCACTGGCTTAGAGCCAGGGCTTGCAGTAAAGCTGAGCAGTTTTCTTACTTGTAATGCTAATTGATTGCTGCCTTCAAGATGCTCAGTCTTCTTTGGAGGAGATGGAGTGGGGCAAGGCCTGATAGTACATTTTATTTGCTCAATTTCTGCTCCCAATAGTATTTATTGATTTTCATCTCTTCTAGATCCTGTTAAGACTATACACGTGGGTCAGTTTTGATTTTACTTTAAAGGAGCTCCCTATTATATGAAGACAGATCTACCATAGGCTTTTCTCAAGAGGCTGCTTTCAGCAAGGATAATATTTCCGTGAAGAATTGAATCTCTAATGGTGTAATTTTAGGCAGTTGTGTCTTGAAGGAATACAATAAAGGAGGGTATTCAACCCGAGAAGGATATGGGGGCAGGAAATGGCGCCTCTGATTTGTTTTAGTTATGCTTTAGTGCCACCTGGTGTGTACTTTGAAAAGGTTCCACTCCCTTTCTCTGTGAACAAAATGGGCAGAAGACTGCAGCTAGTCAGCAGTAGGAGAGCAGCCTAGACATTTCTTCCTCTTCCCTTCCCACTTAACCCACCACATCTTTTGAGGTTTCAGATATTGATGACCAATCTGGACTTGGGATTTTTTAAAGGTTGAATTCTGTTTCTGTCTCTTCTGTTTCACCTACTTAACTCAGTGGTCAGTGTTCTTCTCTGTGGCCCTGTTTGTTCTGTAGCCTGTCCTTTTTCTGCTGTACCTCCAGTTTAAGCCATGCATCACTTGTCTTCTTCATCACCATTTTTCCCTTCTATCCTGGTCTCCTGGTAACTTGGTGGTTCTTACTAAGGTAAGAAGACCTGATAGTGGTTAAGTCCTTTCCCTCTTCCAGAGGGATTAGCAAATCTTACTCTTTCTGCTGGGTGCTAGCCGATGCTTTGCCTTTCCTGACTCTTTCAGGTGGAGTTAATTACTCCATCCTTTGGGCTCGCACAACACCTTGTATGTCTACCTATTGTAGAACTTACCACATTGTGTACAGTTATCTATTTGTCTAAATTAGATTAGATAATGAGTGCCTCAGTGGCAGGGACTGTTTTTTTTTTAATTCATCTCCATATATCTAGGGCTTGGCACAGGGCTTGACATTTAGTAGACACCTGAAAGTACTTGGTGAGTGAATGAATGAATGACTGAATATAAATAGATATGTGGAAGAAAGATGGAAGGAAGGAAGGAGGCTTACTTGGATGGTTGGAAGATTTTGCCAGTGAACAGAGGAAATGTATGGATGGGGAGAAGGATATATTTTCATTATAACTGATGCTTTTGAGATCTTACCCACCATGGAAGATACTGAGGAAGGAAACTCAGGCCTATGAGAAGCAGGGAGCTTTCCCAAGCTCTCCCTAGCCCCTTTGGTAAGAATTTAATTTTTCTGTGTTTCTGGTAACAGGTAATCAGGAGTCCAAACATTGGTTGGACAGCTCAGTGGTTCCTTTCTCACCTTCCTTAAATCTCCCCACCTCGTTTATAACTCAGCCATTAAGCTTTCTCTGGATCTTTGGTCTAGCTTGCAGGGAATTTACATTTATATTGAACTTTCCAGACACCCTTGTATAAGGGGAATAACTATGGAGTTTTAAATCATACAGACTGGAATTCTATTCTCACTTCTATCTGCAGTTACTTCCCCTCTCCAAGCCTTTATATCCACACCTGTTTTAGACTGATAATGATACAATATATCATTATCTGCAGGGAGACATATGTGAAATATCTTGTAAACTAATCGTTGTTATAATTTTAGCATGTCAGACACCTTAGAGCAGCGGTTCTCAACCTGTGGGTCACAATCCCTTTGGGGGTCGAACGACCCTTTCACAGGGGTTGCCTGTGAAAGCACATATATAATTACATATTGTTTTTGTGATTAATCACTATGCTTTAATTATGTTCAATTTGTAACAATGAAAATACGTCCTGCATATCAGATATTTACATTACGATTCCTAACAGTAGCAAAATTACAGTTATGAAGTAGCAACGAAAATAATTTTATGGTTGGGGGTCACCACAACATGAGGAACTGTATTAAAGGGTCTCGGCATTAGGAAGGTTGAGAACCACTGCCTTAGAGGAAGGATTCAGATACCTGGGAACCTAGCTTCACAGACTTATTACTGGCAGCAAAAGGATGGCCAGTATAAGAATTGTGGTAATGACTGGTTTCTGTTGGCACTGAACTAACTTAGAGCCAGAGAGTCAGCAGAAAAAAGAGAGTATGTGCTGAGTGCTGGAGCCCTCAGTTTCCTCTTTGATGCCATGACTCATGGCGTGGTGGCTGGCACCCCGTTGCCTGGCCTCCTCCAGCTCCCTCATCGCCCCCCAGGCTGCACAAGGCCCAGGAGGAGCACCGCACAGTGGAAGTGGAGAAGGTCCATCTGGAGAAGAAGCTGCGAGATGAGATCAACATTGCCAAGCAGGAAGCCCAGCGACTGAAGGAGCTGCGGGAGGGCACTGAAAATGAGCGGAGTCGCCAAAAATATGCTGAGGAGGAGCTGGAGCAGGTAGGAGACTACACATTCTTAGACACAATGGGTAAGGGCAGGGGCCAAAAGTCTGGCCAAAAAGTTTCGTGTGTGAGGACTTTGAAATATGGCTCAAAGAATATCTTGAAAAGTTACTAGACTCTTACCAGTAAGAATAGTGGAAAAGTTGCAAAAAAAATGGTCACTGTGATTTTCAAAGAAAAGTGGGTAACAGGTGAGAACAATTATTTTGTTCTTTTTTTATTGAGATATTTACATGGATTCAAGTGAAGAGATTATAAATATACAGCTGGCAAGCTTTTACTTGTGCATATACCTGTGTAACCACCATCCAGATCAAAATACAGGATCTTTTAAACACCCCAGACGGCTCACTTTTGGCTATCCCTATCAACTGTCACTATTCCTTCCAAAAGTGAATTATCGTCATAATCTCTAAACCAAATTAGTTTCATCTGATTTTGAACTTCATATAAATGGCATTATATGGTATATATTCTTGTGTGTTTGGTTTCTTTCAACATTATGTCTGTAAGAGTCATTTATGTTATTGCATAAAGTGATTTCTGGCTTATTTCCATTGCTGAGTAATAATCATTGTATACTATAATTATTTATCTGTTCTCCTCTGATGGACATTTGCGTTGTTTGCAGTTTTTTGCCTCTTGTGAATCACAGTGCTGTGAACCTTCTTGCACATGTCTCTTGGTGGGCATAGCACTTATTTCTGTTAGCTTTATTAGAAACTGCCAGACAGGTTTTTGAAATAGCTGTGCCAGTATACACTGCCACCAGCAATGTGTGAGAGTTGTAGTTGAGCTACAACCTTGGTATTTTTTAGGCATTTTAATTTTACACATTCTGGTATGGATGTGGTGGTATCTCATTGTGCTTTTAGTTTTCATTTCCTTAATGACTAATAATATTGAACACCTTTCCTTAAATTCATTGACCTTTCTATTTGGGACTCTCCAGCTTTATTCTTCTTAAAGATGGCCTTGGCTCTTCTTGGTTCTTTGCATTTCCTTGTTAGCTTGTCATTCCACTGCACCCTCTCCCTCCAAAAAAAGTCCTGCTGGAATTTTTATTGTGTTAGAATTGAACGTATAGATTAGGGGGGAAATTGACATTTTAACTGAGTGATTCTTCCAATCCATGAGCATTGTTTATCCTGTCACTTATTTAGGCCTTTTAAAATTGCTCATAGCAACATTTTATAGTTTTCAGGGTAGAAGTCTTTTTTTTTTTTAACTTGCTCTTATTTTTCTAGCTTCTTGAGGTGGAAGATTCCGTCATTGATTTTTAAACTCTTAATCTTACATTTAAAGCTATAAATTTCCATCTTATCACTTTTTGCTGCATTTACCAAGTTTTGATATTTCATATTTTCATTATCATTCAGTTCAAAAGATTTTCTAATTTTCATTGCAATTCCTTTTTTGGCCCATGGCTATTAGAAGTGTGTTGCTTAATTTTCAAACACTTGTAGACTGTTCTGATTATCTTTCTCTTTGATTTCCAGTTTAATTTCACTGTAGTCAGAGAACATAGGTATATGGTTTCAGTCCTTTCAAACATGCTCAGACTTGGTGTATGTAAACAGGCTAAACAATACAATTGAAAGGCAAAGAGTGTCAGACTGGGTAAAAAACAAAACCCACCTATACGCTATGTGTAAAAGGTATACACTTTAAATATAAGGATACAAAACGGTTCAAAGCAAAAGGAGGAGATAAGATATATGATACAAACACTAAGCAAAATAAAGCAGAGGTAATATATCAATATTAGACAAAAGTAGACTTTAGTGCAAGAAGTATTATAGAGACAAAAACACATTCCTTAATGATAAGTGTGTGAGTTCAACAGTAATATATAACAATCTTTAGTTTGGATATACCTGTTTAAAAATATATAACACAAAATTGTAAAAACTAGAAGGATAGTAGACAAATTCATAATCAAAATGAGAGATTTTATTATACCTTTCTCAATAATAAGCACCCAAAAACATCAGTAAGGATATAAAATATTTAAACATGATTATTCAGTTGGACCTTAACAACATCAAGAGCATTTTACCTAACAATTATAAAATACACATTTTCTTTAGTGTTCACATATTGCTTCTGCTCCATTCTCTGCTCTCCTTCTGGGAATCCAATATTTATGTTTGACTTTTTAACTATATTCCATTTGTCTCTTAGGCTCAGCTCTGTTCTCTTCTCTCCATGCTTTGGTTTGATTATTTTCTATTGATCTATCCATGAATTCTCTAATCCTGTATTCTGCTGTGAACACTGCACTATTTAAGCCATTTAGTGGAATCCTCCTCTCAGATAATATATTTTCAGTTCTAGAATGTCCATTTTATTCTTTTATAGTTCTGGTTCCCTTTCTAAAATTTCTGTATTTTCACTTATGCTTTGTGTTTATCTTTTGCTATATGTTCTTTAACTTTTCAGTTGTGCTTATTTTAAAGTCCTGGTCTGGTAACTCTAATATCTGAATCATTTATAGAAATTCTTTATCTTGATTATTGGTTATATTTTCCTGCCTCTTCTCATATCTAGTAATTTATTTTTATTTTTATTTTTTAAATATATTTTATTGATTTTTTACAGAGAAGAAGGGAGAGAGACAGAGAGCTAGAAACATTGATGAGAGAGAAACATCGATCAGCTGCCTCCTGCACACCCCCCACTGGGGATGTGCCTGCAACCAAGGTACATGCCCTTGACCGGAATCGAACCTGGGACCTTTCAGTCCGCAGGCTGACGCTCTATCCACTGAGCCAAACCGGTTCCGGCAAATTTATTTTTTTTTAAATGCTGGACAGCATATACAAAAAAAAAAAAAAAAAGAGGTTCCAGATGATTTAAGTTCCATCAGATATAGGGTTTTCCTTCATTCTGTTAGGTATATAGGGTGAGGACCTAATCACCTCAAGCCAATCAGAGATTGAGCTCTTTTGGAACTGGGTTGTAGTTTTAGTAAGACTTGGTCTAGCACTCATTTGTCACAGTTTCTCAGGCAAGTCCTTTCCTAACTTTTTATGAGAGCTGGTGGATTTCCTTCTCTTAATCCTGAAAGACTATGAGATATTTCATTTCTGCCACTTGGAGATTTTGAATTTAGCTCTTTAGTCTCCTGCTCCTCATAGCTTCAAAATTTTGCAGATGTCTTAAGGGGAAGGCTGTATGTTTGAGGCAGGTCCACTCCTTGCAATATTTTGCCTCCTAAGCATTATGAAAATATGGGAGATTTTGTTTCATTATTTGGCCTAGCTACCTATTCTCCTGCACAGCTCTAGGATTCAGTAAATGCCCAACAAAGAAAGCTGGGTGTATGTTGGGGACCCCTTAATTTCCAATTTGTTAGACTAGTACTATACTATGAACAAAAGCTAGACTGTTTCTCTGTCTCTAAGTGGAGTCCTTCTGCCTGGCCCAGACCAAATTCTCAGTCCTCACCTAGTATCATCAAATGCCTTCAGGGAAGAAAATAGATGACAATTGCCAGTTCCCCCTAGAAAGGCTTTTCCCTCTCTGGAATTTTAGTTCATCTAGTCTAGTGGTTCTCAAACTTTCTGGTCACAGGACCCTTTTACTCTTAAAAAATTATTTAGGACCTCAGAGAATATTTTCATGGGGGGCAATATGTTGCTATTTACCCTGTAAGAAATTAGAATTGGGACCCTGACCAGGTAGCTCAGTTGGTTAGAGCATTGTCCGGATATGCCAATGTTGCAGGTTAGATCCTTGCTCAGGGCACATACAAGAAACAACCAAGGAATGTGTAAATACGTGGAACAACAAATCAATGGTTTGGTTTTTTCTCTCTCCCCCCCCCCCTTTCTGTCTCTCTTTCTCCCTTCCCCTCTTTCTAAAATCAAATAAATTTTTAAAAAAATTAAAACTTGGAAAGTTAAAAAAATATTTATTAATTAATTTAAAAGAATATTAAATTTCTTACATGATAACACAAATACTGCATTTTTATAAAAAATGACTAGGTTTTCCAAAGTAGAAATAATTTAATGAGAAGAGTGATTTTTAAAAATAATTTTGCAATTTTAAATGTCTGGCTTAATATGCTGCAGGCTTCTTATATTAATGTCTATATTTAATCTGTTGTGATATCACTCATCATGTAGCCTCTGGAGAACTCCACAGTTCACTTGTGGAAGAAAGGGAGTGAAAAGGGTAAATAATTTTTAGTATTATTGTGAAAATAGTTTTTGACCTTACAGATGCTCTGAAAAGGTCTTGGGGACATTCAGAGATCCATGGATCACAGTTTGGTAACTGCTGACCTAATCTTTATTTCTCCTACAGCTCTATGTCTTTGAAAATGTTTCATAATTACAAAAATTTACCTTTCAAAAATTTTATAACTTATACTAAGCCTTTCCCAGATGTTGTATTTGATCAGAATTATTCTTTTGACATGACCTACTGCATTCTATGTGGAGGTGAAAGTCAGGTGATAATACTTTAAAGCACATAGATTAGTGGTTAACATTGGTACATTTTAGAATCACATAAAAAGCATTAAAAATTGTTTGATGATCAAGCCAACATCCTGGCTTAGTGAAATCAGAATCTGGGTTACAGTCCAGATATCAGCATTTTTAAAGTTCCCCAGGTGATCCCAGTGTATGACAAGGCTGAGAAACACAGGCATAGAATAAAAGAATAGGACTGTAAACTCTGACTTGTCCTAGCCCTTATCTGTTGTCTTCTCCTTCAGGCAATTGTTAGCTGTATGCACAAGATATGTCTGTCTGTCTCTTTGCCTCCTATCTCCTCATTCCCTGTTTCCTATTTTGTAATTATTTCTCCCATTAAACAGTTTTTGAGCCTGTTAGGTTAACCCTTTTTGTACCTCCCCCAACTACCACATTCCTGTCTATTTGGTCTCTTTTTTCTTTTCTCTCTCCATTCTCTTCTTAGCTTATTCTATTCCTTAAACTGATTTTAATGTAGAACTTGATCATATACTTGCAAACTTGATGTATTAGACTCTAAGATAGATCCTTCATTTTAAGTATACAAAGGCAGGAGTGGGCCATTTTATAGTTTCTTTTTCAAGGAACAAAATCCAAGTGAAGATTGACCCTCTTATTGGCTCACTAAGGAATAAAGGTGTTCTGTCCTTAGTTAAGGCCTTCCTGGTCTATCTTAGGCTGTCGAGAGGACCTCAGGCCTGCTATGGGGCCTGCTATGGGATACTTGTCCCATTGGCTGAATTTGGGCACAGTGAGATGGCTTTCAATCCCTTTTCTCTGGAATTCTGAGCAGCTGAAGGTCAGTGTCCAGATGGGAGAGTAGTGGATCACTTATACTGGTAACCTGAGTGAGTTGCAAGCCATCAGTGTGTGTACTACCAGTATGTATTTTCAGACCTTTTTCATTTGAGTGCCTTGTGATTGTCCGCTTCATTGAATGATCCTGCTGAGAAGTCAGTGAGGAGATTTAGGCTTATACATTGTCCGTTCATGTCTTGGCCTCTGTTGGCAATGCTCATTGTTAGGTGTAAGCATGCTTCTTGTCTTCTCACCTTGTAGAGAATGCCCTTCAAAGCCTATCTGTCTGCTTAGTGGGAGAATCATCTGGGTAGAGGAGACTTTGGAGATCATTCAGGTCAATTCCTTTCTGGAATAGCAATCATTTTTTAAGGTGTCTATGACATGAGATCTTCATATGACTCTCCTGATGGAGAGCTCACTCTCTCCTGAGATCCAGAAAGTCTTTCCTCAAACTGAATTGAGATCTGGTTTAGGAAGCACAGGGTCACACCGCTAGCTGAATGATAGACCAGGGACCAGAACCAGTCTTCTGAATTCCGAATCAAGTGGGTTTTTTGTTTGTTTGTTTTGTTTTGTTTTTGCCACATTGTGATGTCTTGAGGTCCAAGCATAGACCCCAACTCTTGGAAAGATGATTATTCATTGAGCTGACCTGTGCCTCAAGTGAGAGGGAAGATTACTGAGGACCAGGAGAGGCAGCTAATAAGTGGGAAAAGAGTGCTCTAGTCTGGTAGCCAAAAAACCTCAATTTGAGTTCTGGTTGATACTTACTGTAGTCCCCTCTTACCTGAAGTTTTGCTTTCTATAGCAGTTCAACTATATTAAATGGAAAATTACAGAAATAAACAATTCATAAGTTTTAAATTGCACACGGTTCTGAGTAGTGTGATGAAATCTTGTGCTGTCCCACTCTGTTCCACCTGGGACATGAATCATCCCTTTGTCCAGTGTATCTACACTGTCTATGCTACTTGCCAAGTAATCACTTAATAGCTATGTTGGTTATCAGATCGACTGTCCTGGTATCTCAATACTTGTGTTCAAGTAACCTTTATTTTACTTCCTAATGGCCCCAAAGTGCAAGAGTAGTGATGCTGGCAATTCAGATATGCTAAAAAGAAGCTGTGATGTGTATGTATGTAGAGGCATGCCTCGAAGATATTGTGGGTTTGGTTCTAGACCACTGCAATAAAGCCAGTTGTAATCTTTTTACTGGAGGAGGGTCTGTAAAATACACAAAATCTGGGAAGTGCAATAAAGTGAAGTGCAATAAAACAAAGTATGCTCATATAGGAGAAGTTATAGTATATACAGGGTGTGGCACTACCCATGGTTTGAGGCATCCATTGGGGGTCTTGAAACTTAATCCTTGTGGATAAGGGGGATTGCTGTACTTTGTGTGTGACCTTGAGTAGGTTACTTTTCTCCTCTTGAGCACCTCCTCTTGAGCTTGCTTCCTTGTATATAAAATACAGAGAATAATCCTTGCCCTTTCTCCCTCTTTGGAGAATTATAAAGCTCATATAAGATAGCAGATTAAGAACTCTGAATTCTGCTGTAGCCGGTTTGGCTTGATGGATAGAGCTGGGCCTGTGGACTAAAGAGTCCCCAGGTTCGATTCTGGTCAGGGGCACATGCCCGGGTTGCGGGCTTGATCCCCAGTAGTGGGTGTGCAGGAGGCAGCTGATCAATGATTCTCTCTTATGATTGATGTTTCTATCTCTCTCTCTCTCCCCCTTTCTCTCTGAAATCAATAAAAATATTTTTTTTAAAAAGAACTCTGAAGTATGATACAGAGGCATTGGAGAGGTCATGTAGTAGTAAATGGACTTACATCCTCTTGGCTACACAGGTTCGAGAGGCCTTGAGAAAAGCAGAGAAGGAGCTGGAGTCACACAGCTCCTGGTATGCTCCAGATGCCCTTCAGAAGTGGCTACAGTTGACACATGAGGTGGAGGTGCAGTACTATAACATCAAGAAGCAAAGTGCTGAGAAACAGCTGCTGGTGGCCAAGGAGGGGGTAAGACATGCCCTCATGCTGCCCTCTTCTCACCTCCCTCCCTTTCACCTGCCCTTCTTCCTCCTCTCTGCCTCTTCCTATCCTTACTGTTGGACAAAGAGAGATCCTAGTGCTGGGTTCTGTTTCTTTTCCTAATACACAGCTCCTAATAATTTCTTTAAGCTTCTGGAGCAGGGAATGAGGGTGTGGGGGTATCCCACTTGCCTTCTAGGAAAGATGCAGCAAATGGAGGCAGGCATACGGAAGACTGCCAGCCATAGACTCACGGGGGCAGCATCCTCCTGGTGCTAGGGTACTGACAGGGGATCTTTTTGCTTTTCTTGTTTCCTCTAATTTCTTTCTTCCTCTACTCTTTCCCTCCCCTTGCCTTCCTTTTCCCTTTCCCATCTTCTCTTCCTTTTTCTTGTGCAGCCTAAACTGTGATAGGAGAAAGATATTCCTCAAACTCTAATCCCTGCTTTTTTTAAATCTGAGGGTGTCATCTTTGCAGGCTGAGAAAATAAAAAAGAAGAGAAACACACTCTTTGGCACCTTCCACGTGGCCCACAGCTCTTCCCTAGATGATGTGGATCACAAAATCCTAACGGCTAAGTAAGTAGCACCTGTTGCCCGGCTCTGGCGGTGTCCATCCCAATCTCAGAATTCGAGGGTGTGCAGGGCTTCCAACCCCAATTCTACTTCTTCATCGGTATCAGGACAGCTCTGGTCTCCTGTTCCAGCCCTTATCTAGCTCCGACCTTATTCTTAGGTTTATGATTTAATTGTGTTTCTTATTTATACATATCTCTCAAGTTGTTCCTCTAAGAGACCTCATTCCTATTTGGGCTCACACCCAGCCCATGCCTGCATTTCTCTTTTTTCTGTCCTCAGGCAAGCTCTGAGTGAGGTGACAGCAGCTCTGCGGGAGCGCCTGCACCGCTGGCAGCAGATTGAAATCCTCTGTGGCTTCCAGATTGTCAATAACCCTGGCATCCACTCACTGGTGGCTGCCCTCAACATAGACCCCAACTGGATGGGCAGTACACGCCACAACCCTGCTCACTTCATCATGACTGACGACGTGGATGACATGGATGAGGAGATTGTGTCACCCTTGTCCATGCAGTGTAGGTGATCTCTTGGGTGGGGATGAGGGAAGGAGTCTTTGATGCACACCCAGGTTTAAGTCATTGGCCACTGCCATACTTAAACAGCACATGGAGCAGATACCAAGGAAGATAGTTCAACTCATAACCTTGGTTAAAGCACAATTTTCACCAGATATTCCTTTATAGTTGTCCTTTCAGTGTTTTTTTCCTTGATTTATGCTGTCTGCCCTCTGGGTTTATTGTATTAAGTGTGTCTCCCTTCACTCTGTGCTTTTTAAATCCCTTTATTTACCTCTGCCCTCCCCCATCTACCTTTGTAAAAATAATCTCCTTAGTGGTTCATGAAATATAAAAATGGCATTTATTTTAACTCATTTATTTTATTGCTTTTATTTGTTTTCATTTTATATACATTATTCTTAATTGCTAATGTAGATGAATAGAATGATGTCTCTTCCTCTATGGCTTTTTGTGTGAGATCCCAGGAAGCAACAGTCCCTTAAAGTGATATAGCCCTAAATCTTCCAAACCAGAAAGACATTCTTGTCTAGGAGAGGTCTCCTGTGCAAGCATGTCTGGTTTTCCACCTGAACTCTTGGACCTCCCCACCCTCTGTCCTGGGTCTTTTTCCTTTCCTCTGTTGTCTCCTCTGTGAGTGATAAGAGCTGAGTAGAACAGAGTTGAAAGAGACAACACTTGTGGGAATTCCTCAGTGAACAAAGGAACTTAATCCTTACTGGCCCAGTTGAGGTTTTCTCTGGATCAGAGGCTATTTTAGATACATAGACTAGAGCCTTATAAAAAAATCTGTTATTCTGGGCCATATCTCATGGGTGCAGAAGGGATGGCAAAATCCTGGGGCTGGATTAGGGGCTCACTTTCAGAAATCCAGATTGTTTAATCACGATGGATTCCAGCTCCAGACAGGACTTATTTGTAAAATTTTCAATGATACTTTGCCTCTGGCCAAGACTCTTTTTCTCCCTGTTCTGATACCTTTTCAGGGCTTCTACTCAAAGGCAACAAGGTTAGGATCACTGGCAGGCAGAGCCTGATCCTTGATCTAAAGGCTCCTATGTTCTCTGGGTTGGGAGGGCCCATCATTAGCTCTGAGCTACCCACCCCTTTGCCCCCTGGCCCTTCCCTTATCCTATTGGTGGGCAAGCTGAAGCCCTCTGTAAATCAGATTCTCTTCTCCTTTTGGCCTGGCTGTTGGACCCTAGATGCTGCCTGGCTGATGGGGCGTAGGTTCAGTGACCGCTCTCTCTGCTCAACATCCGCCGGCTCGGATGATCAGTCCCTCTGGAAATACCCTGGTTTGAGGATCCCCTTTGGGGCTTTTGTTTTTCCGACTTTGGGGACTAAACCAACACTCCTATCCCACGGGCCCCTTCTCCTGCCTGCCTCACTCCCCTGCCTGCTCCCTCAATTCCCTAAGCACTGTCCCTACTAACTGCAGGGAGAGGTTCGGGGGTGAGAAGAATCAGCCTGCTCAGATGAGGGCTGGAGAGAATACCCATGGTGATGGAAGGCCTAGGCTTCTCCTTTTAGCCCAGCTAGACAGATGTCCTGGTGGCCCTTCTTCCAGCTGGGCTAGGATGGAAAGAGGGAAGGAAAGATTCTCCTCCTCATTTCTCTTTTTCATGTTTTTCCCTTATTTCTCTGTTTCCCCTTTTTTCTCCCTCCCTATTTCATGCTTCCTTTTCCTCTTCCACTCTGCTTTCATGCCTTGAAGGCCACCAGCCATAGAAGCCCTGCTTCCCCAGCTCTCCATCACCATGGACTTTTGCTTTCCCCCTGGTGGTCCTTCTAAGGTTTCTGCCACCCTTATAACCTGGCCCTTTCTCCTATTTTTAGGGAGAAGGCAGGGAAGCCCATCTATCAAGGTAGAGGAGAAAAAAACAAAGGTGTGAATTTTGTTTTCAGCTGGGGCTGGGAGTGAGCCCAAAGGGAATGCTCTAGCACATTCCTGAGTTACCTGGTGCCCATGTAGCCTCCCTCACTGGGCATGGTGGCCATCATCTTCCAAGAGCCTGATTTGTAGCATTGATTCAAGAGCTGGTTCTTTGTTGTTTACATGTTTATTAGAGGAAATTCAAGAAGTAAAAAGAATAAGCATGAGCACAACAAAGTCATCCATAGTCCCACCATTTATGAACGCCTTTTTTTTTAGTCTTGTGAGATTTTAAAATAATTTTTATGTGGTCAAGATAATGATAACCACTACCATTTATTGAGTGCCATGAACTGTGTCAGGTACTTTAAATACATTATCTTGAAGCCTTACGGCATCTTACGGGATTTTATAAATTAGGCATTAAAATAGGAATGTCAGTTGCTCAAGGTCACAGCTAGCAGTGGAAAGGCCTGGTTTCAAACTCTATAGTCTTTTGTATTCCCTAGTTCTGGGTATTTCTTTTACAAAAAAATGTTGTGTCCTTTGGTTTGCCCTGAGCATTTTAACCCTTTGTACACCATAAGTGTCTGTAGACGCAAGCAGAGGACCTTACCCACACGCCACATGCGTCTATAAAAAAAAAAATGTTTTCCCTAAGTGGCAGCCCTGACCAACTTTAAAATCATTTTTTCGTGAGATTTTCAGCTGAAAATATTCAAGAACATCCGAATTGTAATATATTTATTTTTATAATATTCATTGCAAATTGATTTTTTAAATTAAATTCAAAATATTGTGGCATGTGGGGATGGTTTCCGTTTTGGACATGTGGCAGTTAACTGGTTAATAGGCATTTTTCTGTGCATTTAAAATCTTTTCATAAATAGCATTTTTAATAAGTATATAGTCTTCCAGTAACTGGATATATTATCATTGTCTTATTGTTCCACCTTTGTCTTTGCTTTCACACAATTACTAATAATGATGTGATGAACATGTTTGTGTATAAATCCTTGTCTAAACTATAAATTATTTCCTGAGGTTGGCTTTCTGAAAGGCTGGTTCTTAGTGCTCTCCCGAACCTTGCCCCTAACCCCTATCCTACCTTGTCCTGCCTGTGTCCTCCCACTAACTGCCTTGTCATATCCCTTTATAGTAATGTTGGCCCTTGGTCACTTTCCATGGGAATGGCCACTAAAACTGACCCAGGCACCTTATCTTCAATTTCCCCTTTTAGGACCCCTGGTGGGAGGTTTTGGGGAAGAGGTGTCCCATTCTTTAGTTTGGGCACTAGAGGCCCAGAGTGGTCTCCAGCAGGCAATTCTCCTGGGCACACCTGCTTGCCTGCTAGCCCAAAGTAGGCTGGCCCTTCCTCATGCTGTCTTCACTTTCCTTGCAGCCCCAAGCCTGCAAAGTAGTGTCCGGCAGCGCCTGACGGAACCACAGCATGGCCTGGGATCTCAGAGGTTGGTAGAGGGTGAGGCTGGCCACTTCTTGACAAGCCGGGTATCTCTGCGGCGAATGCGCAGCCTTTCATCTGGACAGTCTTTCAGTTCTGAAGGCCATGGGACCAGCTCTCCATCTGCCTCTGCTTCTCCTTCTTCCTGCTCCTCTACCACCACCACCACCACCGCAGCCGCCACCACCACCACCATCCATGTCCACCCTGTTTATTACCACCAAAGCACTTCCTATTTCCTCCAGATGGATCCCTCCTCTGACCCATCCACTTGTGACAGCACCACTGTGATGCCTGGGCAATCAGAGAGCTTGGGGTATCAGCTGTCTCTCTTTCTTCCCTTCCTTTCCTTTCTATTGCCTTTACCTTGGCCTCTGCCTGCTGGCTGCTGCTTGGTCAGCTGTGGGGGTGTGTGCAGTGTGTCCTTTCTCAGCCCTGGGATTCCTTAAGGTCAGCATAACTCCTCACACCTTTCTTCCCTTCTGTGTTTGGGGTTTGCTGAATCTAATCTCCTCCCTCATGGTCCTGTAGCACTTTTGCCTAAACTATGAACTTTTACATTCGTTATCTCAGTGGAGACCTCACTTCCTTTACTTCAACAAACATTTATTGATACCTACTCTGTGCCAGGTTCTGCTGGGCATGAGGATTCATAGATGATAATAAATAATCCCAGCCATCAAGGATTACAGTCTGACCTGGGAGAGGTACATAAATAATTATGGAACAATTTGCTAAGTGCTATGGGGGTACTGAGGAGGGAGTGACTAACAGTGTGTACTTGGGTGGAACACTTCACAAAAGAGATGGCATTTGTGCTAACATCCTGTGTACAGTAAAAGGAGAAAATGTATTTTAAGCTGAGGAAACGTGCAGAGACATTGGAAATTCAAAAGAATCTGATATTTGTAGTTAGAACATTGGATATGTGTTGGTGTGAAGGGGTAGCAAATGAGGCTAGAATGATGACGGGCTCTGAATGGCTAGGGGCTTTGGCCATTACCCTGTAAGAGACAAAGAACTGCAAAAAGAATTTCCACAAGGAAGTTAATTGATCAGATTTCCATTTTAGAAATAACATATTAGTAGTCTAAATAAGAAAAGGAGGAGACAACAGGAATTTGGAAGTCATTGTAGTAGACCACTAGGGGAGGTAATAAGGTGTTGGGATGGAAAGGAGAGGATTAATTTAGTACTGGCCATGAGGGATGAAGGAGGAGGAGGAGTCTGTGATGACACTTGGAATTAGGGAACAGAAGAGGGTAGACATGTTTAGGGGTTTTGGACAAGAAAAGTTTGTAGGTGAGGCAGACATCAAAATAGTCAGAGTAGGAAGTTAAGGCTCTGAACAGTTAAGTAGTTTCCTCAGGCCCCACAACTAATTCGGAGCAGAACATAGACTGGAACTTGGTTTTCCATTGTAGGATACTGTTGGATATTTCTGTCCTTCCACAAGGTCATATAAGAATTGGTAGGAAGCTTTCTCCCACAGCTTGATTTGGCAGTTGTAGGGACATGCCCTGTTGATACCTCAAGATGATAGGCGAGGATCCAAGATAGTAGCCTTGACGTTGTCTGGAATAGCTTAGGGACCCTTAGGAAGCCTATCTCCTCTGGAAGAACCACTCATCTCTGAAATTGAGCCATGGCCCAGTCCTGGCCTTTGGGCTGCATCCTGCTTATCCTGTTGCTTCGTTTTGGTCCTGCCTCTCTCTGGATACCAAGCTCTCTAGCTCTGCCCCTTGAACCTCTGGATAGTTATCCTTGAGGGCTGTTCCTTTTTCTTTCACAAGGAACTGCCTTTACTAGCATATTGCTCAGTAGTAGAGCTACTCATCTTCATTCTCATCCTCATTTTCATCCAAAATCCCAGGCAAGGAGACTGCTTTTTCCCAAAACAGATGGAGAGTATTGAGTTGGTTTGGGGGCACTAGGAGATGCTGTGAATATCATGTCCCAAGGCCCATGCTGAGGCCAGTGGGGAGGGTGGGTGGGAAGGTACCTGCATCCACCTGGCCTATTCACTGCTTAATTTTCTTTTGCACCATGCACCAGAGGATCGTCTCTAAAGGCTAACAGGCTCTCTAGTAAGGTTAGTAGTTTGGGATGGGAGCCCAAGGCAGCCCAGCCTTTGGGGAGGGATACCCCTGGCCTGAATTGTCTCAAAGATTCAGGGAGGGAAGATGAGCTTGCCTCAGTGGACCTTGTCTCTCCTATATCTATCCAGGCTTCCTCCCAAGTTCTTTTCTTTCTTTGGGAGTCTCAGCTTTTAGTTGATGGGGAAGGCATAGAAAGATGGGAAACATGACCAAATGGGGCTGTGGGCCCGGAGGAGAGAGTCTGGCCTCTCTTCCTTGGCATTAGAAAGGTAGGCTCCACCCTGGCTGGTTGGAATGTCACCCCATATACCGAAGGTTGTAGGTTTGATTCCTGGTCAGGGCACATACCTAGGTTGAGGGTTCAATCCCCAGTCGGGGCACTTGTGGGAGGCAACTGATTGACATTTCTCTCTCACATCGGTGTTTCTCCTCTTTCTTGCTCTCCCTTTCTTTCTCTCTCGAATCAATAGAAAAAACAAACCCACTCACTCCCAATAAAAAGAAGGTTGGCTCCTGGGAGCCTTACCACCTCAGACTCAAGGGCCCTTTTCCAGTGTTGCTCCTCAGAACTTCCTTGGCATCATGCTCAGTGGTGGTTCGTATGTATGAGGAAAAGGCAGGATATGGAGAGGATCATCTTAGGGCTTAGAGAAGCAAGGGTACATTTACATAGAAGCAAGGACAGCATCAGATATTATGAAAACAAATATGAGACCAAATATTGGTAAATACAAGAGTATGTGGCTGAAACAGTATTTGTAGAATGGGAGTTGGAGATAGAATTGTGTTCTGCTATCCTTTCCAGCAAGGTACTGACTCATGGGGTGGCTGCTTAGTTAATTGTTTCCTACTGAAAATTAAACTACAGGGTGGGGCAAAAGTAGGTTTGTAGTTATTTGTATGGAAAATAATACAATAATAAATAATTATACAAGAATAAACTGTTTCGCTCTCAACTATAAACCTACTTTTGCCCACCCCTGTATAATAGCTATGAGCCAACCTCCTGCTTTTGCCTATTTTAAGGGCCTGGAGCCTTTCCTATTTTGACCCACAAGCTTCCTTCTTCCCAGGTCCTGTGGTGCTCCCCTCCCCCACTCCCAACACTTTCCCTTTTGGCTTCCTGACTTGTTTATTTAAGCATCTCCCTCAGCCCTCTCCTCTACTCTGGGTTTCAGGCCTCTGGGAAAGCAGAAGGAAGGTTAAGGGATTGGCAGGGGACCCCCACATGTACCTTTTTTTTCTGTAGCGGCTGGAGGGGTGGCATCCAGAATTGGTTCATGGCTTTTTTAGGAATTGCCAGCTCCAAAAGGTTCTCAACTTTATGGACTAGCCTCTGTGTGTGCATGTCCAGTGCACAGTGCCACACCACCATAACTCAGCCTTGCAAAAACTCTTGTGACTGGCCCCCATGTGGGTCTTTCAGCTTGACCGGCCTTATCATCATCATTCCCACTATACTTTCTACATTTCCAAGAACTTTGCCAACATATTTGATCCCCCAAACAGTCTTGCAAGATAATTGAATTGGTATTATCTTCATTTGGCCCAAATTGAGGACCTGCAAGTTTAGATGACTTGTCCAAACCTCAGGCAGAGATGGAAATTGAATCAAACCTATGATTTCTAGTGTGCAGCTCTTCTGAACCACTGCTGCTTAAAGGCCAAACATCCTGTCTTTCTGCACCTCTCTCCATTCTCCCTTGCAGCAGAGCTTTGAAAAAGACTCCACCCTTCCTGCTGCCAGCCGACTTTGGTTTGAACTCTGCAACACTTCTCTATGACCCCCTTTGAATCCTGTGAGAGGGTTGATGGAGGCAGCATCCTGGCCTTTTTGGGTGGGTGATTGTTTGCAAGGCTGTTCTAACTATCTCCTCCCCAGCCTGGGTCAGGCCCACTTACTGCATGTGCCCTGTTTCTTGGAGCCTGGCCCAAACTGGATGTGTCCCAGGGTGTGACAGGAGTAAGTGGGGGAGGAAGGCATGGAAAATGGTGACTCAGAGCAAGATGTGGATTCTGTGTTAGCTAGGGTTGAGTCTTAAGAAATCTAACCAGCTATGGGAAAGCAGAGATGTTATAATGAGGAGAATGCCTGTGGTATTGAAGCCTGTGGTTGCCCTAGTTTAGGGCCTGGCCATTCTTCAAGGGTGGAGCCCAGGCATTAAAAAGCCCTTTGCCTGACAGATGATGATATAATGACATTTGCTTTTGCTTCTTGTCTGTCCCTTCTTCCCCCATCACTTTTCTCCCTTGTTCCTCCCCCCCCTCCCCTTGGCCTTGCTTCTTCTTTTGCTTTCCTTCTTCCCCAATTTTATTCTTTTCTCTCTGTCTCTTCTCCAATTTATCCCCATTCCCTATTCCTGCCTCCTCTGTCATCCTGTACTTATGACCTACTCATTTTCCTTCTGTTTCTCATCATTCTCTTTCCCACTATGCCTTTTCATCCTATTTTCATTTCTCCTGCTGTTCTCTTTACCCCCATTTTCATACCGTCCTGTCTTTTCATGTTGTCTCTCTCTCCTCTGTCCTGTATGTGTTCCTTTCTTCTTTGTCCTGTCTTGCAGGGATTTGACCCATTCCGATTCGGAGTCCTCCCTCCACATGAGTGACCGCCAGCGTATGGCCCCCAAACCTCCTCAGATGGCCCGTGCTGCAGATGAGGCTCTCAATGCCATGACTTCCAATGGCAGCCACCGGATGATTGAGGGGGTCCACCCAGGGTCTGCGATGGAGAAGCTGCCTGATAGCCCTGCCCTGGCCAAGAAGACTCTACTGGCGCTGAACCACGGGCTGGACAAGGCCCACAGCTTGATGGAGCTGAGCCCCTCAGCCCCACCTGGTGGCTCTCCACCTTTGGATTCTTCCCATTCTCACAGCCCCAGTTCCCCAGACCCAGACATGCCATCTCCAGTTGGGGACAGCCGAGCCTCACAGGCCAGCCGAAATACACGAATTCCCCACCTGGCTGGCAAGAAGGCTGTGGCTGAGGAGGATAATGGCTCTATTGGTGAGGAGGCAGACTCCAGCCCAGGCCGGAAGAAGTTTCCCCTCAAAATCTTTAAGAAACCTAAGAAGTAGGCAGAATGAGGGTGGCAGTGGCAGGACCGCTTATCTTTCCCTGGTCTTCTGCCTCCCCTTTTCTGCCTTCCAAGATACTGGCCCCTAAAGTGGGGCCTGGGCGGGGTTAGCAGGGGCCTGGGCACTGTAGATACCTGCCCCCCTCATCCTTGGGTCCTTCAACATTATTTATTAACTGACCACCATGGCCTGCCTGCCCTGCCTCCCTCCAACTTTGGGCTGCTGCTATCACTCCCTCTCCACTTCAGTGCATGTCTTAGTTGCTGTCCCCTCAGCTACCAGCTCCACCTCTGAGGTCCAGCTTCTGTCTCTGCTGTCCCAGTTTTGAGGTTTGGTTTCTTGTTTTTCTCTGTCTCCTGCTTTCAGTCTCTTCCCTCCCACCACTCCCCAACTTCCCCTAGCAGCTATGGGGGAAGATAGGAGGAGTAACTTCTGACACCTGTGCCTCAGATTTATTCCACCGCACCTATGATGGTTCTCTTTGCCCCAAACTGGGTCCTAGGGCCTAATGTTTGAGGTTTGTTTTTTGGGAATGTTGTGAGCCAGAGGAAATCGTGGCCTGGTGCTCACTCAGGCCTCCAGGAGTCAATGGGGGAGTGAAACCAATTCCCAGAGAACAAGCCACTAGAGAATTATAAAGAGAGGCCACGCTAAGGGATAAATCTGGAGAGACTTCTTAGTTGGAGGAGGAGTAGATGCTAGAGTTATGGGCCACAAGGCAGTCACTTTTTCTCTCTGCTCTCACCCACACCTGCCTCTCTCTTATCCCTGCTCCCCCACAGTGTAGGAGGGTTTGTCTATAAGGGGTGCTGCCCAAATGCTCCCCAAGCATCAGTACTCCTGGCAATCAGGACAACTGGCTCCCCTGGCCATGGGAGCCGCAGCCATGATACAGGTCTCTAATGGGGCCCTGGAGCTGTTGGGCAGGATGTTGTTGCATTTGAACCACAAGACAGTTTAAAATTGAAAAAAAGAAATCTCCTGAATTTCCCAAGTGCCTGCACCACACACTCCCCTTATCAGAACCGTTTTCATGTTACTGCATACCCTGGGCCAGAGGCTCAAAAAGGACACAGTCGATTTAGGGAAGGGGGTGGCTAAGGAAGATGGTGTAGGTGAAGGTGGCTACATGACCACTTCCTCCCACCCTTCCCACCCTCTAGACAACTCTCTTCCCTACCTATTTTTGCTATGGCTATAAAGATATTTTCCCTCTGCCTCACTCCTTGACATGCCTTTACTCTGGGATCCTATTTTGGGCCTGGGGTGGGGGTATCTGGGGCTGGTCTTAGGAGGGGGGTAGGCTGCAGACTGCCTTGTACCCCCTGGATACCCTCACATGGGTTTTTCTGTGTTATTTCATAAGACTCTTTGAAGTCCAATAAAGCATGTAGGAGATTTTAACTTCTGCTGGCTTTGACTCTTATGGTGTTGTCTGTGCTCTTTGTGGCATAGCAGACAGGATGAAGAAGAGACTATTTCTGCTCTGTCAAGAGAAAATGAAACTAATACACAGGTCCAAAAGGTTTCTGGGTAGCGTTACCAGATGAAATACAGGACACCCAGTTAAATTTGAATTTCAGATAAGCAATAATGATTTCAGTATAATTATGTCCCATGCAACATTTGGGACACATTATTTTTATTTGCTAAATCTGGCAACCCTATCTCTGGGCTATCTTTTTTTTTTTCATTTCTTTAATATATAACTTTATTTCTGGTTATAGAAACAAATGCTAAGAGGGGAAACAGAACGTCCCCAACCACATACAATTTAATAGATAAAAGAACAGTTACAATAAATGAAAAACAAAATGTAGAAATTTTAAACTTTGTTATAGCTTTAAAACATTAATGTCTGATACAATTAGAAATCACATTCATTTCTCAAACTTAAAAAAAAAATGTATGGCTCCTTATTTAAAAAGTACTGTATCCCATTAGAAATGAAAAGGCAGGCCGCACAGCCGCAGTGAGTCCTGCCTCCCAAGGGCAGCCTGGCTCCTGCCACCATGGATGTCCACGAGCCGCCCTGGGCTCCCCAGACCAGACTTCACTCACATGCGGTGACACTGCAATGTGACCTCCACTTCACACCCCAGGCTTAGACCTTAATTTCCACTTTGTAGGAAACCACTGCTTTTAAAGCACTGATTATTAAACATATTGTAAAAAATACTTTAGACAGCCAGCCACTGTAAAAAAAAAAAAATCACAAGCTCACACACATACATACACACAGTTCTCTGGGCCATCTTGACCCCACCTGTCTTATAGCTTCACCTGTGACCAATGACTTAGAATTACTTCACAGATCAACAAACAAGTGTTGGCAAGGATGTAGAGAAAAGGGAACCCTTGTGCACAGTTGGTGGGAATGCAGATTGGAAAACGGTATGGAGGGTCCTCAAAAAATTAAAAATGGAACTGCCCTATGACCCAGAGATTCCACTTCTTGGCATATATATGAAGAAACCTAAAGCACTAATTCAAAAGAATATATGCACCCCTATGTTCAGTGTTACTGCAGTGTTATTTACTATAGCCAAGATATGGAAGCAACTCAAGTGTCTATCATTAGACAGATAAAAAAGTAGTGGTACAGCCCTAGCTGGTTTGGCTCAGTGGATAGAGCGTTGGCCTGCGGACTGAAGGGTCCCAGATTTGATTCCAGTGAAGGGCATGTACCTTGGTTGCAGGGTGTGCAGGAGGCAGCTGGTCGATGTTTCTCTCTTATTGATGTTTCTGACTCTCTATCCCTCTCCCTTCCTCTCTGTAAAAAATCAATAAAATATATATATTTTAAAAAGTAGTGGTACATATATACAATGGAATATTATTCAGCCACAAAAAAAGAAAGCTTACCATTTGCAACAGCACAGATGGATCTAGAGGGTATTATGCCAAGTGAAATAAGTCAGTCATAGACAAATAGCATTTTGCACTTACATGTGAAATCTAAAGAACAGTACAAACAAAACAGAAACAGACTTATTGATACAGAGAACAGACTGATGGTTTCCAGAGGGGAGGGGGCTTGGAAGACTGGGTGAAAAAAGTGAAGGGATTAAGAAGTACCAATTGGTAGTTACAAAATAGTCATGGGGATGTAAAATACAGCATAAGAAATATAGTCAATCTACATATAAAAACCTAATATGCAAAGTATCCCCTTGGGAGTTCGATCACTTGCTATGACATACTCTGACCACCAGGCGGCGGCGTGGAACAAAGGAATGCCCAGGCTGGCAGCTGCTAGGGACCCTACCCATGCATGAATTTCGTGCACTGGGCCTCTAGTATTGTAATAACTGTGTATGGTGCCAAATGGTTACTGGAAATATCATGAGGAACACCTTCCTAAAGTATGTAATTGTCTAACTACTATGCTGTACACCTGAAACTAATACAAAACAATATTGAATGTAAACTGTAACTGAAAAAAAAACCCAGTATTTTCACATTAAAAAAATTATTTTTCAGGGAGATTGGGATGCATCTGGAGGATACATACTGCCAAAGAATTATTACTATAAGACAATAAATAAAACATTTTATCCTTAAAGCAACACACAAAGACAACCACTGGGTCCGGGCTGCCTGTCACTACTTGAGCCAGTTAAGCAGGCACAGAGATGAATAATATATGAGTGTTTATTCCAATAATGCTGGCAGTATGGGAGAGCAGCAGGTCATCCACAAAAATCTGCTCTGCCCCTCCCCATAAACCAGCTGCTTACATTAGGTAGAAGGACAAAGATTATGTGGGAAAGTAAGAATTAAAGAATTATAGGCATGGGGAAGTGGGAAGGATAATGGTTACAGGCAATGAGGGCTGGTGCCTCTGGGGTGCCTCCAGGCACCTCTGGGACCAGATTATTAATAATAGGGGGTGGGGGTTTGCAAAGGGTGGGTGCCTCTGAGACTATCTGAGGTCGTAAATCTTTCCATAATGATAGGCAGCACTCAGAAAAGGAGGATGGACTGCATTCCGATGTTAGCGCCCAAATCAGGTTAGAATGTGCTTTTTCTAATCGGAACAGAAAAGTTAACAGAGCATGATTAATGCTTCTTACAATTACAGCCAGTCTCCACTATTCTATTTCTGCCCCTACCAAAACCAATGCAAGATTTTAGGGAGGGAACGCCACATGAGGTTTCATAAAAATCAGTTTGTGTAGCCCAAATCACCAGCTTCTACATCAGTCACCAAGATATGTCTATTCTACCTCCACAAGGACGTTATGGCTGACCCGGTCTCTACCACTGTCCCCCGAAAAACTCTAAAAGCAAATGGATCTTGTCCCTTCTCAAAACTCTCCCGGGGCTCCCATTTACATCAGGGTAAAACCCTCGCCTAGCAAGGCTTTCCAATCAGACAGAGTAGTGCCAGGCTTTCTGCTGACTAACAGGCCCGAGGCTCCCGGCCCTCCGGCTATGGATCCCAGGCTACAGCTCACATCAGACGGCAGTCTCGTGTTATCAAAATAGTACAGTAGGCAAGATAAGAAAACGTGTTTTGGATGGTTGGCTTTTAGTTATTTCAAAATACTTGAACTGTCTTGACCGCAGCCGGGACGCAATGGCGAGAGCGGAGGGCCCGACCTGGTGCACTCTGAGTGCTGGGTCCCGTCCCAGGCTCGGCTAAGACTTGGCGGCGAGAGATCAGTGTCGACTCCGTACCCCACGCAGGTGCAGGAGCGGCGCGGGCTGCTGGACTCTGCCCACACTTAATATGGCGGCGGGAGCGTCGCATTCCCGCCGGGCGTGCCACACCCACTGCTGCCACGAAAGGGGCGTGGTTTCCTGGGCCCCGCCCACGTTCAAACGGTGGCTAATGAGCAAGGCTGACTTTCTGTAAAGTTGGTCCTTCCCACCGCCGGGCGCTGGCAGCGTAGCGTAGAGAACGTGATGCGTGCGACGTTGTTTTTGCGTCTCGGGTGGCGGGAAGGAGATTCGGCTTTTCTTGCCTTTGCTCTTCGGAGGAGAGTGCGCTTCGGACCCGAATCGCATCAGTATCGCCTCAGCTACCAGCCGCGATGCATGTGATCAAGCGAGGTGAGCGGCCGGGGAGCGGCCGGTGGGACAGTGGGGGGCGGGTCAGGGGACGCGGCTGCTGCCTCCCGAGCAGTTGGCCGCGCCCGCCGGTCCGTCTCCGCCGCTTCCCGCTCTGCCCGCGCGGCTTCCCGCCATGTCAGCCAGCCGGGCCTGCAGGCGCGCCTCTGCCCCCCCCACCCCCCACCCCCGCTCGGTCTTCAGTCGGCGCCCCTCGGCTTGGTCATCCAGCCGCGTCTCTAAAGAGTGACCCCTTCACCTTTATCGAGTAACCCCTGTGTGCGCCTAGCGTTTCCCAGGCAGCCTTTTCCTCACCGCGAGCCTCTGAGGTAGGATTATCGGCTCCATTTTATAGAAGAAGAAACTGGAGCGCAGAGAGAGAGAGAGAGAGGGGTCCGGTGACTGATGCCAAGTCGCCCAGTGAGTTGATGGTGAGGCCAGGGTTGGAACCCGACTTTTATTTGAAAACTGGGTTACTAGGGAAAAAAGGACTTTGTACCCTCCGAGGGCACCTCTGAGCTCTCTGACCCATAGAAAAAGTGTGGAAGGACGAGGATACCGTGAATAGAACCAGATCTCAGGCCCTAGCCGGCTTGGCTCAGTGGATAGAGCGTCGGCCTGCGGACCGATGGGTCCCAGGTTCGATTTCGGCCGGGGGCACATGCCTGGGTTGCGGGCTCCGTCCCCGGTTGGGGGTGTGCAGGAGGCAGCCGATCAATGATTCTCATCATTGATGTTTCTATCTCTCCTTCTCCCTTCCTCTCTGAAAATCACAGAAATATATTTAAAAAAAAAAAAAGCCGTAACCGGTTTGGCTCAGTGGATAGACAGAGGTCGCCTGCGGACTGAAAGGTCCCACGTTCGATTCTGGTCAAGGGCATGTGCCTTGGTTGCGGGCACATACCCCGTTGGGGGGGCGTGCGGGTGTGCAGGAGGCAGCTGATCGATATTTCTGTAAAAAATCAATAAAAAATATTAAAAAAAAAAAAAGAACCAGATCTCAGACAGACATATCCCCGGATGTGGTGCCATTTGTTCCAGAGGAGGGTGGGGTAGGGACCAGCTGCCCTTCCCCCGAGGAGAAACTGAATCAGATTAGGGTGTCCCCGAGGCCTTTTGACAAGATGGGGGCCCGGAAGAGCCGCGGACTTGCATTCCTCAGCAGTTACTTCCCGTTAGACCTGCCGAGCGCCTCCTTGGGGCCTGCCTTTTGCTTGGCTGTGACGTTATGAGGGACAGCCCTGCCTGGGGAAAGGGTTTATTCATTTTCAGGTTGGGGAATACTAGAGCAAAATGTACTTTTAATATACATATATATATATTTTTGTTGATTTCAGAGAGGAAGGGAGAGGGAGAGAGATAGAAACATCAGTGATGAGAGAGAATCATTGTTCGGCTGCCTCCTGCACGCCCCCTACTGGGGATCGAGCCCACAGTCCAGGCATGTGCCCTTGGCCGGAATGGAAGTCAGAATCGAACCTGGGACCCTCCAGTCCGCAGACCGACGCTCTATCCACTGAGCCAAGCCAGCTAGGGCCAAAAGGTACTTTTAACACAGAACCATGCCAGGCAGATAGGAACAAGTCCTGAGTTGAATCGACTGATGCTAAAAGTCATTTTACAATATTCTGCACTCCACAAATACGAGTTGGCTGACTGGATGTTTGTTTTATCCACTAGGTTCTGAGTTTCAAAGAGGGCACTTTATGCCCACACTAGCACTGGACCTGCCATGAAGAAATGCTCAAAGATTGAATGAGAATAAATTTTATTTTATTGATTTTATTTTTTAGAGAGAAAAGAAGGGGGGGTGCGGAGAGAAGCATCAATGCCAGAGAAACATCGATTGGATGCCTCTTGCACACCCCTTACCGGAATCAGCCGGTAACCCCGCCCTGGACCCTGCCTGGGAATCCAGCGGTGCCTCTCGGTGCATGGTGCGCTGCTCAACCAACCGAGCCACACGGGACAGTGGGAAGAATAATTATTTTAAAATATTGGATGCCTGCCCCCCCCTGGCTTGGCTCAGTGGTTGAGCATCGACCTGTGGACCAAACGGTCAAGGGTTCAATTCCCGGCCAGGGCGCATGCCCTGGTTGTGGGCTCAGCCCCCCACTAGAGGTCGTGCAGGAGGCAACCAATCAATGATTCTTTCTCATTGATGTTTCTCTCTCTCTCTCTCTTCCTTTCTGAAATAAATAAAAATGTATTTAAAAAATATATAAATGTATATGAAGCCCTGGTGATGGGGTGGCTCAGTTGGAACATTGTCCTATACAACAGAAGGTTGCAGGTTCAATTCCCGCTGAGGCACTCACGGGAGGCGCAACTGATGGATGCTTCTCTCCCTTTCTCTCTCCCTTTCTTTCTCCTTCCTCTCCCTCTCCCTCCACCCTCCCTCTCTCCTCTCTCATTCTTCCCTCCCCCCCCCCCTTTTCTCTAAAATGAATAAAAACATATCCTTGGGTGAAGATTTTAAAAAAAAGGAAAATATAGGATGTAATGAATGCAGTTGGTAGGCCAGTAATTGATTTGGTTGTGACCAGGTGGTTTAGCTATAGTTAAGAGATGAGAGAGAATCATTGACTGGCTGCCTCCTGCACAGTGGTGGCCCTTCATCCTGTCTTTAGTATCTTTACAACATTCTCTGAATTTCCCTAGTCTCCCATTTTACCTGATGAGACCAAAAGACCTCAGACATGTACATCAAGTTTTTTATACCTATAGAAAAAGATATGGAAGGATGAGTATGCTCTTATGGTAAATCTGTAACAGATGAACTGAAAACTTGTGGATGTAGATTACTGCATGGGTAACACCTTTGTATTGAATTTTTAATTTTGGGGGTTCACTTTCAAATACTGGAGTTTACAAAGTACTTCCCGACACAAGCTCTAAAAGACAGGGCTTACTTTGTTTCTCATTCCTTCAGAGAACATAATTTGATCCAGAGGGTTTGGTAGAATTTTTCAGTGTAGCATTCAGCAAGGCTTGTTAATATACAACTTTGTATTTAGATTTGTTTATTTACGTTTAAGTTTTTTTGTGTGTTTTTTTACGTTTAAGTTTTAATGTGCTTTTTATTTTTGGTATGTCAGTGTAGTAGCAGACTAACTCCTGTAGTTTTGTGAATTTCAACGTAATTATTCAGGAGGGCAACTGGTCATCAACCTGTAAGTACTTGTTGAATGTGCTAATATATCGCTAAGCACTTTGAGGGAAATATTAGAGGGAGAGGCAGCTCCATCTTCAGAGATCTTAGGGTTGTTAGGGACATAGGAATAACCCATATGAAAATCCTATATAATAAAAGTGTAGTTTGCAAATGGTCCCCTTGACAGAGTTCTTCCAGGAGGTAGACCAGGGGGTGGGCTGCCAGGGGAAGGGAGGGAGGCCCCAGCTGGCTGGCAGCCGCTAGGGACCCTACCAGTACATGAATTTCATGCACTGGGGCTCTGGTTGTTAGATATCTGAATTGGAATAGTAGATGATTTTTTCTCATCTGCTTTCTTGAGCTATTTTTCTTGTGGGAGAATATATTGCCTAGGGCAGTGGTTGGCAAACCGGGACTCACAAGCCACATGCGGCTCTTTGGCCCCTTGAGTGTGGCTCTTCCACAAAATACCACGTACAGTGCGATTGAAACTTCGTAGCCCATGTGCAGAAGTCGGTTTTCGGCCTGGGCGAGTCTATTTTGAAGTAGTGGTGTTAGAAGAAGTGGGGGGTGTCGGTTGGTCGGGCGACGGGAGACTCGGTGCAGGCAGGGGAGGTACATTGTTTTGAGGTACGTTCCCTGAAGTCGACCCCTTCCAACTCTCCCATCCACAGTCGTCTATCTGAAACAACTATACAAGATGAGTGTGGATGGGAGAGTTGGAAGGGGTCGACCTCAGCAAACATACCTCAATCAGATTGAGGACATTTTTAGCAAAGGCCAGTTTAGGAGTACCCTAATTAAGTTAATAACAATGTACCTACCTATATAGTTTAAGTTTTAAAAATTTGGCTCTCAAAAGAAATTTCAATCGTTGTACTGTTGATATTTGGCTCTGTTGACTAATGAGTTTGCCGACCACTGGCCTAGGGAGATCAGGTTGAAAAATAAAAAGTTGAGAACCATTGGAATAAATGCCGTGAAGCTGATTTCGTTGTAAAGTGTGCTTTGGAATTTAGTAGTATAGTGTTTTCAAAACTTTTGATTGTAACTCATGGTAAAAATTACATTCTACATAATGACTTAGTAAACACATCCATGTATATGTACACATACATAAAACTGAAACAAAAGTTTGCAAAATAACACCTTCTAAAGCACCCATTTGCACTCTGATAATCTCTCTTCTATTCCAGGTTCTTTATCTCCCTTTCCTCCCTCATCTCCTTTACAGTCCACTGTATTATTTTACAAATCTGTGTGGATATTGTGCTGGGCACTGAGGTTAGAGTGGTAAGTAGGCAGACGTAGTTTCTGCTTTCAGAGATATTGAATTCATGATTCCCATTTAAAGAAAGTTGTTTTATACCTAACTGTACTTCTCAACCAAAATTCCTAGGATGTAAAGCAGATTACATCTGTTGTGGACAACTAACCCAAGATACTTGACCAGTACTATATGGTCTACATGTTCATATCCCCTTTTTTTCTTTAGTTCCTTTACTTCAGTTCCCTCCTACCTCACACATTTTCCCTTTTTTCCTTCAGTTTCTTCTGTTTCAAGTAATAGCAGAGGCCAAACACTCACTATAATAATTCTTTCTTGCCTTAATTTCTGTCTAGGAAGATTATTCAATATTGGGCATCGTTTTTAAAACTTCAAGGTCAAAATGTACAACTGGTTACACACATAGTCAAGGATGTAGCACATTAAGTGCCCTGTCAGTCACTGGTGACTGACACCATACTTTCCATCCGGAAGACAAAACAGACTGCGTGCTTTACATGTTAATACCTGGCTATGTCTACCTCAGTAAAGATACCAGATTTGGAAAAATACTCTTTCCTTTATTTACAGTAAATGAATACATAATCAGACAGTAAACAACTTGAAGGGAAATTGCTGGGGCTACTGCCAAAACAGGAAAAATCTTTAAATTCCCTTGTACAATTATTTTAGACAATAGAATTACTCTTGACCATATCCTAGCTAATCAAGGTGGGGTTTGCACTGTTAATATCTTTTATTGTACTTAAATAAAACACCTCTGGTGAAATAAAGATGGAATTAGATAAAGTCTGGACACAAGCCAAATGATTAAATACAGAGCTCATTGACACTTTATGATTCTCTATCTTAAGCTGACTGCCATCAGTATTGCCTCCTGTTTCAGATCTAGTCTGCAAATTGGACTTAGCATTTTGTTTATTACAGGGATTTTTGCGGTTATAAAACTTTCTTCTGCATAGCTTGATGTTATAAGGACAGTAAGCACTCTGATAATGGGTGCTCAACATTCTGAGATCTTTAAGGCGAATGAAACTTCATAGGAGAAACCTGAAGAACTATAGAAGATGTTTGCCCTTAAACATGATAGTAAAGTCTTCCTTTCTCTGGCTTTTGAGGCTGGGTTGGAGCATGGGTTTGATTCCCAGACAGTGCACATATCCAGGTAGTGGGTTTGGGGTGCATAGGGGAAGCAACTGATTTATAATTCTCTCCCCCTCTCCTCTAAAATAAATTGTTACACTGTAAATTGTTAAAAAGAAGAAGAAAAAGACCTCTGCTTTAGTGCTCTTGTTGCTCAAATGCGGCCTAAGGCTCCTAAGAAAAAAGAAAACCGCTTTCCCTGTTAGGGTTGCTGAAGGAGGAACACACGGGGCCAAAAGTGGTAAAGAATTTATAAATTTACTAGAGGCCTAGTGCACAAATTCGTGCACATGTGGAGTCCCTCGGCCTGACCAACAATCGAGACCAACGGGGGGGCCAGCTGGATGCGGGGAGGAACCCCAGGAGGTTGGCTAGCTGGCTGGGGGGGGGGGGGGGGACCACGGGAGGTTGGCTGTGGGAATGCATTGAGTGTCTTCCCCCTGGTGGTCAGTGTGGGTCATAGTCACTGGTCGACTGGTCATTCCGGTTGTTTTGGTCATTTGGTCATAATGGTTGCTTCGGCTTTTATATATATAGATTGTTACATCTGTGAGTAGAAGGGCTGAGACCAAAATGCATCATCAGAGCAGAGTAGGGGGAGTGGGATATTTATGTCTCTTGTAAAGGTCAGTCAGAGTAACCTATAGGGCCTGGTGTAGGCAGTCCACTGGAAACTGGGTGAGGCAATTCACTGGAAACTGAAGGCCGTTAATGAAACCTATAATTAAAATAACAGGAAAATCTCATGGAGCACAAGGATGTGTCTAACATTCCAGGGAGGGCCAAGAACCCCAAGTGGGGCATAATGCAGCGCAAGAATGTGCCTAACATTTCTTCCTAAATGGAACATGACATACTGGATATGAATCTTCCTGGCAACAAGGGACCAGTGTTGCTTTTCATTTTCCATGTCGTTTTTAGTTTTTGAGATCATTTTCCATTTTTGACATCATTTCATTTTTGATGATGCTTTTAAGGAAGGATCTTGATCAAAAGGGGAAAATGTGAAAAATAATATAAATGGAGCCTTTTTATTTTTAAAATATATTTTTATTGACTTGAGAGAAAAAGAGAGGGAGAGAGAAATGTCAATGAGAAAAGAAAATCATTGATTGGCTGCCTCCTGCATGCCCCCTACTGGGGATCGAGCATATAACCCAGGCATGTGCCCTTGGCTGGATTTGAATCCGGAACCCTTCAGTCTGCAGGCCAACACTCTATCCACTGAGCCAAACTGGCTAGGGCATAAATGCAGCCTTTTTAAAATGGAGTTGGAGCTGCCATCCAGAGCAATTGCCTTGTGCATCTTATTCTTCAAACCTTTGGGGTGTGAAAACAGGGCAAAATAACCTTTGAACTGAGTCTAAAACAACATTGTATCCCAAACAACTGTTATCAAAGATAACAAAACATGACTACTGGATAGAAAATAAACATTGACTTATTTATTTTTTTAATATATTTTATTTATTTTTTACAGAGAGGAAGGGAGAGGGATAGTCAGAAACATCAATGAGAGAGAAACATCAATCAGCTGCCTCCTGCACACCTCCTATTGGGGATGTGCCCACAACCAAGGTACATGCCCTTGACCGGAATTGAACCTGGGACCTCTTGGTCCACAGGCTGGCGCTCTATCCACTGAGCCAAACCGGTTAAGGCGGAAGATGATTTTGATATGTAATAAATCCAAAATTGATAATTACCCTATGAGAGTATTTAAGTCAACTTTATCATGTTGGTGTTAGAATGGAAACAGGTTTGTAAGTCATTTAGCAATCAATAAATACTTGACTACCTACTATGTGCTAGGCCAGTGGTCGGCAGACTGCGGCTCTTTGGCCCCTTGAGTGTGGCTCTTCCACAAAATACCGACTTCTGCGCAAGAGGCACGAAGTTTCAATCGCACTGTACATGCGCACCCCCACGTGGTATAAGTGCTTAGCTAAGATGGAAAAGGCATTACATTTGTGGATGGAAGACGAACAAAAAATGCGTTCTGATAGATGTCAGCATGTTGCTCCAGAAATCATCAAGCTTATACGAACATTTCAGCAAGGCATCTGTAAAACAAGTGGCACCACATCCTTTATTGCAATTAATGGATCGTTATGCAAATTTAAGGATATGTTCGAACTGAAAAATATAAAAATTATCCAAAAGGCTGCATTTCCTGATAAGCTGCTGCTGCCACATTTCCTGCAGTGTTAAAGAAGTTGGTTGAGAAGAAAGGTAAGTATGTAGAGGAAAAAAAGATACAGGGAATGCTCCCCAAAATGTAAACATACTTTAAATAATTATAAAGGCAGTTTTATTAAAATACATTTCTTTTCAAAATGTAATAAAAATCAGCTGTTAAAGTGTGCATACATTTATGGGGGATACCCTATATATAGTAGGTCTTGGTAATGTCTGGTTTCAGGCATTCACTGGGGGTCTTGGAATGGATAAGGGGGGACTACTATAAAATGTAGAGTATGTCATGATAAGTGCTATGGAGAAAAATAAAGCATAGAAGGAGGAGGAGGAGGAGGCTGTGTTTGGGGTATTAAAATTTAAAATAGCGTGATCAGGGAAAGCCTCATTGAGAAGATTATATCGAGCAAAGACCTGACATCAGTAGAAATAGCAAGGAGGCCAGTGTAAAGTGAGGAAGTGGAAGAGTAGGAAGTGAAGTGAGGAAAAGAGGTATACAGGGCAGGTTTAGGAATCTGCATTATTGTAATAATTTTTAATTTGATTTTGAAGGAGATGATCAACCACTATTGGGAATTTGGAGGGGGTAATGACATGACATTGATGTAAGGTGGTTTTTTTTTTTTTCTCTTTGATGTAAGTTTTAAAGAATAATTCTGGCTGCTATATGGGACAAGGGGAGAAACAGATCAGTCATTTGAGAAGTTATTGTAAGAATCCATCTAATTTATAATGAAAGGGAAGAGAAGATTTTCAGAATAGAATTCCTACTCTTTGAAGATACATAAATAATATCTTGATGAATCTACTGGGGGGCTGAATCTTTTAATAGCATTCTATGTTGGTCAATTTTAAAAGTTCGTGTATTGATTACATTTGATTCTTTTACATTGCTATCTTAATAAGTGCTAACATGAATTGTATGGTTTGATTCTTCAGATGGCCGCCAAGAACGGGTCATGTTCGACAAAATTACATCTCGAATCCAAAAACTTTGTTATGGACTCAATATGGACTTTGTTGATCCTGTAAGTAAATATGGTTTATATCTTGGGTTTCTTGCTTCAAGTGATTCTTTTTACTTATTTCTTATCTCTGGCCTTTCTTTCACTTCATATATATTTTGATTTGGGGTATTCTGCTTATGATCTTGGGTTTAAATGTTAACACATTGCTCAAATTTTTTTTTTTCCTAAATTTTGGTTCTGGGCTCTGAATTCTGACTTTTCAGAGAACTAAAAAGTGAACAGAGGAAAACTTGACATTGACATTTTGTTACAGACATCTTTGAGTAAATTGTTTTATTTATAAGAAAAAAAGCCTGTAGTAAAGCTTGTTCTGGAATTGTGATCATTTGGGTAGAAACTGGTTTGAAATTTGCTTTTTTGTTATCTATGTAGAAAGAATGCATTTAAGTAATATAAAGTAGATTTCATGGGTAACATTTAAATTAAGGAAAACAAACTATTCATAAGCAAGTCGTTCTTCTTTTCTTACCTTCTATAACTCCTCTACTCTAGACCCTCATCATCTCTTACCTAGACTGCTGTCTCTAGTGGTCTCTAAAGTATCCTCCTGGTCTTCCTCTAATCTTGCCCCCTTCAAATGCATCTTCCCCATGACTTCCAAAATCATCTTCCTAAAATGGAGTCTTTAAGACACTTTTTTCCAAACCCACTCTTGTTGCTTCAGCCTTATTTAGGTATATTATCTCTACCTCTATAGCACTTGTACTGGCCTGATAACATTGACCACATAATATGGAAATTAATTACATATGTCTCTCTTCTCCCCTACAATTGAGAGTGGGTTGTATCTTATTCTTGTGGTATCCACAGTGCGTGGCACATATATAACTAGACACTTGATAGTGAATTGACCAAATGGTCAAAAGAAAATAATTTTATACAACCTTAAAATGTTTTTATTACAAATTGTCTTTTACTTTTAGGAATTCTAGACAATAATTAGAATAGTAGAATGTTAAAGTTGGAATGAACCTGAGAGATCATCCTATTGCATCTTCTTTACTTTGTAGATAAGTAAGGACCAAAGAGAAAGGGGAGTTACTTATATAAGCTAGTGGGGTTGTAACGAGAACAACTGAGGTCTCCTGACATAAGATATTCTACTAGTATTCCTCATGCAGCACCACATTTCACAGTACAGAGTGCTGCTGTAGTAGACTCAAGCTTTCTGGGGTAGATTCAGCTGAAATAGTCTGTATACTATTGTATCTGGCACTGTTAGCATACAGATGTTATTTTATTCTATGTTTTGATTACTTGCTGTGTAGCATCAGAAACTATTCAGAAGACTTCACTATTTTTTAAAAAATTGTTGACACTATTACATGTGTCTCCCATTTTCACCCCCTTTACCCAGCTTCACCCAGCCTCCACCCCACTGCCTTTGGCCATCTCCACACTTGTCTGTGTCCATTGGCTATGCATATATGTTCTTTGGCTAATCTTTTTACTTTCTTTCATCCAGCCCCCCAACCACCACTCCCTCCCCCTGCCCTCTGACCTCTGTCAGTCTGTTCCATGTATCCATGCCTCTGGTTCTATTTTGTTTGTCTGTTTATTTTGTTCATTAGATTCCACATGTAAGTGAGAACATATGGTATTAGTCTGTTGGTTTATTTCGCTTAGCATAATAATCTCCAGGTCCATCCATGTTGTTGCAAAAGGTAAGTTCCTGTTTGTTTGTTTTTCCCCAGTTTTTTTATCCAGTCATCTACTGATGGGCACTTGGGCTATTTCCAAATCTTGGATATTGTAAATAACACTGTTATTTATATAGGGGTGCATGTATTCTTTTTGATTGATGTCTCAGGATTCTTAGGATATATTTCCAGAAGTGGGACCACTGGGTCAAAAGGCAGTTCATATTTAATTTTTTGAGGAAACTCCATACTGTTTTCATTAGTGGTTGCACCAGTTTGCATTTCCACCTGCGTTGTACAAGGGGTCCCTTTTTTCTACATCCTCACCAACACTTGTTTGTTGATTTATTGATGGTAGTCATTCTGGCAGGTGTGAAATGATATCTCTTTGTGGCTTTAATTAGCATCTCTAATGATTAGTGAAGTTGAGCATTGAATTGTTTATCTTCCTGGTGAGTTGTATAATTTTTAATATATTTTGGAAATGAACCCCTTATCTGATGTATCATTGACAAATATGTTCTCCCATACAGTGGGTTCCTTTTTCATTTTGTTGATGGTTTCCTTTGCTGTACAGAAACTTTTTAGTTTGATGTAGTTCCATTTGTTTATTTTTTCTTTTGTTTCCCTTGTCCTAGGAGATATAACAGCAAAAATATTGCTACAAGACATATCTGAGGTTTTACTGCCTATGTTTTCTTCTGATTTTTATGGTTTTGCGACTTAACCTTTAAGTCTTCTGTCCATTTTGAGTTTATTCTTGTTTATGGTGTAAGTTTGTGGTCTAGTTTCATTTTTTACATGTGCCCGATTTCACTACTTTTTTACTGAACATAATTTGACTGCAGAATCTGAGAAAAAAGTGATCAGGAGCAACTTGATCCTAGGTAAAATGTAATTAGAATAGATTGTAAGCTAATAATGACACTTTTTTTTGAGGGGGTCATGTTTTGGTCAACTGGGCAATACATTTATTTTCTGTTGGATTAAGCTTTTTTACAGAAACATTTAGTGAACACATATACACAATTTAGTGTTTTTCTTAAAAATGTATGGTAATAATGTGTACATTGTGCATTTTTATATATGTGTGTACATATATATGTGTATATATACACGTACACACACACATATATATATATATATACATATACATACATATATATATATATATTTATTGATTTCAGAGAGGAAGGGGAAGGGAGAGAGAGATAGAAACATCAGTGATGAGAGAGAATCATTGATCAGCTGCCTTCTGCACGCCCCACACAGGGGATTGAGCCCGCAACCTGGGCATGTGCCCTGACGGGGAACCGAACTGTGACCTCCTGGTTCATAAGTTGCCAACCACTGAGCCACGCTGGTTGGGCTACAGTGTGTATTTTTGAAAGGGGAACCTCTTACAATATGGTCTTGAAAACTGAAATATAGTAAGGTTGAATGGGATGAGAAAGAAGACTTAGATGTAACCTTGGGCAAGTCCAAGTAACCTGAGCCTCAGGTTTCTCATGTAAAATGGTGATAGGAATAGTATCCATTTCACAAGGTGATTGTGAAATGTCAGAGATTATGAAAGTTGAGACACTTTGTAATTTGTGAAGTGCTAAAGAAAGAGTATTAAATTATAGATTACTCAGCTCCAATCCTAATTTATACCTTCATCTCTAATTGGAATGATTAAAGTTTGATTCATTTACTTTGCTGTACTTGTCTGTAGGTAGATTTTGGGGGAAGTGGGTAAGTATGTAGCTGGAACCCTGATTACTTAGGGAGAATTTGAATTAAAAATGGGGAAATACTTAAAGAATCACTGGGCTGGTGTGGCTCAGTTGGTTGGGCGGCATCCCATGCACCAGGAGGTCAGTTAGACTACCGGTCAGAGCACATGTCTGGTTGAGGGCTTGATCCCCAGTAGGGGGTGTGCAGGAGGCAGCCAATCAATGATTCTCTTTTACCATTGATGTTTCTATCTCTCTCCCTCTCCCTTCCTCTCTGAAATCAATATAAATATATTTAAAGAGAAGAAAAAAAAAAGAATTACTGCTCTGTTTTTAGCTGTTTCCATGTGAGGCTGTTCATCTTTGTCAACTATGAAATACCTATACTTAGGTATTTTAAAATTTTTTATTAATTTTTTTAGTGACACCTCTTCATTGTGTATGTAGTATGCATTTTCTGGCAGTTCTGTTGGTTTATGAATTCTCATGAGGTTTCCCGTTGCTAACCATTCTAAAAGATTTTTTTTTTTAAAAAAAGGAAGTTGACTTTTATTTTGATATACATTTGGTTGTTTTCTTTATTGCCATCCTAAGGAAGCTATTGTTTTTTTGGAAAGCTCAAGTAATTCTTGGTTTTGTTTTTATAGGCTCAGATCACCATGAAAGTAATCCAAGGTTTATACAGTGGGGTCACTACTGTGGAACTAGATACTTTGGCTGCTGAAACAGCTGCAACCTTGACTACTAAGCACCCTGACTATGCCATTCTGGCAGCAAGGATTGCTGTCTCTAACTTGCACAAAGAAACAAAGAAAGTATTCAGTGGTGAGTCTAGAGGAAAGATTAGAAATAATTTAATATTCCTAGGAAATTTATAAGGGTACTAGAATGACAGAAGAAAAGTTACATCTTGTTTTTAAAAAGCAAGTTAGTGGCAGAGGGGGCACTAGAACTTCCCATTTCCCATGCTGCTGACTTGCTGAATGGAAAGGTCAGTGGATCTTTTTGTTTTCTCGTATGCACGCTTTTTTTTCTTTCTTTTTGAAGCCTATTTTGAAGTAGTTGGTGGTACTGTGCTTGGAAAAATGAGTAGCACATATTGACAAGTTCTGCATTAAACAAAATGGTGCAGTTAATCTTGTGTCCTATTAGCAAATACTTTACTCCGTTGCTGCCATTTTATAGCTCAGGGAATGTGGGCAAGGGAAGGTTAAATAATTTGTTTGGTATATAAAAAGTGGTATATAGCCGTAACCAGTTTGGCTCAGTGGTTAGAGCGTCGGCCTGCAGACTGAAGGGTCCCAGGTTCAATTCCAGTCAAGGGCATGTACCTTGGTTGCGGGCACATCCCCAGTAGGAGGTGTGCAGGAGGCAGCTGATCGATGTTTCTAACTATCTCTCTCCCTTCCTCTCTGTAAAAAATCAATAAAATATATTTTTTAAAAAAAGTGGTATATAAGAAGTCAGATAGTAAGACGATGACAGAAATCTTTGGCTCTTGACTCCAGATTTTTGTGCTGGGCCTCGAACAGTGTATTCTCCCTCTTTAGTAGATTTATTGTAAACATATCAGTTCTCCCAGAATTGTATTGATACATACAAGTCCATTCCAATAAAAATGCCAACATTGTGAGTGTGTGTGTGTATTACATATAAATACAGAGAGCCAATTAATGCTATGATGTCTTAAAGAAGAGCAAATGAGAGAGCTTACTAAATGTGCATTTATAGATGTGAACTGCTTAGTATGATAGATTTTGAATTTCAAGTTCAAATTTTATTAGGGCAAAAAATTTGAGAAGAGATTATAATTTCTGCTTTTTAAAAAAATTTTCAACCAATAATTCTCAATGGGGTTGTGTATTAATCACCTAGGAATCTTTTTCAACTTGCCTATGTTCAGCCCTGGCTGGTGTTGCTCAGTGGTTGGAGCATTGGCCTGTGCACCAGAGGGTCCGGGGATCGATTCCCGGTCAAGGGCACATACCTAGGTTGCAGGTTTGATCCAAGGGTGTGTGTGGGAGGCAACCAATGGTTGTGTCTCTCTCACATCAATGTTTCTCTCTCTTCTCTTCCCACCCTCTTTCCCTCTACCCCCTCCCTTCCACTCTTTCTAAAAAAAAATCAAAAATATCCTCACTCCTGTTTTTATTTAACAAAAAGTAAAAACAATAAGCCTATGTTCACTCTAACTCTGGGAGCTTGTTTTCTCAACTGAGGCATTATATATTCAGCATGTAGATGTATATGTTTATTGAGCACTTTCTATACTAAGCATTGAGGTGGACTAGGATGAAAAAAATGGTTTGAGAACCATTGTTTTAAACTATTACTGGAAGAGTGAATTAGCTTTCCATTAAGTGGTTTTGACATTTTTATTTTCTGTTGTATTTTTTTTAGATGTGATGGAAGACCTCTACAACTACATAAATCCACATAATGGCAAACACTCTCCCATGGTGGCCCAGTCAACACTGGATATTGTTTTGGCAAATAAAGATGTATGTGTAATGCTTTCCTGGTGAAAAAAAAAATATTTTAAAAAATATTTTTATTGATTTCTGAGAGGAAGGGAGAAGGAGAGAGAGAGAGAGAGATCAATGATGAGAATCATTGATCGGCTGCCTTCTGCATGTCCCCTACTAGGGATTGAGCCCATAACACAGACATGTGCCCTTGGCAAGAATTGAACCCGGGAACCTTTGGTCCACAGGCTGATACTCTATCCACTGAGCAAAACTGGCTAGGGCATAGGTTCTTCTTCTTTTTTTTTTTTTAAAGCAACAGCACATTTTAAAAATGTAAATACTGCCGAACTGGTTTGGCTCAGTGGATAGAGCATCGGCCTGTGGACTGAGGGGTCCCGGGTTCGATTCCAGTCGAGGGCACGTACCTTGGTTGCAGGCACATCCCCAGTAGGGGGCGTGCAGGAGGCAGCTGATCGATCTCTCTCTCTGATGTTTCTAACTCTATCCTTCTCCCTTCTTTTCTGTAAAAAATCAGTAAAATATATATTTTTTTAAAAATGTAAATACTATGAAACATAGATTAAAAAGTAATTCTCTCTCCTCTGAATACTAGCTTTTCTCTTTAGAAACAACATTTTATTATTTTAAATGTATTTTTCTAGGGCTATTCTGTAATACACGTGTGCATACACATAAATTTTTCCTTTTAGTGGCAGTCTGCACAGTGTTCTTATTGATACTTTATTACAGATAGTTCTGTATTAGTATTTATGACTTAAACCTATTCTTTTGAAGAACTGCATAGCATTCTATTTTATAGAAATTTTGTGTGTGTGTGTGTGTGTGTATATATATATATGTTAATTGTTCTAGTGGTGAATATTTGTTTTCCATTTTTTGCTGAAGTGGATATCCTTGTATGGTAGTGTTTTGCTTATAGAGTATATTGGTAAGATAAGTCCTTTAAGTGGAATTGCTGAGGCAAAGAGTGTGTGCATTCAAAATATTAGGGAACATTGCCAAACTAATTCCTAACAAGGTTGCTCAGGTAAAAATTTGAAAGATCTTGCTCAACAACTTAAAAGTGATCTACTTGAGTATATGTTTTTAAGCCTATTTAGGATACTCAATTTATATAAATTTTTTTAAATTAACATTAGTTGTGGATTTCTGTTCTATAACAATAATACTTAGTGGTACCTCTTTTTTATCCTATGTCATTTTTAATTCTGGAGTCAGGGCTGAACTGTTGATTTTGTGAAAATAAGTTTAATTATTTCAATTATGGGATCTTTTTTTATCTTCATCAGCGCCTGAATTCTGCCATTATCTATGACCGAGATTTCTCTTATAATTACTTTGGCTTTAAGGTAAATAATGGGTTTCAAATACATGGGAATTTCTCCTTTAGTCAGGAAATACAGGTTTTTGTTTATATTTAGTGATACAATTATAAAGGCAATAAGTTGATGGGAGTTGGGATGTACCTAGGGAATTAGTGGGGTAGATGGATAGTGGTTGTTTGAATTAAAGAAATATAGCTTACCCATTTGCAATTTTCAGAGTTTCCAAATATTACTTCTGGATTACCTGAGGAGTTATACAGATAATTTGCCATAATGATTCCATATTGTTTTACTGTTTATGCAACAACTATTGAATCCCTACTGTGTGCCAAGTGCTTTTCTAGGTACTTTCGTGTTGATAAACTGTGATTAAGAACCTGAATGTTGGTGTTAGACCTGGGTTCGAATCTTGGCTCTACTTTTTTTTCCCTCTTTCCTTTTTTTAAATTTAATTTATTACTGCTTAACACAATTATACAAGTTTCATGTGCGCAATTCCACAACACATCATCTATACATTATTTTGTGTGTTCACCACCCCAAGTCTCTTTCCATCACCATTTATGCCCCCATACCCTTCTCCACCTCTCCTCCTCAATCCTCCCCCTTGCAGTCACCACACTGTTGTCCATGTCTATGTATTTTTCTCTCTTTGTCTCAGTTCCTCCACTGCCACCTCCTACTCCACACCCCAGGCTCTGCTCTACTTCTTAATAACAAGTTACTTAGTCTCTATGCTTATTTTCCTCATCTTTAGAATGGGGATAGTATAATAAATTTTTTTTTCTTCAGAATCTTTTATTAAGCTTAACTAGAGGTCCGGTGCACAAAAATTGTGCATGGGGTGGAGTGGGGGTCTCTCAGCCCAGCCTGCACCCTCTCCATTCCAGGACATCCCTCTTGCAATCGGTACCTCTGGTTAGGTACCTCTGGCTTCTAACCGCTCGCCTGCCTGCCTGCCTGCCTGCCTGATTGCCCCGAACTGCCTCTGCTTGTCGGCCTGACCACCCCCTAACTGGTGCCCTGCCAGCCTGGTTGCCTGATCACCCCCTAACTGGTCCCCTGCCAACCTGGCCTCCCCCTAACTGCCCCCCTGCTGGCCTGGTTGCCTGATCACCCCCTAACTGGTCCCCTGCCAACCCTAACTGGCCACCCCTAACTGCCCCCCTGCCAGCCTGGCCTCCCCTAACTGCTTCCTTGCCAGCCTGATCACCCCTAACTGCCTCTGCTTTGGCCCCCGCCACCGTGGCTTTGTCTGGAAGGATGACCGGAAAATGTCCGGTCTAATTAGCATATTACCCTTTTATTAGTATAGATCAGGGGTCCTCAAACTTTTTAAACAGGGGGCCAGTTCACTGTCCCTCAGACCGTTGGAGGGCCGGACTATAGTTTAAAAAAAAAACTATGAACAAATTCCTATGCACACTGCACATATCTTATTTTGAAGTAAAAAAACAAAACGGGAACAAATATAATATTTGTATTTGCATGTGGCCCGCGGGCCGTAGTTTGAGGACCCCTGGTCTAGATGGTCTACATCCCCAAATCATCTCTAGCCATTCTCCATCTTGCTTTGTACTCTCCAGACACAGTGACTCTCTTTTGCAAAAGTTATGATTTTTAGTCATTCAACCTTTATAATTCTGGCATTGCACGGTGGTTTCCATCTGTATAATATAATTTTAACAACAAATTCTGTTGAGGATAAGTGAGTATGTTGCTTAGATCAATGCCTAGCCTGTTATAAGTACTTAATACCTGTTAACCATTGTGATGATGGTGAATACTGTAACTTCTGCTATTGATGTTATGCATATTAATATAGAGCTAACTTTCTCCAGAAATTTTCATGCAGTCTTTTCCAAAACAAATAGCCAATTGATAATGTTCCAACTGAAGTTAGTAAGAGTAAATATATTATTATTATTTTCATTTAAAATTATATGAAAAAAAATTATATGAAAACTGAGAAGATTTAAATAGATTGACTTATTGTGAATGTTATATCTACTGTGTCTTTAAGAATGGTTCTGGAAGTTTTTTGGTTGCTTTGCTTTTTCTAGACTCTAGAACGGTCCTATTTGTTGAAGATCAATGGAAAAGGTGAGCATAAAGATGTTTGTGTGTTTTATTTTCTGTGCATTTGACTGAATATAGAGCTTTGAGCTATTTGCCTTAATATTTCTGTCTAAACTCTGACTAACATTTGTAACTTTAGGTCTAGTTTATGAATAATTGTCCTGCTTTTTTTTTTTTTAATTGTCCTGCTTTTTAAAATTGTTTTCTTTTTGACTCAGGTACATGTCTAGCCTAGTTTGTCTGACATGTTCCATCATGTGAAAACTCCTCTTTTGATTTTAGTGGCTGAAAGACCACAACATATGTTGATGAGGGTATCTGTGGGGATTCACGAAGAAGATATCGATGCTGCTATTGAAACATACAACCTTCTTTCTGAGAGGTGGTTTACCCATGCCTCTCCCACTCTCTTCAATGCTGGCACCAACCGCCCACAACTTTCTAGGTATGCATCATCTATAGTCAGTTTTAAAATTCTGAAATGGTTTTGACTAGGCAAATAAACGGCCTGAAAAACTAGGCAATTGATCACAGAAAGATTAATTTAATGAACATTTAAATCACTTCTGCTCTGATTAAATGAGACTTGCATTCTGGAAACATCTCTTTAATGTGGTAAATGAATTAGAGGGAGACAAATGCTGATAATTTTAAGCTTGATTCCAGTGATGGTTACTCAATTCTGTGAATATACCAAAAGCCATTAATTGTACACTTTAAATGGGGAATATTATGGTATGTGAATTTATATCTCAGTCAGGTTTAGAAAAAAGTAAATACTGCCTGGCCAGTGTTGCTCAGTGGTTGAGCGTCGACCTATGAACCAGGAGGTCATGGTTCGATTCCAGGTTAGAACACATGCCCGGGTTGCGGATTTGATCCCCAGTGTAGGACGTGCAGAGGCAGCTTATCAATGATTCTCATCATTGATAGTTCTATCTCCCTCCCTCTCCCTTCCTCTCTGAAATCAATAAAATACATGTATATATGTGTGTGTATGTATATGTGTGTGTGTGTGTGTGTGTGTGTGTGTGTGTGTGTGTGTAAAGAGCTAGGGTCTGTAACATCCACAACGACCGAAAGCTCAACTGAACACTGGAAGTCAGTGCTAGATTGCCGTGGCGACCCAGCACTGACTGCCAAGGGGGCTTCTGATCAGGCCCGGAGAGAGGCCCAAAGACAGAGGCAGGGTCTGATCCGCAGCTTCACTAGCAGCTGTTGATCAGCTGTTCCCTCTCTCTTTCTCTCTGGGCTTCACCAGCAACCGCACATCTGTTTCTCTCCGGGCCTCCTTGGGGGCTGCTGATCAGCCCCATCTCTTTGATCAGGCCCAGAGATAGGCTCATTGACTCTGACTGGCATTGAAACTGACTGATCAGAACCTATCTTGGTGAAGGGCCAGGAGGCAATGGCTGCCTAAGAAGCAGAGTTTTTGGCATCGAAACCAACGAATCAGAACTTAATCTGGGTGAACTGTGAAGGCAGAACCTAAGGGGGGGGCTAAGGAGGGGTTTTAAGGGGTTTTAAGGGCAACAGCTATTTGATGTAAGGAGTAAGAAAGCGGTTCAATTTTTTAATGACCAGTTTGGCAGTATAGTGCATGTGGCTGGCTATCAGTCCAGATATAGATGTCTGCAAAGAGCATCTCCTCCTGCTGAAAAAGGCTCTCTCCCCCCTCCATTTTAAGCAATCCTATCCTACATAATCTATACTAATAAAAGGGTAATATGCTAATTAGACAGGGTTGACCGGCCATCTTCTGACGTCTGACTTCCTTCCGGACAAAGCCATGGTGGTGGGAGCCGAGGCAGAGGCAGTTAGGGGTGATCAGGCCGGCAGGGGAGGGCAGTTGGAGGTGAGATCGGGCCAGCAGGGATGGGCCGTTGGGGGTGAGATCAGGCTGGCACAGAGGGCAGTTAGGGGCGATCAGGCAGGCAGTCGGGTGAACGGTTAGGGGCCAGCAGTCCCATATTGTGAGAGGGTCCAGGCTGGACTGAGGGAACCCCCTCCCCCCACATGAATTTCATGCACCGGGCCACTAGTATATAATAATAAAAGCGTAATATGCTAATAAACCCGATGACCTTCTAGACGAAGCTGGGGCTGCGAGGGAAGACCCGGTGCTGGAGGGAAGTGGTGCTGGCAGCTGGGGGAAGGAAGACCTACTCTTGCACAAATTTCGTGCATCGGGCCTCTAGTATCTATCTATCTATCTATCTATCTATCTATCTATCTATATATATATAGAAGTAAATACTGCCAGCTAATTAAGGGATGTTTATAGTAGTCTGTACTAGAGATTATGGTAATTTGGATTAGGAGGTGAAAGTGGAGATGGATGTGGGAGCAGATGCAGGCACAGGGCAGCAGCCTGAGGAGGGCCAGGGGCCTGATGTGGTGGGGGCACGACAGGCAGGAACCCTGGCTGCTGCAGGATCTGGGTCCTGGGGGCTGCAGCCAAGAGAGCCCAGCCTCACCAGCCCGGGCAGTTTCCTAACAAAAGCCAGAGATTGTGCTGTCAGTGCAAAATCTCTGGTCCTAAAGCTGCGGCTGCCAGTTCTACTTCCAATCCTGGGCACGCCAGACCTCGGGGCTGCTGCCACCTCCTGCGGCTCCTCCCCCAGGCCTCTGTGGGGCCGCCTGGCCGGGGCCACAGGGTTGGCGCGCCCAGATGCTCCAACTCTGCTTCCTGGGAGGCTTGTTCCAGAGGGCCGCTGAGTGGGCACCCCTACGAGGCTTCCCTGTCTGGAAATTAGGACCCACTTCCTCCTCTCCTCTTCCCGAGCTGTCCCTTTCCCTTTGTTGCAAACCTGACTTCATGCTGCCAAGAATTAAGCTGATGGCCAAGGCGGTAAGGTATGCGGTGGTGGTCAGAATGGTAGAGGATGCCCTAACCGGTTTGGCTTAGTGGATAGAGCGTCGGCCTGCGGACTGAAGGATCCCAGGTTCGATTCCGGTCAAGGGCATGTACCTTGGTTGTGGGCACATGCCCAGTAGGGGGTGTGCAGGAGGCAGCTAATTGATGTTTCTCTCTCATCAATTCCTCTCCCTTCCTCTCTGTAAAAAAATCGATAAAATATATATTTTTTTAAAAAGCAAAGAGTTTCATTTAAAAAAAAAAAAAGAATGGTAGACAGCCCCTGCGAGGCTGCGACGGCGCCTATGAGACTGCAACGGCTTCTGCGAGGCTGCGATGGCCCCAGTGAGCCTCCGTGAGGCTGCGACGGCCCCGGTGAGGCTGCGATGGCCCCAGTGAGGCTGCGACAGCGCCTGTGAGGCTGTGACGGTGCCTGTGAGGCTGCGACGGCCCCGGCGAGGCTGCGACAGCGCCTGCGAGGCTGCGACGGCACCTGCGAAGTTCTGACGGCCCCTGCAAGGCTGCGACGGCCCTGGGAAGCCAGTGGAACCCCGCGAGCCGCCCAGACGGCTTCGTCGACAGCCTGCGAACCAGCTCGCAGCCCAACACACAACTATCACCCGAAGGGCGAGAGGGGCGAGAGCAGCTGTAGTGTTGCTTTCTCCTCAGTTTTGGTAGCGAAATCCTCATTTTAAACATAAGAGGATACATTATTTTAAAAAGCCGTAACGTGGCTCCACACCCTTTCTGAGTAGAGTGTGAACAAGTCGTGAGAGACCTTTCCGAGCACAGGGACACGTTGCGGATGGAAATAGCTACAGTACCCATGTGTATGACCTTTGACCTGGCAACAAAAATCGTACACCTATAGATGAGGACAGTGTGGGGGTAAGGGCAGAAGGTGGGGTGGGAACTGGGTGGAGAGGAGCTATGGGGGGGAAAGGGGGGAACAACTGTAATCCGAACGATAAAGATTTATTTAAAAGAAAAAAAAAAAGAATGGTAGAGTTCACCCAGCTGTGCAAGTTGCCCACGCAGCCCTCACATCCACACTGTGTCAACACCTACCGAAGTGCACGGCATTCCCAGGCCCTGCTCCGGGGGCTACTGGCTCTTCGGGACTGTCATCCTCTTTGATGTAGTCCTGGTGGTGGAGGGGAGACACATCGAAGCCCATCACATCCTGCTGGCTGCATCCTGTGATTACTTTGGAGGAATGTTTGCTGGGGGATTGATGGAAATGGAACAGGAAGAGCTCCTAATCCACAGTGTGTCCTACAATGCCATGTGCCAAATCCTGCATTTCATGTACACTTCTGAGCTGAAGCTCAGCCTAAGCAATGTCCAGCTTCAGATGCTGGTTGTCGCCTGCCAGCTTCAGATCCCAGAAATCATCCACTTCTGCTGTGATTTCCTTGTGTCCTGGGTGGATGAGGAGAACATCCTTGATGTCTACTGCCTGGCAGAGCTATTTGACTTGAGCCGTCTGACCAAGCAGCTGGACACCTATATCCTCAAAAACTTTGTGGCCTTCTCAAGGACTGACAAGTACCGCCAGCTTCCTCTGGAGAAGGTCTGCAAGACCGAGGTGTATGAAGGTGCCCTGCTCTACCATTACACCCTGCCTGGAGCAGGTGCAAGCAGACCAGATCTCATTGCAAGACTCCCCCCCCACCCCCCACCCCCCGCAAGCTCCTTGAGACAGTGTGATTTCTCCTAATGGAACCCTAGGTCCTGCAGCGGCTGCATGACAAGCTGGACCCCAGCCCACTGAGCAACACAGTAGCCAATGCTCTCGTGTACCACCAAAATGAGCCTGCAGCCTAGCCTACAGAGTCCACAGACAGAGCTGCAGTCAGACTTCCAGTGCATTGTGGGCTTTGGGGACATTCACTCCACACCATCCACTGTTCTCAGTGACCAGGCCAAGTACTTAAAACCCTTGGCCCCCCAGATGTCCAACCAGGGCATCGCAGTGCTCAACAACTTTGTGTATCTGATTGGAGGGGACAACAATGTCCAGGGATTCCGTGCTGAGTTCTGATGCTGGAGATATGACGTGCAGCACAACCACTGATTCCAGATCCAGTCCCTGCAGCAGGAGCACACCAACCTGTGTGTGTGTGTGTGTGTGTGTGTGTGTGTGTGTGTGTGTGTGTTCTGGCCGGGGACATCTATGCAGTGGCAGGCTGTGACTACCACACTGACCTGAATGCTATGGAGCGCTATGACCCTGCCACCAACACCTGGGCCTATGTGGCCTCACTCAAGAGGGAGGTGTATGCCCATGCTGGTGCCACACTGGAGGGGAAGATGTACATTACCTACACCCGCAGAGAGGAGGACTACCTAAGGGAGACGCACTGCTATGACCCAGACAGCAACACCTGGCACACTCTGCTGGATGGGCCTGTGCAACGGGCCTGGCACGTATGGCCACCCTCCTGGACAAAGCTGTATGTGATCAGGGGCAGCAACAATGATGCTGGCTACAGGAGGGATGTGTACCAGGTGGCCTGCTACAGCTGCACATCTGGGCAGTGTTCATCTGTCTGCCCACTCCCAGCAGGGCATGGTGAGCCTGGCATTGCTGTGCTGGACAACAGGATCTATGTGCTGAGTGGCTGCTCACACAACCGTGGCAGCTGCACGGACTACATGCACATCTATGATATGGAGAAGGACTGCTGGGAGGAGGGGCCCCGGCTGGACAACTCCATCTTGGGCCTGGCAGCCTGTGTGCTCACCCTGCCCCATTCCCTGCTCCTGGAGCCATCTCATGGGACCCCTGACAGCCAGGCTGACCTGGACTTCGCCTTGGAAGTTATGAGTGTGTCTGACTGGGAGGAGTTTAACAACTCCATCGAAGATTAGGGCTCTGGGGCTGGTGTCAACAGGAAGGGAAGGGTGGCAGGAGCTCGGAGGGTAGCCCAGGCCTGAGCATTTTGCCCCAGGGCATCGAGACCCTTCTGCACCCCCAGCCGGCTGGCTCTTGCCACCCTCCCTTCACACCAGCCAACTGCCAGCTTGCAGCAGGTCTTTGTGGGGCTCTGTTGATCCTGGCTGTGGATCACCATGCAGGGGGAAGTGTTCGGGAAGGCTCTGGTCCCCTGAAGGGGTTTACCAGGCCTGCTGCTTCTCAGCTCACACAGGGTGTGCCGTCACCAGCTGTCTTGGCCTCCCTGGTTCTGGTCCCTCCTGGGCTGAGAAGGTGTCCTCCAAAGGGATCTGTGCACTGGCACCTGGGTGAGGCGGCTAAGGTATATTGAGCCCCCTTCTATGGGCAGGGGTAGGGTGGGCCCCTCACCTACCCAGCAGCTAGGAGATCAATTGAGAGCTCCCAAGCACTGGAGAGGGAGCAGAGTTGCATAAGGTTGCTTGAGACTGGTTCTAGTGATAAGAAGATCCCCTACAATTGGGCTTTTCTGACCCCATGTTGTTGATAAATGAAATAAATCATCTTACAAAAAACAACAACAAAACAATATATGTTGATATGTTTTACTATCTCATAGCTGGTAACTATATATTTTTTCTTGTAAAAACACCTAGTAATTTTGTAAACTTCAAATCTTTTATTTGCCTAACTTACTGTCTTTGGATTATGTAGTTATTTCTGTGACTCTGCTTCATTTCCTTCATAAGTTGTGACTTCTTTCCCCTATAGCTGTTTCCTTCTGAGTATGAAAGATGATAGTATTGAAGGCATTTATGACACACTAAAGCAGTGTGCATTGATTTCCAAGTCTGCTGGGGGAATTGGTGTTGCTGTGAGCTGTATTCGAGCTACTGGCAGCTACATTGCTGGGGTAAGCTTCTATTGTATGATTAAAAATGTATAGACTAGAGAAATTCAAGTCCATAAGCAACCAAGCTTATGGTTGAGAGGGCATATGCTGAGGCTTGGTAAATCTAAGTCTGTTAGTTACTGGCTGATTGTGTGACTTGGAATGAGTCATTTCACTGCTTGTGACTTCATTTTCATCTGTCTTATTAAAGGTTTAGTATAGATGATCTCTAGGATCCTTTTTATCTGAGATTTTGATTTATTTTATATTTTAGATTTCTGGTTTATCTATATACTAGAGGCCCGGTGCACGAAATTCATGCATGGGGGAGGGGTCCCCTCAGCCCAGCATGCACCCTCTCCAATCCGGTACATCCCTCTCACAATCTGGGACCGCTGGCTCCTAACTGCTCACCTGCCTGCCTGCCTGATTTCCCCTAACTGTCCCCACCCCCTGCCAGCCTGATCACCCCTAACCACCTCTGCCTGCCTGCCTGCCCCTAACTGCCTCTCCTGCCAGCCTAATCACCCCTAACCGCCTCTGCCTGCCGGCCTGATCACCCCTAACTGCCACCCGTACAGGCCTGGTTGCTCCTAATTTCGTCCCCCCACACTGGCCTGGTTGCCACCAAATGCCTCCCTCGCCAGCCTGGTTGCCCCTAATTGCCCCCCACTCCTCGCTGGCCTGGCCGCTCCTTCCTGCCAGCCTGGTCGCCCCCAACTGCCACCCCTGCCAGCCTGGTCACCTTATTCAGCCTGCTGCTCAGTTGTTTGGTTGTCCCTCACTAACCCCCCTGCTGGTCTGGTTGCCCCACGCAGCCTGCTGTTCAGTCTTTGGTCATCCCTCACTAACCCCCCCTGCTGGCCTGGTCGCCTTACTCAGCCTGCTGTTCAGTTGTTTGGTCATCCCTCACTAACCCCCCTGCTGACCTGGTCACCCAACGCAGCCTGCTGTTCTGTCGTCCGTCTGGTTGTTTCGGTCATGATGACCCTGGCTTTTTATATATTAGGATATAATAGCCTAAACAACTGTTATGACCGAATGACCAGAACAACTGGTCGACCAGTCGCTATGACGTGCACTGACCACCAGGGAGCTGCCCCCACCCCACCCCCGGTGATCAGTGCACTCTCACAGCCAACCTTCCACGGGGGTCCCCCCCACACCTGGCCGGCCAACCTCCCACAGCCACTTTCCACTCCCCACCGGCCAACCTCTGTGGCCCCTTCCCCCCGGCCGGCCAAGCTCCCGGGGTCCCTCCCCCCAGCTGGCCAACCTCCTGGGGTTCCTCCCCCTGACTGGCTGGCCCCCCAATAGGCCTTGATTGCTAGCCAGGCCGAGGGACCCCACCTGTGCACAAATTTGTGCACCGGGCCTCTAGTTTTATAATAATAGCAGCTGTCATTTATTGATTGCTTACTGTGTACTAAGTCTGTTATAAAAAGTTTTACATGAACTACTCATTTAATTCTTACTACAGCTACAACCTTATGACATAGATAATATTACAAACACATGGTAGGAACTTTATGCCTTACACTAACTTTGTGGGTGTAGGGCCTACAGGCACTATTGTATTCACTTAACAAGTGAAGAAGCTAAGGCTTAGAAAGTTAAATTACTTCCAGAGATTAGTCATTTAATATGTGATAGAGCCAGGATTAAGTTTTAAACATCGACATTCTGTGATGTAAATTCAAGCATTGCTACTTCACTTTTCCTTGGGAGTCAAGATAATGATTTTAAGTAAGACCCGGATTTAAATCCTATTTCCACTACTTACTAGTAGTGCCAAGTGCAAGTTACTTTACATCTTTGTGTTTGTTTCTTCATTTGTAATCTGAAGAAAATATCTAATTCTATAGAATAAAGATACAGAGTCCAGAAGGAAACCACTCCATGTGGTGTTTTGGAGGTGCTGCGATATATCCAGTACTTTTACATAATAGGGTGAGCCATTGCTCGTTTATCTTTCTAGACCAGTGATGGCGAACCTATGACACGCGTGTCAGAGGTGACACGCAAACTCATTTTTTTGGTTGATTTTTCTTTGTTAAATGGCATTTAAATATATAAAGTAAATATCAAAAATATAAATCTTTGTTTTACTATGGCTGCAAATATCAAAAAATTTCTATATGTGACACAGCACCAGAGTTAAATTAGGGTTTTTCAAAATGCTGACACGCTGAGCTCAAAAGGTTCGCCATAACTGTTCTAGACTGTTCAAAGGCTTGCCATGGGTTAGAAGGATTATTTTTGAAATTTGATGAGGTTTATTCTAGTCTTAGGAGTCTATATTTTCTTACCTTCATTCCAGAATCCATTTATTGCTGAGAATCTCTATTTACTTGTTTATTGTCTTGATTTACCCATTGCATATAATTCTTATTGTAAGTTGCCTTGAATTCTTTGGAGAATAAATATTTATAAGGTGTGGAATTTATCCTGATATTGGATTCTTTTGACTTGTATTTATTATGTCTAATTGTAAATTAGAGATACTGTGAAATAACTTTGTATATAATTATAATTTATTCAATAATTTGTTGATTTTATTGGGCATTATATTTTCAAAGCAGAGGTAAAATGGAGAGCATGTAAAACTTTATAGACTAGGAAAGAGTATTTTGTTCATTCTTTAGTCATTTTGTTATTTTTCTTGCTGAGCCCCCTTTTTCTCCCCCAGATGCCTTTATTCTCAGTCTCTCTTTCAGACTAACGGCAATTCCAATGGCCTTGTACCAATGCTGAGAGTATATAACAATACAGCTCGATATGTGGATCAAGGTGGGAACAAGGTATGCTCTGTCACTTGAAAGTACTGGAAATCAGAACTAAAAACTATTAGCCATGCATGCTTATCATAAGATGATTCATTGTGTGTTTCTAACTGCCTTTTTTTAAGTTTTAAAATCAGTTTAATGAGTATGATTTACTTTAAAGTGAACATACTTGAAATGTACATTTTGGTGGGTTTTAACTATGTAATTACCATACATATAGGCATTACCCCCAAATTTTTCCTCCTGCACCTTTATATCAATCACCCCTATCCTTCCTGCTCATACATACTGGCTCCAGACAGCCAATGATCTAGTCAGCAACTTTTTTACATGATAGTTTATTTGCAGACAACTGCTAAAGTTGTGACTTATATTAATACTTAATCTTGAAAAGGAGTTGTCATATATCTTCTAAGTTTTTCTTTAAAGAAACAAAACTCTGGTTCATCTGGCATGGCTCAGTGGTTAGGTGTTGACCTATGAACCAGGAGGTCACCATCTGATTTCTGCTCAGGGCACACGCCCTGGTTGTGGGCTCGATCCCCAATGTGGGACATGCAGGAGACAGCCAATCAATGATTCTCTCTCATCATTGATGTTCCTTATCTCTCTCCTTTCATTTCTGAAATCAATGAAAATATCTTTTAAAAAAATAAACAAAATTCTGCATTATTTTATAGAGGTAAAAGTAAAATTGAGAAGATTGGGTTGTTTAATATTATCAGCAGGATAGTTTGTAACATGAGCCTGCATCTCATGGATATGTAGGCATACTAATCATCTCTTAGTTTATGAACTTCTCTCTGGTGTACTTAAAAAAAAAAATCTAGCCCTGGCCGGTTTGGCTCAGTGGATAGAGCGTCGGCCTGCGGACTCAGGGGTCCCGGGTTCGATTCTGGTCAAGGGCATGTACCTTGGTTGCGGGCACATACCCAGTAGGGAGTGTGCAGGAGGCAGCTGATCGATGTTTTCCTTTCATCGATGTTTCTAACTCTCTATCCCTCTCCCTTCCTCTCTGTAAAAAATCAATAAAATATATTTTTTAAAAAAATCTAGCCCAGCTGGTATAGCTCAGCAATTGAACATTGACCCAGGAACCAAGAGGCTGCCGGTTGGATTCCTGGTCAGGGCACATGCCCGGGTTGTGGACTTGATCCCCTGTGGGGTGCATGCAGATGGCAGCCCATCGATGATGTTTCTCTCTCATTGATGTTTCTATCTCTCTATCCCTCTCCCTTCTTCTTTCTCTAAAAAAAATCAATAAAAACATTTTTAAAAATAATTTTAAAAAATCTATAGGGACCTTGATAAGACATAGCACCTTTTTGACTTAGTAAAAGCACAACCTATTATTGTCAAAGTTAAAGTGATTTTCTTTGGGCTTTATGCATGTTAGATAGTGTAAAGTGAGCTGCAGAACAACTGAAGAGGAAGCTCCATCTCTAGTTCACTGTATCACTTTGGACAAGTTATTTAATCTTTCTTTCCACATTTTCTTTATGTCAAATACTCTTTTTTTACACTTGGTATTATAAGAAAAATATTACTAATTTATATTCTTATAGGACTTTTATTTGTATTATCTCATTTAATTCATTAATTGCAGTGAAGATCCAAGGAGTTATAAAAGTGCTTTGGAAAATATGAAGTTTCTTTGTTTCATTCTGATTCTGAAAAGATTGATGATTGTTTACCTTAGCGACCTGGAGCATTTGCTATTTACCTGGAGCCTTGGCATTTAGACATCTTTGAGTTTCTTGATTTAAAGAAGAACACAGGAAAGGAAGAACAGCGTGCCAGGGACCTTTTCTTTGCCCTTTGGATTCCAGATCTCTTCATGAAACGAGTGGAGACTAATCAGGTGAGAGATGGATACCTGTTAGTAATAATTACTTGATTCACATAAGCTTTTTCTTTAATCATCTTAAATCATGCTTAGGAATAGTCTACCCATGGGTTTTGCTACAGAAGGTATTTTGAACAAGTTAAGAGGTGTCATTCCTGCTTTCCTGGGTTTTTATTTTCCAAAGTAGATGCTGTCTGACCTATATGCTTAAAATTGTATACAAACAGGCAGAACTAGATATTTGGACCTGAGCCTAAAGTGGTTATTTCTATAGCAGATTTCCCATACAGTCTATGAAAGACACCCTATGCATTATAGTGTTTCTAATGGATTATGTATGGTTGCTTATTTGAAGTTTCTCATGTGTGATACTGTTCTTCCCTTTGTAGGACTGGTCTTTAATGTGTCCAAATGAGTGTCCTGGTCTGGATGAGGTTTGGGGAGAGGAATTTGAGAAGCTATATGAAAGGTATGGGAAAAATAGGAAAGTAATAATGTTTTACATGTTTTTCTCTTATTTGGGGATCCACATTTCAAAACAATATCTTTCATTAGCCAGTTTCTAGGAATATTTGGAAGCATCTAGGAGAGAATATGACTAGTAATTTTATTTTGGTCAGCTTTACTTATTGAATCTTTACCAAAATTTTGGTTTCTGTTTTCTTTCTTAAAACTTTGGGACATCTAATATTTGCTTGAGTTTTTGATGCTTTTAAAAATGAAGGCAGTGAGTTAGCAGGGTTATTTTGCTTTGTCATATAGTACATTTGATAAATTTGTATTGCATACAGGAATCAGAATCAACTAGGACAGTACATGTCATTAACTAATAGCACAATGGTACTACTTTTGCACAAAAGCACAATTTGACTATTTTAGGTTTTGTTCTTTTTATTCTGGAAGGTGGTGTTGATTTAGTGGGTTTGGGTTGTATTTGAAGAGATTTAAAATTGCCTGGCTTTCTTCACTGGCGCTAGTGAGAGTACAATAAATGTCATATTCCTTATTTTTTTCCTTAGCTATGTTTAGTAAAAAAATTTGCATTTTTACAATATTATATTTCAGTGCCTTTCTTCATGTTATCTGTAATAAAGGTTTTCTTAGGGACTGTTAAAGCAATATTAGCTTTGTCTTTCAGTTATGAGAAACAGGGTCGTGTTCGCAAAGTTGTAAAAGCTCAACAGCTTTGGTATGCGATTATTGAGTCTCAGACAGAGACAGGTACCCCATACATGCTCTACAAAGATTCCTGTAACCGGAAGAGCAATCAGCAGAACCTGGGAACAATCAAATGCAGCAACCTGTGCACAGAAATAGTAGAATATACCAGCAAAGATGAGGTAGGTAGAAAAATTTCTGCCTAAATCTACTACTGAGAGGTGAATTTTAGGAAGTGAAGTTAATTATTTGTGAATCCCTCACTTGATTTCACTTGAGATGGGTGAAGGGAAATTTTATAGCTTATTGGTAAGCAGAAGGGCACCAAAATAGCAGTTACACAGGAAAGAAGAGGTGTGATCTGTGCCCTTGAATATCTTTTAGTCTAAGCCATTTAGAAGTCAGTCACCTGCTTCTTACACACATGTTGTTGTAATACTCTTTACTTGAGGGAAATAGTAATGTACAGTCATGGTAGTTTAGGACAAACACAAAAATGTGTTAGGATGCTCTTTCAGTTTAAAGTATGTAAACTTGTAGAGAATCCTTTCAGTGATGGTGAGAGAAAATTCTAATCTCAAATCTTTAAGGTGATTCACTGAAGAGACAAGGCCAGAATGGAGATATAGATTTAGTTAAAAAAAAAAAAAAAGTTTATGGAAAAGCTTCCATTTGGGAAGAAAGGTCTGTATGACAGATCAGAGATATGGATTGGTTTTATGCAATGAGTGTCAAATTTGTTTTGATGTAGCAAATACATTAAAGTTTGGTATTGGTAGAGATGATTTTGGCAGGGGAAAAGAGTTAGTAGGTGAAAGCTGGAATGTATCATAGGCCTGTGTAGGTTTCAGAAAGGAAAATAGCATTAAAATGGTGGGATGAGAAGGATAGATTTTACTTCTGTTATAGAAAAGAGGTTTGTGGTTAGATTAAAGAGATTGTTGTAGTAGTTGGATGACAGCTTTTTGGATACTGGATATAAACTATGAAAATGAGGAGGAAGGAGCAGAACACAAATTGTAGGACCTAAAAAAATACCATGACAAAAGAAAAGTCAGGGAGAAAATGGTGAGTTAAACATGCTATGTGTAAAGCACTGTATTAAGTGTTTTGGGAATATAAATGAATATGGCTCTGCCTCTGCCCCCTGGAAACTTATAATTCAGTTGGAGGAAATTGACATATACTAAAATAATTACACAAGATAGATTATATTATAGACTGCAAGAAAACTCTTCCAAATTACACATGCCCACCTCACCCTCTGACAAAGAAATTTGTTAAAAATATGGACAAACATGGATTCACCCCTTTTTTTTAATCCTCACCCAAGAATATTTTTTCCATTGATTTTCATACAGTGGAAGGGATGGAGGAGGGGTGAGACAGAGAGGGAGGGAGAGAAAGACAGAGACAGACATTGATGTGAGAGAGACACATCAATTGGTTGCCTCCTTCACGTGCCCCAACCAGAGCCAGGGATCAAACCTGCAACCAAGATATATGCCCTTGACTGGGAATCGAACCCACAACGCTTCAGTCGGCAGGCTGACATTCACCACTGAGCCAAACCAGCCAGGGATGCCTCAGGATTTTTGCTGTTAATACTCTTTCTCCCCACATAGGCACATGGCTTGCTTTTTAACTTTTTCTGTTCTTTGTCCATATGTCATGTTCTCATTGAGGTCTTTCTGGACAACTCTATTTTAAAATGGCATTCCTTCCATTCTTATCCCCAGGACTCTTATCTTCTTTTTTTGTCTTATTTTCTCTCTCTAGCATTTAATAGACTTACATGATTTGAGCTATGTTTTGAAAATGGGTGCTTTGGCAACAAGTATAGAATTGAGTAAGTATGAAGGGCACAAGGGAGTCTAGGTGAGAGGCATTGAGGTTTTGGATTAGGATAGTCATAATAAAAATGGAAACGAAAGTATTTTAATTCAACATTATTAAGCTTACTGTATGCCAGATGTGTCGCCCATACTAAAAATATATGGATAAGATATGATCCCGACCTTTGAAATGTCATTACCTAGTATAGTGAGTGTAATGGGAGAATCACCTGAAGAGCTTTTCCAAAATTCATCAACTTGGATCCTCTGTTGTTAAGGATTTGTCAGAATCTCAGTGAGGGTGAGGTGGGCATGTGTAATTTGGAAGAGTTTTCTTGCAGTGATCGAAATGTTCTGTATCTGGTGGCTGTGGGACACTTAAAATGTTACTAGTGCAGCTGAAAAAACTGAATTTTAAATTTCATTTACGTTTGATTACATGTGGTTAGTGATTGTTGTATTGGACAGGGCACATCTACTCAGATATACATAAAAAATTATAACACAATGTGATATAAGGGGTAATAGAGCCATGTACTATGGAACACAGGATTTTTTCCTCATCTTACCTATTCACTGGTGCATGTTATAACTCATGTGAATAAATACTGGGATTTAGAAATGAACTGATGAGTGATGAAGAGGGAGAAGTAAAAGATAAACATGAAAAATTTTAATGGTAGAGTGTTAGAGGCTTATATGGTAGTGTTATCCACAGAGAGGAAATAAAAATTTTGTGATTCTTGACTCTTTTTCTTTACATTCCAGGTTGCAGTTTGTAACTTGGCTTCCCTGGCCCTGAATATGTATGTCACATCAGAACACACATATGACTTTAAGAAGCTGGCTGAAGTCACCAAAGTCGTTGTCCGAAATTTGAATAAGATTATTGATATTAACTACTACCCTATCCCAGAGGTATGAATAGATATCTCTGCTTATTGATAATTATTGAAATTCAACGTGAAGGGAGTTTATCACAGTCTGCTTGCCAGGCATCTACACTAATAAAAGACAAAGATGCTAATTGACCATAACTTCGCTATGCCCACCAGCCAATCAGAGCGACTATATGCAAGTTAACCCAGCCAAGATGGCGGTTAATTTGTGTATACCGGCTGGGAACGAAGACTGAAGACAATGTAGAAGGAAGTGGAGTGCTGCAGAAGGGAGCAAAGTAGAGGCGGTGGAGGCGGGAGTGAAGCAAGCCGGGCGGTGGAGGCGGGAGCAAAGCCCGCCTCAGCGGGTTTCGCTCCCTTCTCTGCTTCTCTCCAGTCGCAGGAAGCCCTATTCTTGCAGGAATCTTCCTGCAACGGGCCTCTAGTCATTTAAATAGTTATTATTGGAATGGTGTGAGAAAACAGATAAAAAGAGTGTATGTCATTTGGTACAGAATGTTGCTTTTTTCTGTTCAGTAATGTCTCTTTCTTCTCTAAACCTATTGGCATAAAGGCATACTTATCAAATAAACGTCATCGCCCTATTGGAATTGGGGTACAAGGTCTGGCAGATGCTTTTATTCTGATGAGGTATCCTTTTGAGAGTCCAGAGGCCCAGTTATTGAATAAGCAAATCTTTGAAACCATTTATTATGGAGCCTTGGAAGCCAGCTGTGATCTGGCCAAGGAACATGGCCCATATGAAACCTACGAGGGCTCTCCAGTCAGCAAAGGAGTAAGTATATAGATAAAATTTTCTTCTTTTTTCTCATTCTGCAGGCCACCCTCCCTGTGCACTGCTGGGCACGGTCTGTGTGTTTGCCCCACCCTCTATCGGGTGTCCCCTCCATCTGCTATACTCTCCACCCACGGTTCCTTCTGCGCAAGTCTTATCCTCTAAGGCGTCTCTGACCATGAGGAAGCAGGCCAAATTGCAAGCCTCTGGGACATCATGGGTGCTACTGTAGCCCACATGCCTTGCAAGTGTGGTGCATATGTGCATGGCCAGGAAACGCCTGTCAGGTTGAATAAAATTTTTGCCTGTGAGTTCCTATAGTAGGCTAAATGGTAGCCCTCAAAAAGATAAGCTTATAGCATAACTAGGCACAAAATTTGTGCATGGGTAGGGTCCCTAGGCCTAGCCGGGGATCAGGGCCGATTGGGGCCTTCCTTCCCTGGCTGCCGGCTACTGGCTGGGGCCTTCATTCTGCACTGCCCCCTGATGGTCAGCACACGTCATAGAGAGTGACTGAATTCCCAGTCTTCCGGTCAAACTTTGTGTATTAGCCTTTTATATATATATAGATTCCTAGAAATGTGAATGTTCTGTTATTTTGTTTTATAGATATAATTAAGGACTTTGTAGATATAATTAAGGACTTTGAGATAAGGTTATCCTGGATTTTTCAGATAGGCCCTAAGTCCACTGACAGTTGTCTTTATAAGAGACACAGAAAAGAAGAGGAGGCAATATGACCATGGATGCAGAAATTGGCGTGATGCAGTCACAACCCAGGAATGCTGATAGCCACTAGAAACTGAAAAAGGCAAAGAACATAATCTCTAGAGCCTCTGGAAGGAGCTCAGTCCTCCCAAAAATATGTTGATTTGGGTTTCTGGCCTCCAGAACTATGAGAAAATATTTCTCATTTTATGCCACCAAATTGTGGTAATTTATAAAACCAGCCTTCAGAGACTAATATGGTACTTTTGTCCTCTGGAGTAAAACAGGTGTTCTGTTTTAGAACTAGTTATTGCTTAAATGACTTAAGAAGAATGCTATCTATATTCATTTTCTAATGCTAACCTTATTGAATTGAAACAATATACATTCAAGACAGGCTGTGCCAGATCAAAATGACAGAGTATGTAAGCTCTGTGCTCACCTCCTGCCATAATCACACCAAAATTACAACTAAATTATAGAACAACCATCACTGAGAACACCTAAAGACTAGCTGAAAAGAATTCCTATAGCTAAGGATATAAAGAAGAAGACATGTTGAGACTGATGGGAAGGGTGTAGATGTGGACCAGGCAGGTCTTACAACCATCAGCACACCTTGTAGCTCTTGCTAAGCGGCCCTAGCCCAGCACAAGTGACATCCAGTCTCAACTTGCATTGTCACTTTTATCAGGTGCTACATAGTGGCAGCCAGTTGTGGCCTGTAACATAACTTCAACTAATTGGTCACAAGCCCAGCACAAGTGACAGGTGGCCTCAGTTCACATTGTACCAACCAAAGGGTTCCAAGAATGACCCCACAAGTAGCATTCAGTATCGGTTTGCAGTGTAGCCTCTTCCAAGTGCCTCCTAACCCAGTGAAAGCAACAACCAATTGCAGATCACTTGCAGCTTTTACCAAGAGGTCCCAAGCCTGGCAAAAGCTGACCTTGGCCTGCACCAGAGCCCCTCCCAAGAGGCTCCAGGACCAACAAACCTGATGGCTGACTTCAGACCACATTAGAGCACCTCCCAACCAGCTCCACAAATGAGACACCCAAAGGACAGACTCAGCTGGCACCAGAGACCTGCTAAAGCAACTTCTGCTCTATGGGGTCAGCCCCAAACAACAGCTTGTCTACTGTAGTCCCAGCCAGTTAGCATGAGGATCAGCCCCACCCACTGACATGCCAACAGCAGTTGAAGCTCAACTACAAGAGGAGGCCATACATGACCCACCTGGCTCAGGTGACCAGGGAGACTGGATCACTGAGCTCCACAGAACACTACATAAAGCCACTCTGTCAATACCGGGAGACATAGCAACTCTACCTAATACATAGAAACAAGCAAAGGGAGTCAGGCAAAATGACACAAGGACCATGCTCCAAGTATGGGACAAAACTCCAAAAAAAGGAAACAAGGAATCTACCAGGTACAGAGTTTAAAACACTAGTTATAAGGATGCCCAATGAACTTAAGAATAGATGAACTCAGTGAAAACAGAACCAGTCAGAAAGGAAAAATGCAATGATTGAAATGATGAATTTATTCAAGGGAATCAGCAAATTATATGAAACAGGATTGAATCAGTCTGGAAGGCTAGGTAGTGGAAACAATCCAACAGGACAGCAAAAAGAAAATAATTTTAAAATAAGGATGGTTTAAGGTACCTCTGGGAGAACATCAAGTGTTCCAAGATTCATATCATAGGTGTACCAGAAGAGAGAGTAAAGGAATTGTAAACCTAATTGAAGAAATAATGACTGAAAACTTCCCTAACCTGGGGGAAGAAATAGACAAGTCCAGGAAGCTTAGAGTCCCAAAGAAGATGAACCCAGAAGTCCACACCAAGACACAGCATAATTAAAATGGCAAAGGTTAAATACAAAGAAAGAATCTTAAAAGCGATAAAAGAAAAGCAGTTAGTTGCCTACAAGGGAGCTCCCATAATACTGTCAGTTGATTTCTCAGCAGAAACATTGCAAGCCAGAGGAAATACTCAAAGTGATGAAGAGCAAGGACCTACAACCAAGATTACCCAGCAAAGCTATCATTTAGAATTAAAGAAAAGATAAACTGTTTCCCAAGCAAGAAAAAGCTAAAGAAGCTCATCACTATCAAACTAGAATTACAAGGAATGCTGAAGGTTCTGCTTAAAAAAAATAAAACAGTACGCAGGTTCCTCAGAATAAAAATAGAACTATCATATGACCCAGTAATTTCACTTCTAGATATTTACCTGAAGAAATCCAAAACACTAATTCAAAGAGGCATATGTACCCCTATATTCATTGCAGTATTATTTGCAATAGTCAAAATATGGAAACAATCTCTGCTCACCAATAGATGAGTAAATAAAGAAGATGTGGCATATATACAATGGAATATTACTCCGCCGTGAATAAGAAAATCATATATTTGTGACAACATAGATGGACCTAGAGGATATTATGCTAAGTGAAAAAAGTGAGAAAGAGACATATAATTTTGCTTATATGTAGAATCCAAAAAACAAAATAAATGAACAAATGAAACAGAAGCAAACATATTGAAAGACCATATTAATGGTTGCCAGAAGGGAGGGGAGTTGGAATGGTTGAAAAAGGTATCAAGAAATACAAATTGCCAGTAATAAAAATAATCATGAGTATGTAAAGTACAGCTCAGGGAATATAGTTAATAATATGCACGGGACACGTCAGTCTATACGTCTGCCATTTTCTTCCCCTCAGTTAATATGTAATAACTATGTATGGTGTCTGAAGGGTACTAGACTTACTGGGGTGATCACTTCATAAGGTATATAAATGTCTAATGATTGTTTGTACATCTGAAACTAATGTAATATTGTATGTTAACTGTAATTGAAAAGTAATTTTTTTAAAAAAGGGGATTTCTGACCCATGCCACAATATGGGTGAACCTTGAACACATTATGCTCAGGGAAAGAAGCCAGATAGTATATAATTTCACTTGCATGAGGTACCTGAAATAGTCTAATTTGTGAAAAACAGTAAGTAAAATGATGGTTCCCAGGAGCTGGGGGTGGGAATGGTAGTTATTTAATGGATATAGAATTTCTGTTTTACAGGATGAAAAGATTTCTGGAGATGGATAGTGTGATAGTGCACAACAATGTGTATGTATTTAATATTGCTGTACTGTGTACTAAAAAAAATGGTTAAGATATTAAATTTTTTTTTTAAATATATTTTATTGATTTCTTACAGAGAGGAAGGGAGAGAGATAGAGAGTTAGAAACATCGATGAGAGAGAAACATCGATCAGCTGCCTCCTGCACACCTCCCACTGGGGACGTGCCCGCAACCCAGGCACATGCCCTTGACCGGAATCGAACCTGGGACCCCTCAGTCCGCAAGCCGACGCTCTATCCACTGAGCCAAACCGGTTTCGGCAAGAGGTTAAATTTTATATTATGTGTATTGTGCAACAATAAAAATTTTTGTTGTTGGTTTGGTTGTTAATCCTCACCCGAGGACATTTATTCCATTGATTTTTAGAGAGTGGAAGGGAGGGAGGGAGGGAGGGAGGGAGGGAGGGAGGGAGGAAGGGAGGGAGGAAAAAAGAGAGAAACATTGCTGAGAAAGAGATACATCGATTGGTTGCTTCTCACACATATGCCCTGACTGGGGCTGGGGCTGGGGATCGAACCTGCAACCCAGGTATGTGGTCTTGACTGGGAATCAGACCTGCAGCCCTTTGGTGCATGAGCCGACACTCTAACCACTTACCAACACTGGCCAGGGCAACAATAAAAATAATTTTTTATGCAGTTAATTTCAATTTTTAAAAACTTCCAAAAAATTAAAGAAGGGAGCCTCCCAAATTGATTCCTTGAGGGCAGCATTACCCTACTACCAAAACTAGATAAAGACACTACAAAAAAAGATAATTATAGGTAAATATTCTTGATGAACATAGACACAAAAATATCTTCAACAAAATATTAGCAAATTCTAGCAAACTGTATTCAGCAATACATTTAAAAAGTCATACACCATGACCAAGTGGGTTTTATTCCCAGGATGCAGGGTTGGTCCAACATCTGTGAATCAATTTATGTGATATACTACATAAATGAAATGAAGGATAAAAATCATGATTATATTGCTATATGCAAAAAAGCATTTGACTGGATGCAGCATCCATTTATGATAGGAAAAACTCAACAATGTGAGAATAGTGGGGACATACCTCAATATAATAAAGGGCATTTATGACAAATCCATAGGTAACATACTCAAGTCTAGAAAGCTGAAAGCTTTTTTGCTTAAGATTGGGAACAAAACAAGAATGTATACTTTCACCACCTTTATTTAACATAGTATTGAAAGTCTTAACTACAGTAATCAGACAAGAAAAAGAAATTTAAGGGCCCTGGTTGGTGTGGCTCAGTTGGATAATCCTTACCTGAGGACATTTTTTCCATCCCATGCACCAAAAGGTCTCAGGTTTGATTCTTGGTCAGGGCACAAGCCTGGGTTGTAGGCTTGATCCCCAGTAGGGGTTATGCAGGAAGCAGCCGATCGATGTTTTTCTCCCTCCTTCCTCTCTAAAATCAATAGAAACTTTTTTCTTTTTTTAAGAAAAAACTAAAAAGCATACAAATTGAAGTAAAACTTGTTTGCAGATGACATACTACATACAGAAAACTCTAAGGATTCCACCAAAAATCTGCAGGATAAACAGACTGTGACAAGGGCTGTGAAGAGATGACACTGGGAAGTGGATTGCAGCGGCTTGCGTTTGTGCCAAGGCCTCACTGATCAGCAGAAGCCAGTTGTGCAGTCCCAGGTGGTGGGGATGGAAGCACAGAGTACTTGAGGTGCCTGAGAGATCGTCCAGTGGTGCTGACTGGGGCCTGCTACTGAGTGAGGCCAGAAGGACATCGATGGCATTTAGGAAGAGGGCACTAGGTCCACAGCCTGTGACAGAAGGCGGAGGAGCAGCTGGAAAACGTTTCCACCAGGGAAGCTCAGGTGCTGTAATAGAAATCAGGTTTATGTTCTCATTAAACTCGAGCAACCAGATCATATCTGCATCTAACTTTGCTTCAGCCAGCGATCAAGCTCTAGGCCTGAATGAAACCAAAAAATAAAAAGTGTATTTTTTAAAAAGTCATTTTATTGTTTGTTGTCCCTACAGCAACTCTCCTCTGATTTAAAATCATGTGATTTCCGTGAAATGTGATCCTTATGTTTCTGATTCATTTACTGATCAACTAATGATAGTAAAAATGGCTTTGAAGTGACAACATTTAGCACAAAGTTAAAAAAAGATTCCTCCAAAATACTATTAGAACTAATAAATTTATAAAGTAGCAGGATCTACAATTAATATTCAGGAATCAGCATTTTTATACACCACTTGCGAAATACCAGAAAGGGAAATTAATAAAACAACTCCATTTACAGTTTCATCAAAAAGAATCAAATGCCTAGAAATAAATTTTACCAACAAGGTAAAAGACCTGTATTTGGAAAACTAAGACATGGAAGAAGATTCAAAAAAAATTTTTGGAAAGCTACACTATGCTCATGGATAGGAAGAATTAACACCTTAAAATGTCCATACTATCCAAAGCAATCTACAGATTCAATGCAATCTCTATGAAAATACCAATGACATTTTTTTCACAGAATTAGAACAAATAATCCCAAAGTTTATGTGGAGCCACAAAGATTCTGAATAACCAAAACCATCTTGAGAAAGAACAACAGTTGGAGGTATCATGCTCCTGGTAGCAAACTACACTACAAGGCTGTCATAATCAAAACAGCATGGTACTCACAAAAACAGACACATAGATCAATGGATCCAAATAAAGAGCCCTGAAATAAACCCATTCCTGTGTGGTCAATGTATCTATGACAAAGGAGGATAGAATATACAAATGTGGTAAAGACAGCCTCTTTAATAAATGATGTTGGGGAAAACTGGAGAGATACATTTAAAAAAGTGGAACTAGACTACTTTTTTTCCCACCATATACAAAATGGATTAAATATTTAAATGTAAGACAAGCCATAAAACTGGACGAAAGCAGGCAGTAAAGTCTTTGACATTGCTTTTAGCAATATATATATATATATTGGATATATCTCTCCAGGCAAGAAAAACAAGAAAAAATAAACACAGGGGACTACATCAAACTAAAAGGCTAAAAGGTTTTTGCACAACAAAGGAAGCCATCAGTGTAATGAAAAGACAACTTACTGAATGGAAGATATTTGCCAATGATACATCTGATAAAGGGTTAGTAACCAAATACATAAGGGACTCATAAAATGTAATACCAAAAAAGCAAACTGACTGAAAAAGGCGCAGGACCTGAACAGACATGTCTCCAAAAAGGATATATGAAATACACATATGAAAAGATGCTCAACATCACCAATCAGGGAAATTCAAATTAAAACCTCAATGAGATTACCTCATACCTGTCAGAATAGCTATCATCAGTAAATCAATAACCAGCAAGTTTGTTGAGGATGTGAAGAAAAGGGAATCCTTGTGCACTATTGCTGAGATTGTAAATTGGTGCAGCCACTGTGGAAAACGGTATGCAGGTTCCTCAAAAAATTAAAAATAGAATTGCCATATGACCCAATAATTCCACTTTAGGATATTTATATGAAGAAATTTGAAACACTAACTTTAAAGAGATATGCACTCCTATGTTCATTACAGCATTATTTACAATAGTCAAGATATGGAAACAACCTCAGAGTCTTAGGAAAAGAGGAATGGGTAAAGATGATGTACATATATAAATGGCTTATTACTCAGCTATGAATAAGAATAAATTCTTACCATTTGTGAAAACATGGATGGACCTAGAGTTATAATCTATGTAATAAAAGCCTAAGCGACCGTTATGGCAGAATGACTAGAACAACCATCATATTTCAAATTATAGAGTGATTTATCATCAGTCGACTTGTTTATTCCTTAGATCCTTCAGTATGATATGTGGAATGTTACTCCCACAGACCTATGGGACTGGAACCTTCTCAAGGAGAAGATTGCAAAGTAAGTAAAACATGTAAAGTAGCTTTGAAATAAGAGTTCAGGTTTTCATCCTGGCTCTTCAGAAATTAGCTGTTATTTTAACTTCTGAAACTCATTTTTTTTTAATATGGAGCTAAAATGACCCATCTGCAGAACTATCTTTTATTTTATTTTTTTATTTTTAAATTAAATCTTTATTGTTCAGATTATTACAGTTGTTCCTCTTCCCCCCCCCATAGCTCTCCACCACCCAGTTCCCACCCCACCCTCTGCCCTTACCCCCCCACTGTCCTCATCCATAGTTGTACGATTTTGTCCAGTCTCTTCCTGCACCCCCACACCCCTTTCCCCCCAAGAATTGTCAGTCCACTCCCTTTCTATGCCCCTGGTTCTATTATATTCACCAGTTTACTCTGTTCATCAGATTTTTTATTCACTTGATTTTTAGATTCACTTGTTGATAGATATGTATTTGTTGTTCATAATTTTTATCTTTTCCTTTTTCTTCTTCTTCCTCTTCTTAAAGGATACCTTTCAGCATTTCATATAATACTGGTTTGGTGGTGATGAACTCCTTTAGCTTTTCCTTATCTGTGAAGCTCTTTATCTGACCTTCAATTCTGAATGATAGCTTTGCTGGATAAAGTAATCTTGGTTGTAGGTTCTTGGCATTCATCACTTTGAATATTTCTTGCCATTCCCTTCTGGCTTGCAAAGTTTCTGTTGAGAAATCAGCTGACAGTCGTATGGGTACTCCCTTGTAGGTAACTGACTGGGAGAACTTTGGAGACGAAGACACCCTTATGGGGCAAGACTTGCTTCAGTGGGGCTTTGGTGCTCAGAGTCTGCCCCCTGAGTGTGTCCCTTATGGATTTGAGGAGTTGTAATATGGATGGTCCCACTCTGACCACTGGATACACTGGCTCTTGGATCTAAGGAGGTGCTAATTTAGCCTCTGCCTGAGGCTACCCAGCAGGAGCTATGAAGAGATCTGCAGATTCCCCTTCCTTTTTTGGGGTTTGGAGGTGCCCAGATGAGGCCCAGCTGTGAAGCAATGCAAGCTGCTGTGGGGCCTTGGGCCTTCTCTTGGAAGTTCTGGGTCTGTCTGGCCCAGCTGCAGTTTGTTAGGTAATTTTCAGATTGCAAAGGGCCAGAGCATTCATATGCAAAAGCCTCTGCCGCAGCTTGGGTGGGGAGGGGTCTCAGGGAATCAACAGGGCGGAGCAAGCAGCTATGGCTGATCCTCAGCCCTGCCCTAAGAGGCCCCTCGTCTCAATCGCTGCAAGCACCTCTGAGAGAAAGCCGCCCTTGAGTTCCGAGTTCTGCCTGCTGCCAGACAGTCCAGTTTTTCCCCGTATGAGTCTGGGTCCCCAGAGACTTCCTGGAACTGGAGTTCAGAGCAATCGGAGGCTTGTGACTCCCTCCCGATTCAAAAAGGCAGCTGCGTCCTCAGTTGCCAGCCTTGCCGCGTGCGCCTCCGTACCTCTGCACTTTACTTCCGCACCTCCTCTGAGTCTCAGTGTGTTTTTCTCTTTCCTTCTAGTTGTAGAATTTCCACTCAGCCAGTCTTCCTGTAGTTCTGGATGATGTCCGTTTTGTCTTTTAGTTGTATTTTTGAAGTTGTTGTGGGAGGCAGCAATTTCTGGTGTTTACCTATGCTGCCATCTTGGTTTCTCCTGCAGAACTATCTTTTAAATACTTTATAATATAATACATGTGTAGTAACCTGTAGATTGCTTGACACTTGGAAGCATTTCAATATATGGTAGATATTATCAGTAGATCTTGTTTTAGAGGCCTAACTACCTAGATTAGGTTATTCTTTTTCTCATTAAATCTTTATATTTCTAAGTGCTTGCTTTTAAAATATATTTCATTTTTATTTATTGCTTAATTACATTGGGCTCAGAAATGACTTCTGTTGAATTGATTGTCAAAGGAATAAGGGATCTTGGAAGAGCTTTTGTAGGTCTTTCAAACTAATAAAGACAGCGTTTTCCTGAATGAATAATGAAACAAGGTTTCATTTTCTGTCCTGATGAGTGTCATCTCTGGGTCAATACATATACAGAGTTTTAATTTGAAGAACGAAGCAGTAGCTTTAAAATGCTCTTTAAAAAATATCCATTTGCAACAAAAGGGGACATCTGCAATACTTTCAACAATAAACAATTTTTTTTTTAAAAAAGGGGATAAAAAATATCCATTTGCTTTTTAAAAAATTTTGTTAAATACATGTTTACAAATTTAGAAAACCTACATTTGGAAAGAGAATAAAAGGAATATTATTCCAATACTACCTACCTTCCCCAAAAAACCTTTTTGCATTTTTTTGTCTGTCATCCTTCAGATTTGACTTACTTCTGAGCATGTGTACATGTGTACTAGGTGTACTGGTTAATAATGCGGGTTTTGTAATCAGAGAAAACACGGTAATTAAAAAAAAACATCAAAAGTGCTTTATTCAAAGTAATGTTCATCACTAGCTACACATTTCCCCATTTTTCAGGTAATTTGTGGATACCATCCCAATAAAACTTTTCTTGTTTTGAGGTAAACCATTCAGAGACCTAATTTTCCACTCCTTCATATGTTTTGAAGTGCTGCTCAGAAAGTGCATGTGCCACCGATCGGAACAAGTGGTAATCTGAAGGAGCAAGGCCTGGTGAATACAGTGGCTGGGTTAATACTTCCCAGACAAGATCTTTTAATGTGTCTTTAACTGGTTTTGAAGTGTGTGATGGTGTGTCATCATGAAGCAAAATTACTTTGCCATGTCTTCTGGAACATTCTGGTCGTTTCACCATCAAAGCGTGGTTCAAATTGATTATTTGTTGTCGGTAGTGATCAGTATTAGCGGTTTCACCTGGTTTTAGAAGCTCCCCATACACCACACCTTCCTGATCTCACCAAACGCAGGGCATTGTCTTCTTTCCGAAGTGATTGGCCTTGCAGTTTGATGTTGATTATTGGCCTGGATCAACCCATGATTTTGTGCATTTGGGATTCTCAAAATAAATCCACTCTTTATCGCCAGTCACAATTCAATGCAAAAAAGACTTTCTTTCGTGCCATTGAAGCAACATTTAATGATGACTTTTCGGTTTTCCATTTGTCTTTTGTTTAGTTGATGTGGCACCCATTTTCCTCCCTTTAAAATCTTTCCCATTACTTGTAAGTGATCGGAAATTGTTTGCTGAGCAATGTTTAATCTTTTTGCAAGTTGTTTTTGAGTTTGACACGCATCTTCATCCAATAATTGCATCTTCAATCCAATTGTTGGTCTTCAAACTTTTTCAGTTGACCTGGACGTTCTTTGTCTTTCACATCGAAATCATCACTTTTAAAGTGTTTAAACCAGCGTTCACAAGTATCTTGAGATGGAAAATGTTCACCATACGCTTCCCGAAGTATTCAGCAGCACTTTTCTTCAAAATAAAGTAACGAACTATAACTTCCTGCGAATGCTCTTTTTTGGCACAAAGCTCAACATTTTTAAGTGTAAAAATATCTATGATGTTAACACCTTCAGCAAATTTGACATACGAAGTTTTGAAGCTTGTTGTCAATACAACAAAATAACATATCCAATTGCATATATATCAACATATGTGTAACTCCATCTATTGAAAAAAATCTGCCTTATTAACCAGTACACGTAGTATATTTATATGCAAATGTAACTTTTACAAAAATGGACATGTATGCTAGGTAGCAAGATATCAAGTGCTTTGGTTTCTGAGTTTCACAGTGCAAGTGGCATAAGTCATAGCATAATAAAGATTTCCAGCAGTAGAAATTATTGTGCTAATTCTGTTTAGGAGTCAGGCATTTAGGAGAGGGGTGAGCTGTTCCATCCATACTGTGGAGTTGCATTCCTGTAGGGGTTAAAATAAAAAATCTGTATGTGAATCTAATGCATGTATTATGTTACTCATAGTAGGTGCATTTACTACAATGACTTAAAGTAGCTATCTTCCTGCAGATTGTAACTTTAGGACTAGCGCCTAATAATCTCCTTTCTTTAGGTATGGTATAAGAAACAGTTTACTTATTGCCCCAATGCCTACTGCTTCCACTGCTCAGATTCTGGGAAATAATGAGTCCATTGAACCTTATACCAGCAACATCTACACTCGTAGAGTCTTGTCAGGAGAATTTCAGGTGAGAAGATCACAACTAGACATACAAGAAAATCTTTCAAAAGCCTGATATTGGGAGTAAATGCTAATTCATATTTAGTATGCCTATTTTTCTTAGTATGGGGGCAAAGTTTTGATAAAATGGGTCCTCTTCGTCCCTAATATTGTTCTAAGTTATTTCAGCACATAATAGACATTTAATAAATATCTGCCAAAAGAATGAATGATTGAGGGTTGAAAGTATGAAAGTAACTTGTTGATATTAGAGTTCATGTGATATTTAACCATTCTGTAATCATAATGATTTATACTACAAGATCAGATGTTTAAATTGGTGATACTTAAAATATATGTAGAAGTGTTATTTAAGACAGTGGTTTTCAGCCTTGGTTATAAGTGAGAGTTTTTGGTGGGTGGGACCATTGTTTTTTTATTTTTAAGGTTCCCAGGTAGTTCTGATGTGTAGCTAGGGTTGAGAACCACTAATTTAAAAGATTTTTATTTGAATTTGCTGATATCATGACATAAATTTCTGTAAGGTTTGGGGTGAATACATAGGATTTCTATATTTTTTTTCTTAAATACTTATTGTTTCCTTATATAGGGAAAAAAACTCAGTCCACAAAAATTTGCCCAGCTTAGGCAACATTAGTTCTTTCCACTGTTGCAAATACCATATATTATGTTTCTTGAATAAAAAGGAAATCAAGACTTTAAAGGAATATAATTGTCATGTAATGGAATGGGCCCTTCAGTTTTATGAAAAATAGAAGTTATCAAGTTAATGTTAAATAATTCTTTAATGATTTTATTTACTTCAAGCTCTAGACCGTGATCCTCTTTAGGCCCTGTCATTGTTATTTATTCCTTTATATCTTTTGTTCTTTTCCATTCAGATTGTAAACCCTCATTTACTGAAAGATCTTACTGAGCGGGGCTTATGGAATGAAGAGATGAAAAATCAGATTATTGCATGCAATGGCTCTATCCAGGTACAGAATGGGGGAAAAAAGTAAATTAAGTTGGGCATTGGAACCTTCTCACTTATCCCAGGCAGTGGAGAGAAAAAATGTCTACCAGTTTGGTCATAGGCCTGTGGTCATATAGACTTACGTAGCTCTGTTCACCTCTCTATTGTTGCGCTAGGATTATGTACATCTTCACAGAGCTAGTCCTGGCCTTACCCTTTTGTTTGTGCAATAGTGTAAAGCACAAAGAAGTGGTTCCCAACTTGAGTCCTAATTTATCTTACGGGCTTTGTTTCTTTGCTTCTCTGGATCATGTCCCTGAGTGGTGTAGCTCTGAGTATTTGTGTTTTCTTCAAAGCTCAAGGGTCATTTATTGCTCTTTAGCTGTGAATTTCCTCCCTTTTTTAAGTGCCTCTAGCACAATGAATGTTTAGGCCATAAACCAATTACATATAGTGAATGTTTAGGCCATAAACTAATTGAAAGATAGATCTTAAATCACTACCACCAGATTGATATTTTGCTGGTTAGATGGGATTTTGTTGGTCTCTAAACCAGAGGCCAGAAGTCTTAGGAAACTTGATAAGGATCATATTGTATTATACTGAATGGTAGGGTCAGATCTGGCAGGAAGTAGAAGGCCAGATCCTTGGGTCATTATTCTATTAATCATACTGCTTTCATCAACTGGAGTACAATAAACATTTGGTTTCCCTTTAGAGCATACCAGAAATTCCTGATGACCTGAAGCAGCTTTATAAAACGGTATGGGAAATCTCTCAGAAAACCATTCTCAACATGGCAGCCGAGAGAGGTGCTTTCATTGATCAAAGCCAGTCTTTGAACATCCATATTGCGGAGCCTAACTATGGCAAACTCACTAGTATGCACTTCTACGGCTGGAAGCAGGTTGGTGGAACACATTGAGGAGGACTTATTGCCAACTTGGGATATTTTGGAATTGAAAGAGTTTTTTATTCTAGCTACCTATTAAATATTGCCACCTAGGAGTTCTTTCCCTTCGAATCCAGTATGTTAAAACCAGCCCATGGTTTTTGTACTAGATCAAGCTCTTACTTTGGATTTTTTTTGTTTCTTTAAGACTATTTAATTCCTAGGTTTGGAACCTTGGAATGATGTATGATCCTCCCTTTACTTCCTATTAGTCATTGACCAAGTTGTATTGGTTATTCCTTGTAGTGTTTTTTTAATATTCTACCACTATAATTCTTAACTTATCTCTCTGCTTCTAGTATCTCTGCTTAGGCCATCTTGTGCCCTGCTACCATTCCTAAAATAAAACTCTAAGCCAGGGGTCCTCAAACTACAGCCCGCGGGCCACATGCAAATACAAATATTGTATTTGTTCCTGTTTTGTTTTTTTACTTCAAAATAAGATACGTGCAGTGTGCATAGGAATTTGCTCATAGTTTTTTTTTAAACTATAGTCTGGCCCTCCAACGGTCTGAGGGACAGTGAACTGGCCCCCTGTTTAAAAAGTTTGAGGACCCCTGCTCTAAGCATTCATTGTTTCACCACATAGCTAATCAGTGCCAACTATAAAGTCCCATGATTCTGGCCCTAGCCAGTTTGGCTCAGTAGATAGAGCCAAAGGGTCCCGGGTTCGATTCCAGTCAAGGGCATGTACCTTGGTTGCAGGCTTCTCCCCGGCCCGGTCCCTGGTGCAGGAGGCAACCAGTTGATGTTGGTCTCACATCGATGTTCCTCTCAGTCTTCCCTCTCCCTGAAAATCAATGGAAAAATATCCTCGGGTGAGGATTAACAACAACAACAAAAATAAAGTCTCGTGATTCCAGATTGTTTTCTTATTCCCTGGCAATGTGCTGGGTGTTTATTTAGAATTTCATATTTATCTTTTTATTTAACAAACATTTATTGAACATATACTATGTGCCAGGACTGAGGAAACGGAATAAAAGATGATGATTCTTATCCTTGAAGTAGTCGCAATCTGTTTTTATACAGAGATATAGTCTAGCCCTCTGAATAGTTATAAATCTAAACTAGACATGTTGTGGTAGGCAAACTTAGAAGTCATACACCTGAGTCTATCTCTTTAACCATTTTTTTTTAATCCTCACTTGAGGATATTTTTCCCATTTATTTCTAGATAGAGTGGAAGGGAGGGAGGAGGGGGTGAGAGAAATATCATTTGGTTGCCTCCCATACTAGTACATGCTCCTACCCAGGCTGGGGAACCTGCAACCACCGACGTACATGCCCTTGATTGGGAATCGAACCTGAGACCCTTTGTTCTGCAGACCAATGCTCTTAACCACTGAGAAAAAATGGCCAGGGCTCTTTATTTGAGGAGGACTTACTGCCAATAAGTAATTGGAATATTTTGGAATTGAAAGAGTTTTATATTCTAGCTACCTATTAAATATTGCCACCTAGAAAAACTTGAATCTGTTGGCTTCAAATGGAGTCAGCATTTTTGGGAGGGCTTCCTAGAGGAGGTAGAATTTCAAGTTCAGAAAACAATTTGACCTGGTTTATGGAAATGTATTTTAGATATTGGTCTTGAATGTCTAGTGTTCTCACAGTTTCTCCTAATAGTTGTATTTATTTCCCTTGTAGGGTTTGAAGACTGGGATGTATTATTTAAGGACAAGACCAGCAGCTAATCCGATCCAGTTCACTCTAAACAAAGAGAAACTGAAAGATAAGGAAAAGGCATCAAAAGAGGAAGAAGAGAAAGAGAGGAACACAGCAGCCATGGTGTGCTCTTTGGAGAATAGAGATGAATGTATGATGTGTGGGTCCTGAGGAAAGACCTAGAAGAGACCAGCACTTCAATAGCCAAACTACTTCTTGAGCATAGAGAATAAGGAGTGATTAAGTAGGGTTTCATTAACCATTTGGCACTCCTTTTTCTGTTGACTTCAGTTTTAGTAAAGAAATAGTTTTGCTGCAAAATTGTGTCATAGACAGAAGTGCTGACAAGACCTTTATCTGGATAAAGTTCATTCTGAAAATAAACATTTTCAAGTGATTGTGTGAGACTACTTTTGTCATTTATTTTCACACAAAGGTCAAGTGTGAAAGAACATGCCTTTTTCTCTTTTTTATTGTGATAAGATAAACAAGTGTTACCATTTTACAGCAAATAGTTTAGTGGCATTAAGTACATATACAATTATAACTGTCACCACTGTCTATTTCCAGAACTTTTTCATCAATCCCAAACAGAAACTATATAAAAAACAATAACTCCCATTCCCTTCTCCCCTCAGTCCCTGGTAATCTGTTTTGCTTTCTGTCTCGAATTATTCTATTCTGGGTAACCGATATAAATGGAATCATATAATATGTGTCCTTTTCTATCTGACTTATTTCACTTAGCAATTTTTCAAAGTTTACACATGTCGTAGCATGTATAAGAATTTCTTTTCTGTTAAAGCTGAATAACATTCGATTATATGTATGTAGTACGTTTTGCTCATTCATTTATCTGTTAATGAACATTTGAGTTATTTCCTTCTTTTGGCTATTCTTTGAATTCTTGCTTTTAATTTGTTGGGTATATACCTAGAATAGAACTGCTGGAATATATGGTAATCTCTTTAACTGTTGAGGAACTGCCAAGCTGTTTTCTATAGCAGTTGCACCATTTTACATTTCTGCTAGCAGTGTATGAGCATTCTAGTTATTTCATATCTTTGCCAACACTTGTTAATTTATTGTATTTTTTATAATACCATCTTAATGGCTTTTGACAGTTTGATTATAATGTGTCTTGGTGTGGGTCTCTGAGTTTATCCTACTTATGGTTTGTTGAGCTGCTTGGATTGGTAGATTCACATTTTTCATTAGATTTGGGAATTTTTCAGCCATTATTTCTTCAGATAATCTTTTTGCCCCATTTTGTTTTTCTTCCAGGGATCCCATAATACATCTATTGATCTACTTTTTTGTGTCTCACAAGCCTCTTAGTCTCTGTTTACTTTTCTTCATTCTTTTTCTACTTTTCAGACTATAATTTCAGTTTTCCTGTCTTCAGGTTACCTGATTCTTCCTGCTCAAATCTGCGGTTGAACCCTTTTGTGATTTTTTTCCCATTTCAATTATTGTTTCTTCATGCTCTAGAATTCGGCTTCTTTTAATAATTTTTATCTCTATGCTGATGTTCTGATTTTGTTAATATGTTGTTTTCCTGATTTCTTTTACTTGTGTTCATCTATTCCTTAAGTTCTTCAAGCATGTTTAAGACAGTTGTTTTAATGTCTTTGTCTAGTAACTCTGATGACTGGGCTTCCTCAGGGATGGATTTTGTCTATTGTTAATTTTGATGTTGTAAAATCAAAGTACTACTTTATTATTTGACATAATATGAAAGCAGCTGCAGGTTATCTCAGGTCTGAGACGGTAGAAGAGTCAAAGGTGTCATGAATTCACCTGTTAACAACTGTATGGCTGGACATCAGCCAATTCTGGAGGAAGGTGAGTCTTAATTAAGATGCTTGCTCTCAAAGTGCTGCTTGAAGTTCTTAGGGTTTAACATTTGTGTTCTATACAGTTCAGGTATATATTAAGGCAGCTTTGGCATCAGCCTTTTGGTCATGTCCTTGTTTCTTCTTTTATCCATCTTGCTTTTTGTCAAAAAATGTTCCTTTAGTCTTTCCTTTACAAAAAGATCAGTGCTTCTTGTGTTCTCTTTAAAAAGACTCAGTATCCCATTGTCATGGAGATAGTTCTTTATGATCTTGTATAAGCTTTATGGTTGGGACTTTAACATCGAGATGTGCCTTTCTTTGATATTTCCAATACATAGTTACCAAATGTAATGCATTCCATATATCATAGCACGCACATAGCCTCTCCTGAGGTGTGATAACACAGAGCCCTCACCACCATTTCAGCAAGTTTCTCTGGTTGAGTACATCACATCCACTTTATCTTTGGCCTTATGCTTGCTGCTCTCTTTGTTTTCTGTGTGGCTTTGTGGTTTTCATAGCCTTCTCTGAGGGGGTTTAGAGGGGAGGTGGGGTCACACTATAATGCACACTTGCTATTTTCTCTTTCTCATCTTCCTCTTGCTAGTAACAACATGAATAGTCCCACCTACTCTTAACATTTTTTCAGCCTTTAATTTTGAAATAATTTCAGACTTAAAAAACAGCAGTGTGAAAAATTCCTGTGCACACTTCACCCAGATTCACCAATGTTAGCATTTTATGTAACCACAGTGCAATGATCAAAGTCAGGAAATTATCTGCACTCTAATGTAATTTCTGACAAATGTTCAACTAACTGACGTCCCTTTTCTGACCCAGGGTCCAATCCAGGACTGCATGTTTGCATTTGGTTTTCATGTTTCCCTTTCGTTTGGAACCATTCTTCAGGTTTTCCTGTCTTTCAGAATCTTACCACTGTGGAAGAGTACCAGCAAGTTGTTTTCTAGAGCGGCCCTCATTTTGGGTTGGTTTCATGTTTCCTCTTGATTAAATTTAGTTTATGCAGGGGTTTTTGTGTGTGTGTGTGTTTTTGTTTTGTTTTTGCAAGAACACCACCGAAATGACATTGTGCCCTTCTCAATACATCATTTCAGAAGACACATGATACCACTTTGTGCCACTGCTGGGGGTGTCGTCTATCATTTGCTTAAGAGACGTCCAGGTTTCTCAATTGTAAAGTTACTATTTTCCCTTAGTAATTAATAAGTGCCTTGTGAGGGGATACTTTGAGACTCTTATCTTGTTTCTCATAATTTTGCCCACTAATTTTAACATGCATTGATCATTCTTGCTTGAAATGTTTATTTCTGTGATGTTTGGCAAATGGGGATTTCTACCTCTAGTCCTTCTGCATTTATTATTTGGAATTTTACTGTAAGGAAGAGCTTTCCCTTATCATGTGTCCATCTATCTATCCATCCATGTATGTAAATCAGTATGGACTTGGATTCTAAAGGTTATCATCTATTATCTTTATTTCTTTTGTTGCTCAAATTGTCCCTCAGTGGGACAACTAGAAACCCCTTCAGCTGGGTCTTGCTGTCCTTTTGACATGTCCCCATCATTTTTGGAGCACTTGCTTACTTGGTGGCACTATACGATTATCCAGGATCATTTTGTGTTTTTTATACCCCAGCCCTAGAACCAGCCATTTCCCTAAGAACCCCTGATTCCTTTTATTGAGGAGTGGTATTTATTGGAATGGGTACTATCCCCTCACTGTTAGTACCTTCTACCTTCAAGCACTTGTCCGTGTGTTTTCTTTTGTATTAAAAGAATAATATTTTCTCACTACCTTACTCTGATAGCTTTAAAATACAGTTTCTACCCTTATAGAACTCATCGTTAAGCAAAAATACATTTATCCAACATATTAAAACAATGTGATGAAGGAAGAAAACTAACTTATTGTAGACATACTGTGTATAAACCATTGTTTAATCATTTTGCCAGCTGCCTCTTGTCACAAAATTGCTGCAATAGCAAGCAGCCACAGAAACTCAGTTTGCGTTACTGTAGGCATTTATTCACACATTCGGGTGGTTAGCTCAGTGGCTCTACTGATTTCACTTGGGCTTCCTCATGTTGAAGCGTTAGCTGGCTATCAGTTTATCTAGTTAGCATCTATGGGATGGCTGGGGCAGCTCAGCTCTGCTACCAGTAAATGCATCCTTTGTTCCTCCAGCAGGCTAGCCCAACCATGTTCTCTTGTTTACAGGAGAGCTGGACAGTAAAGTGGTAGAAACAAATTTTATTCAGGACTGTTGCAATCAGGGAAAAGACCTCGGTACAGAACTGGGCTCAACTCCAAATACACTGTGGGGAGGGGAATTTACAGCTAAGGAGCAGGGGACGGGTGAACGGATGGAAAATTACATCAGCAGTGAGGGGATCTGGCTGACCAACCTAACAGGATTCCTTGCTGAAGACAGGCTGGGTGACCAGATCAATCTCAGAGCCAGTGCCACATATTTTAGATTTTTATTATACAGCACCCCACTCCTGGTACCAATTTCTGTATCACTTATTGCCCATGCTGTTCCTTTTGTCTACAATGTCTTTTTTTAAAAATATATTTTATTGATTTTTTACAGAGAGGAAGGGAGAGAGATAGAGAGCTAGAAACATCGATCAGCTGCCTCCTGCACATCACCCACTGGGGATGTGCCCGCAACCCAGGTACATGCCCTTGACCGGAATCGAACCTGGGACCTTTCAGTCCGCAGGCCGACGCTCTATCCACTGAGCCAAACCGGTTTCGGCATAAAATGTCTTTTCTCCATATCTCCTTCCCCTCCAGTAAACACTTTATCTTATCCTTCGAACACAACTCAAATTCACCCTCTGTGAAGTGTTCTGTTAGTGATTGTCCCTCCTCGATGTTCTCACAGAATTTTGTACATAAAGCTGTCATTGTAAAGACATTACACGTCTTTACAGCTTGCTAGGTTGGGACCTCCTTCAGGGTAAAGATCTTATTTATCCTTTCTTTGCAATCATGGGGTTAGCATTGTGTGTTTATTATACATGTTTATTGAACGAATGAGAGTGAACGAATCAGTGAAAATCACATGCAGAAAAAAGAGAAAATTTAGAAGCTGGAGACAGAGCTGGCTTTGCAGTTGGTTACTATGCAACTCTGGATGAGTAGATATTTTTCGGAAAATGGATGAAAGACTCAACGATGAATGCAGATAGCCAAAGCCAAAGTACGGCAGGGAGGACTCACCTGCACATTTACCCGCTTGACAGAGTAATTACAGGACCTATAAGTTCTAGAGAATCAGGCAGGAAGTTCCCTGTGTGAGGGCAGGGACTGGGCCTTTTCAGTGGGGACCTGCGGCTGTGCCCTCTGGAACAGGTGCTGCCTGATTTCCTTGGTCCTGGCCCCGTAGCTGATGGGGTTGATCAGACACGGGAGCAGTAGGTAGAAGGCGCTGAGCAAGTTGTGCACGTCCTGGGAGGCAGTGCGGGCCACACGGTAGACGATGGATGAGGACATGGTCGAGGAGTAGACGGAGAAGATGACCAGCAGGTGGGAGCCACAGGTGTTCAGGGCCTTGGAACGTGCTCTGCCTGATGAAATTCGGAACGCAGCATGGATGATGCGGGCGTAGGAGGCTCCAAGCAGCAGCATGTCCAGGACTCTGTTGAAGATGCGGACAGTGAGCCCCACAGTCTTGTTTAGGGAGATGTCCCCACAGGAGAGCTTCATCAGGGCCATGTGCTCACAGGCAAAGTGGTGGATCACATCTGAGCGGCAGAAGTGTACCCGGGAGGCCAGGCCCACCACCGGAGCAACAATGCCTGTGCTCCTGGCAGCTCCCACCCCCACCAGGCAGGCCAGCAACTGGCCTGTCACTATCTCGGGGTAGCGGAGTGGGTTGCAGATGGCAACATAGCGGTCCAGGGCCATGACCAGGAGGATGTTGCAGTCAAAGACAATGAGGAAGTAGATGCAGAACATCTGGACCAGACAGCGTGCCAGGGAGATGCGGTTGAAGCGGGTGGAGAAGCTGAACAGCATGGGGGGCACCACGGTGGTGGCGGCACAGATGTTGACAGCCAGGAGCAGGGCTATGAGCAGGTACATGGGCTGGTGCAGGCTCCGCTGGGCCGCTACGGTGTGGATAACCAGGGCATTGGCAGAGACGATCACCAGGTAGAGACTGAGGAAGGGCAGCACCAGGAGTGTGCGGGTCTGCTGCAGCCCCGGAAAGCCCATCAGGAGGAAGCTGGTGTAGGACATGTTGGAGTTGCCATTGCCCCACGCTGACATCTTCCCTGGGGAGCAGGATGACTCTGGGAAGACAAGTGGGGCAGGAAGCCTGGGTTCTGTACCTTGGCCCCTACCAGGCCCTGCCCCAACTTTACCAGGCTTTGATCTCCATGAGCAGCCAATATTCTTAGGGGGGAAAATGAGCAATTAAGTGTCATAATTTAATGAGAAACGTTTCTTTCAACAAATCTTTGCCTGCATTTCAAATAAACCCCTCAGGGTAGATTTTGGATGTAGAATTGTTCAGTCATATGACATGAACATTTTTGAGAGTGCCAAGTAGATTTCCAAGAAAGTTGTATCAGTCTTGTCACTGAATCATCGGTGCTATTATTAAATTATTATAAATTTAAAAATTTATTTTAGTAGTTTAATGGTGGAAAAACATCTCATTTTAATTTGCATGTTCTTCTTTGTGAATTTTCTCTTCATGTACTTTGCCCCTGTACTACTAGGGACTGTTTCTCTCAGCAATTTAAATATTAAAATCATTATCCATTGAAACAGATTTTCCAAATCTTGTTACTATTTTTATTTTGTTTATGATGTTATTAAGAGTAAAAGTTTTTTTTGGGGGGGGAGGAGACATATGTAATACTCTTTGTAATACTTTAAGCAATAGAACAAAATTTTAAAAAAAAAACAACCACAAACACATACACACACACACACACACACACACAAAAGAGTAAAAGTTTTAACTTTATAAAATTAAATCTATTGATATTTTTTATTGTGGGTTCTTTTCTTTAAAAAAAATTTTTTTTATTGATTTCAGAGAGGAAGGGAGAGGGAAAGAGAGATAGAAAAATTGATGATGAGGATCACTGATACCGGAGACAGAGCCTGCAAGCTGGGCATGTGCCCTGACTGGGAATCGAACTGTGACCTCCTGGTTCATAGGTCAAAGCTGAACCACCGAGCCATAGAGGCCAGGCGAGTTCTTTTCTTGGTTTCAAGCTTAGCAATTCTTTCCTCATTCGAAGATCAAAAAGATAGTATATTATGTTTTGTTCTTCTTTAAAATATGGCCTAATTTTTTATGTTAAGTTTTGAGCCATATGAAATTCAATTTGATATGTGACATGAGGTGTAATCTAACTTGATATTCCCCCCCCCCCCAAGTTGCTAAATAATTGTTTAAGTTCCATTTTCTCCACTGCTTTGTGTTACTATCTTTTGGTTGTTGTTAATCCTCACCAGAGGATATATTTTCCCCCCATTGATTTTTTGAGAAAGTGGAAGGGGAGGTGGAGAGACAAAGAGAGAGAGAAACATTGATGTCAGAGACACATCGATTGGTTGCCTCCCACATGCACCCCAACTGGAACCGGGATCGAGGCTGCAACCGACGTACGTGCCCTCTTCAGTCCTGGGGCCGATGCTCTAACCTCTGAGAAACCAGCCAGTGCTGTGAGGTACTTTCGCATATAGTTTCCCCCCTTTCTAATAGTCAGAGAGTCTCTATTAGGCAGATATCACAACTGAGTCTGACATAAGAAGTCATCTTTTATTCGTCCATTTATTCAACATATTTTTGAATCTATAATGTACCAGGCACTCTGCTAGGCACTGGGCTTCACAGATACTCAGTCCACTAGGGAGAACCGGAGTGGCATGGAGCCCCGGGAACGCTAACAGCCTCAGGGTCACGAAGGCTCCTCAGAGGAGAGGAGGTCTAGTCAGAGCAGAAGTGGGTCAGCCAGAGGAAGGGAAGAGGGGGTGCAAGTGGTCTAATGGCATGAAGTTGGGAATTAATGGGGGTGGGTGGGATTAGAACGCTAAAGCTGAGATCCCTCTCACTGTCACCACACCTCAAGGGCTTGGTGCAAGTCCCATGGAAAAAAATTATAAGAAAAAACAAGATGAGAGAGTAGAAATGAGAGGATGAACTAAATGTTTGCTGATTTTCCACTCTTGCTGAGACTCAGTTTCCAAAAGGAGGCATATAGGTTAGGCGGAGAATAGGATTTCCTCCTGAGAAGGCCCGTGGCTGGGGAGACAGGGTCATCGGTGTGGACTGGACTGGGGGGAGTGGCACGGTGGTCCAGAGAGAGGGAATGGCAGACGGGGGTGGAGGCCCAGTCACCCTCCTTCCTTTGCCTGCCCTGCTCATCCCCTTCTCCAGCCATCGCTCCCTGACAAGAACCTCTCTCCAGCCCCCTCTGCCCTCCTGGCTGAGCACCCCCAACCCAGAACTCATACTCACAGTCAGGCAGGAGCAGAGAGAACAAGAGGGGCTCCCTCAGTGCAGTTAAATGCACCCCTACTCCTCCCCTGGGGAGCCCAGGCTCCGGATGAGCCAATGGGCAGTGCCCGTGTCTGCTCCTCGGTCTCCTGGGACATCCACAGGACAGCCTGGAGCCCAGGCTCCTGACGTCCGGGCCAGGCCTTCCCACTGGTCTGGGCTGTGTGAGGTCTCTGGTCTGGAGTTAAAGGGGAACAACTCAACACAAATGGATATTCAGACCTCACATCCTAAGCTCAGGCTGTAGCCCACCCGGGGGTGGCTCTGCCAAAGCAGGGTCAGGGCGTGGAGTGCAGGGTGTTGGTCGGTCCAGCAGGCAGGCTCCAGATGTCAGGAAAGGAATAAAACGTTCTAAGGAAGTGAAGCTTTTATTGAGCATCTACTATGGGGGAATTTTTGAAGGATCAGTGGTACTCATATAATGTTTATGGGAGAAAGGGGGACCTAGAAGCAGGAGAATGAGGTTATATGAGGGCCTGTTGAAGTGAGGATCTTATCACCTCATTTTAGAGGTGGGCCCTCTCGGGTTGCAGTGGTTCTCAACCTTCTGGCCCTTTAAATACAGTTCCTCATGTTGTGACCCAACCATAAAATTATTTTTTGTTGTTGCTATTTCATAACTGTAATGTTGCTACTGTTATGAATCATAATGTAAATATCTGATAAGCAGGATGGTCTTAGGCGACCCCTGTGAAAGGGTCGTTCGACCGCCAAAAGGATCGCGACCCACAGGTTGAGAACCGCTGGGTTAGAGGCTTTAGGTGACTTGTCCTAGGTCACTCAGCCGATCTGTGGCAATGCTGGGATGGGACATCTGATCCAAATCTGGCTCTCCCCACTGCACCCCTGTCTCTGGTCACTGCTCGGCCTGGCAGAGGAGCCTGTGGAGATCAGGGAAGGCTTCATGGAGGAAGGGACATTTGAGCCAGGCTTGGGAGGTCGAGAAAGAGACACAGAGGCAGAGGAGGAGGGGGAGCTGAGGCTGGGGCTTGACATGAGGGGCAGGAATGGGGATGATGGTGAGCATGGGGCTGCATGGTTGGTCCTGAAGCCTTGGAGGGGGGAACCAATAAAGTTTGTGTGATTAGGAGCCCAGGACACCCCACCCACCCAGACATCTGTGTGGGCTTGTGTCAGCCCTGCTGGGTTGAGGTGGCAGCAGGTAGCCAGTGGACAGCCAGGCTGGAGGGTCTCAGAGGCATCTGGAACTTTCCACACCCTGCTCACTCTGCAAGCTCAGGTGTGAGGTGTGCCAAGTGTGTGTGTGGGGGGGACTTCCTTACCTGAGCTGAGCGTATCTCATGTGCCCCCTAACTCCCTGGGCCCCAGGCAGCCCTGGCAACACTGCCTTTCTCACTGGGCCCTTAACGCCTCCATTTGTCCACGACCCTCCTGCAGGGTGGGGCCTGGGCCTGGAGGCAGAAGCCCAGGCAGGGGTGGACCCCGGGGACCACACGGCTCTTGCTGGACACGAGTTCGGTCTGCTCACACCGTGGCCAAGGCAGACCTCTGAGAACTGTTTGCTTGCTGTTCTTAAGCCCCCGTCTCAGTTTCCTAGGGCTGCCAGACAAGCTACCACGAGCTGGGTGCTTAAACAACAGAAATGTATTGTCCCACGGCTCTGGAATCCAGGCACCAGCAGGGTCTTGCTCCCTCCTAAGGCTCTGGGAGCACCCACCTTGCACCTTCCAGCTCCCAATTTCTGCTTCTGTCTTCACATGCTTTTTCTTCTGTCTCTTACAAATTCCGTTGTCATTGGATTTAGGGCCCACCTGGCAATCTGGGATAATCTCATATGAAGATCCTTAATTAACTACATCTACAGAGACCCTTTTCCCCAAATAGGATCAAGGGGTTAGGACCCAGACATACCTTTTTGGGAGCCACCATTCAACCCGCTACAGCCTCCATATGTGATGTTCAGAAGAATGAGAGAGGGACAGTGAGGGTGGCCGTGGAGCAGAGGGGTGGGGGAGGGGAGGGTGTGTGTGTGACATCATGATGGGCGAGGCAAGGGGCTGCCCTCAGGAGCCCATCTGGTCTACGGCATAAAGTCCTTGGCTTCAGGGTTCACCCAGAAGGATGGAAACTCAGCCCTGCATGTGGGGCAGGACTAAGCCAGAAAGGCTTCCTCGGGGAGGAGAGCGTCCAGCCTGAGAGAAGAGACCAGCTGAGGGGGCAGAGTTAGCAGCACAGGCTGAGGAGTTTGCACTCCAGGCTCCTTTTCACACCCGGAGCTCCCAGCCGTGCCTTCCCTCAGGTCCAGGGCATTCCAAGGCAGGGAGCCCCCTCTCCACCCCCAACACTGGGACACCCTCCTGAAGGGGCAGCGTTCAGCGACAGGGTGAGCTGTGTCAGCACAGAGAGGAGGGAGTCTGAGGGCCTTGGGGATGCCTCTGAGGCCTGCAGGCCGTCACCAGGACTCCCTACCAGGGAGGAGAGACGTGAGGCGGGCACACGCATCTCAATGCAACATGGTCACCGCTGGCCGCACCGCCGGCCCTCCCGCCTACACCCGTCAGTTCCTCACTCAATGCCCTTTCTCAGGAAGCCCAGCCCACGGCCTGAGCCAGCTCACAGGGCATCACCCTGCTCGTCCCTCTCCCTCACACCCCTCATCTCATCTGGCACCAAGTCCTGCCAATCCTACTTCCAAAGGAGTCTCGGTCCAGGTCCCGAACCTTAGTCCCGGGTCTCCTCTAGGCCTCATGCCGGGCACAGCCCCACCTCTCCCTCTGCTGCCGGAGGATCCTCTGGGAAAGCAGACCTGACCTCGTCTCGCCCAGTAAAACCCCACCAACCCCACTGCCAACCAGGAAAGGCCAGCTCTTATCCCCATCCCTGTTATGGGTTCAATCAGCGAGATAGGCCACCGACTCAAAATTTAAATTTTAAGAGCCTTTATTAAGCTGGCCAGCTGACTACAGCCACGTCCCTCCCGTCGGAGCATCACAGCTTGCAGTGCCAACTGAGAGTACAGCAAAGCCTTTTATCTGCAATACTACAAAGTATTTCCAAAAAAAAAAAAAGAAAAAGAAAAAACAAACTGCAAAGTGGTTCATTAGCCGTTTCTGATACTGGCAGGGTAAAAGTTCGTATAAAGTTTACAAGTACAAATGGGAGGAAAGCAAGGTCACACCTGGCTGGGTTTAATCATAACACATTGCTTTTCTAGCAAGATAATTAGCAATTTTTCTCTCCCATGGTCCCTGCCCCTCAGTAATTCTTCTCTGCCAGGCCCCTGCCCCTAGCACATTCCCTACTGGTCTTATGCCTGAATCAAATCTTTGATTCAGCGTCCTCCTTTAAGATTCTGGAGTTACATTTTATTTACCACGGTGGGCTCAGGGAAATGAATTTAAATTCTAAGCAAAGCCACAAGCAGAACTTCCCTCTCTATGGAAGAACCAGCCCTTTGTGTGCTTGCTGGCGGCGGCCTTGAAAACTACACAGCTCCATCCAATCAAAAATGTACCTGGCATGGCATTGGGTGTATCTAGTCTCTGGCCTACAAGGCCAGACAGCTAAGTCTATTTCCCCCATTATTCAAGCAGGCTAGAAAGCAAAGTTACTTTTTCAGAATTAGATAGAGGCCGTCCAAAGAACAGCAGAGAACTCCAAACAGTAGTCCTACAGAACAGGGGTTTTCCTTCACATCCCCTCCCTGAGGGGCAGCTGCCCTCCAGCAAGGCCAAGCTGCTTGCACTCTGCCATCCACTCCTCTGCCCAGCCTGTCTTCCCTTCCCTCAGCGACCCTGGCTGCCGCCTGGGCTTGCTCTGGGGCGTCAGGCGCCACCTGCTGTCGGAAGCCGTCTCTGACCGTTCTTGCCCCAGCGGCGCCGAGTTGCTGCAGTGTGAGGAGTCTCGGAGCCCAGATTTCACATTGTGTCCCATGTGGAGGGCACCTGGGCAGCCCCACTAGCCCGGGCACCTGGTAGCCTCCCACCCCCATCCCAGGGCTCCCGGGTGGTCCACTTATCCGCCGTCTCTCCTCCCTTTCCTCCTTCTTGGCCCCCATGGCACCCTGCCCTAAACTCTCCTTCCTGGTTTCTCTCCCGGTCAAAGAGGTCAGGATCCTCTGCATCAAAATCTGCTCTCTCATGAGATCCGAAGCGCCCTCACACTGACTCGAAAAGCCTGCCTCCCCTCAGGTCCGGGGCTGCCCCATAAGCAAGTTGTTCGGCTCTGGGGGCCGTGTGGTCTCTGAGCGAGGCTTTTGTGGCAGCCTGTCCTTTCTTATTCATGTCTGGGCGGGGGCCTAGTCCAGGATCTGTGGACTGACAGCTCTCAGGCTGCAGGGCTGACCTTCCTTTCTCCGCCCGGCCAGGTGCAGCCTGCATTGCCCACAACAGCCACAAGGTGGCACCCAAGCACCACTTCGGACAGAGGCTTCCTGGGCTCAGGCCTGTGCTGGAGCGACTGTGCCTGGGGAAAGGGGCAGCCTGTGCCTGGCTGGGCTGCTTAGTTTGAGACTCCTCAACCGTGGGCATTCCTGGTGTGGCCCCCCCACTCCCTCTCGGACTGTGAGCCTGAGTCAGTCAGAACATGCTGGTGTCAGGGCAAGAGACCCGGCTCTGTGTGGTCCTGGCAAGTTGCTTCCTCTCTTCGAGCCTCAGTGTGCTCTTCTGAAAAATGGGCATGGCAACACCAGCCCCACTTTCATTCACTCATTCAGTCAGCACATGTTACTGAGCACCAGCTGGCTAGGAGTAGTACACAGCTGTGAACAAACAAAGCCTCATAGGGATGTTGTGAGGATCAGGTGAGCTAATGTCTGTACCTTATTTAGCAGTTTCTAACACAGTCTATAAATATTAGACTTTCTCTCCAATACTCACAACAATCCTATGTGGTTGGACTATTACCCCAATTGTATGGATGACGAAACAGGTAAAGGCCACACCCTGGCCCAAGGCCAGGCCGCCAGGAGGCGGCAGAGCTGGGACTTGAACTTAGGCTGTCTGATTCTGCTCTCCATTGCTGCTGTTCCCACACTTAACTCCTGCGTGTCTCCTCTGAGCCCCCTCCAAATCTTCCCCAGAGGATCTTGGACCAACCTGGTTCACTTCCTCAGACCCCTTCCAGACCCTCAGCCTCTGCCCTCCCCGGAGTCCCCGATTCCTCTTGCAGGTGTGGGATTCTCTGGCCAGGTGGTTACCAATGATTCAGGGGCTCTAAGAAGGTCCCAGACCCAGCTCCCTTCTGCCACCACCTTCAGTCAGGCCTCCCAGGGAACAGAGGCCAGAGCTAGCTGGCCCCGGCCCATAATGATCGCCCATCACTACTGAGCTCAGACCATCTCGAAGGGGCAGAGACTTTCTCTCTCAGAGAGATTGTGGGGCCCCATCTGATTGGAAGGGGGCTGTGGCCTTGAAGCTGTGTGTCTATAGCAAGCTCTCTGTTTCGGCACAGGCTGTGGGTTTATTCAGGGGCAAAGCAAGCCAAAGAGAGATGGTCCTGGAGCTCACAGTTTACACGTCTCAGCAGGGAGAGGTGGGAGGCATGTACCCCCACTCCCTCCGCATGCCCCTGGGCGTGTGTCCTTTCTGCATGTATTTCGAGCATCTCCCGTCTTCTTACTGACTCCCGGTTGTGAGTTCCCTGGGAAGAGGTAGGGCCTGCTCCCCATCGTGTGTCAGTGAGGCTGCAGTGAGTGACTGAGCTGGGAGGCTGAGCAAGGCTGTGGAGCATTCCCGGGGCTTGGCCACCACCAGCTGGGTGACCTTGGCAATGACCTGCGGCCCCAGATTCTCAGCTTCCGTGTCTGTGACATGGAGGGATGTTTCTGATGGCTCTGGAATAGCAGACCACACTTGTCTGCCTTGTCACACGTGGTTCTCGCCGTCACCCTGCGGGGCAGATATTGCTCTAGTATTTAACCAACTATCCACCTGGGCTTGGAGGGCTTGGGGCATCTCAGATGGACCCTGCCCTGTCCTTCCTCCCTCTGCTCAGAAGGGCTTCTAACCAACACGGGAAACTCCAGGGCCTGCTACGGAGCCTGGCATGGGCTAGGGAGCCAACATATTTTTTTAATTGCTGGCTCCAAATCCTGTGCTTTTTTGTCCCACAAGTTGTAAGAGTGTATTAACCACAGTCATTTAGCGAACGTTTGCTCTGAGCCAGGACTCGGGTAGGCATTTTATTTTTTATTTACTTATTTAAAACAATTTTTTTCTGTTGATTTCAGAGAGGAAGGGAGAGAGAGATAGAAACATCAATGATGAGAGAGAATCATTGATCAGCTACCTACTGGGTATTGAGCCACAACACAGGCATGTGCCCTTGACCGGAATCAAACCCAGGACTCTTCGGTCCGCAGGCCAACACTCTATCCACTGAGCCAAACCAGCCAGGGGTAGGGTAGGCATTTTAGATACACCGTGTTTAACCTCACAACCTCAGGAAATGGATATGATAACATCCCCAGTTCACAGATGAAGAAACAGACTCAGCGAAGTTAAATAATATGCATGACTCAACACAGCTAGTTAAGTGGCAGGGTTGGAGCCCAAATCGGTCTCATGTCAAAGCTAATATTCTCTGCAGGGAAAGGTGGTAGGAGGTGGAAGAGCTTCGGGCCTCTGCGCCTCAGTTTCCTCATCAATGAAGTGGGGGTAGGGACTGTCCCTCTTGGGGCTTCTCTGAGGCGTAAACGGGCTGATGCAGAGAAGACGCTGAGGTCTGCAGTGATAATCATTTGTTTATCCTTTATCGCCATCATCATCTTTGCATCACCTTCCCTCCTGTGGCTGCTGAGAGTGGGAAATGGGCTAAAGGCGGAGGGGTTGGGGGGGAGGCTCTGTGAACTTCCCTGGACGCCCATGGTCAGGACTTTTCCCCTTCAGGGATGTGGTGCTCGGCCCAGGAACGCCCAGGCCCTGTTCCCTGGGTGTGGAGGGGCTGCTGTCCCAGCACCAGCAGGTGTCCCGGGATGGGGTAGGGAGCGGAGGGTAGAGCCGGGCCTCCCTCCGCAGGCTGAGGGCACTGGCAGGCTCTGGGGAGCTGAGAGGTGCCTCAGACCTCAGCTGTGGCTGAGGGTTACGCCAGCCCCGGCGGGGACAGCAGCGTGCGGCTGGTGCCCCTGGGCTTGGGCAACCGCGGAGAAACCTGGGCGCTGATGGAGAAACATCCGGTGCCCCCAGGGCTGGGGAAATGTGGGCCCCTGCGGAGAAAGTTGTGGCCGCCTGGGAGGAAGTTTGGAGGCTCAAACTTTTCTCACTCTGAGCTCATCCCCGAGGCCGGCTGAGTGATTTGCCACCAATTAGGCCGTAATGAGCTGGACCTCAGTGGCCCTGAGGCTCCTGGGGGGGATGAGGGTTCAGCAGGACGCCTGGGGCCCAATTACAGAGCCCGGGCCTGGCACGGGGTCCAGCTGCGCCCGAGCCCGCGGAGAGCCGCCGGCCCCAGGTGCCCACTTGGCTCGCCCGGCCAAACTTTTAATGAGTGGAAATGGCGACTTCTCTCCCCAACCGTGGCCCAGGCGTGCCATCTGGGTCCTGTTAGCTCCCGCCTTAAAGAGCCAGAGCATCTTTTAGCCTATGACTTGCTATAGTTTCAATTGATCAGCCAACAACAGACAGGTCATGTGGGGTCTAGACACTGACCCACCGTGTGACCCCGGGCCTTCTTTCTCAGGGCCGACAATCACAGGGCTGGGGGGCGGCCCAGGTGAGGTGATGCCACTGCAAAGTGCCGGCTGCTTGTGAATGGTCAGGGTTGCCCTTAATTATTGTGTCACCCTAGCCTAGCTGGGGCCTGGCCCCTGGCCCCTACTCTTAGCTGAACTAGAGCCAGCTCTGACTCGGGTGCTCACAGAGGCAGCAGTGGGGCCCCTCCCTGCTCTGCTGGCCCCTGGCTGGCCCCACCTGTTTCTAGGTCTTTCTTGGCCCAACCTCCCTTTCCCTCCCCCCTCCCCACCTCCTAGGTCTGCGGGCAGGCACCACCAAGACTGCCAGAGCCCTGCTATTGTCAAGTCCAATCCTTACTTCACAGATGGGGAAAGGGAGGCCTGGGAGGAGCAGACCCTGAACCCGGATCCCCTCCTTTTCTGGAACTTAGTAACAATAAACTTTTGTGCACACGTAGGGCTCTTAGGATCTTTTGGCCTCAGTAACCCTGCGAGGGTAGGGAGGTGGCCCTCTGTTCACCTCATTTACGATGGCGAGGCTGGCAGGCTCCAAGGCCAGCGGGCTGGGTTCAGATGCCGTATCTGTTATTTACCAAGCACATCCCTGTGCCTCAGTTTCCTCAAATGGCACTTACCTCATAACAGTAGTACCTACCTTATATATTTGTTGCATTAAATGAGTTAGAATCCCCCTGATCGGTTTAGCTCAGTGGATAGAGCGTCGGCCTGCGGACTGAGGGGTCCCGGGTTCGATTCTGGTCAAGGGCATGTACCTTGGTTGTGGGCACATCCCCAGTAGGGAGTGTGCAGGAGGCAGCTGATCGATGTTTCTAACTCTCTATCCCTCTCCCTTCCTCTCTGTAAAAAATCAATAAAAAATATTTTTAAAAAATGAGTTCGAATCCATGTAAAATGTTTGGAACAACTGGGTATAGTACACAGTGGACTCTGCATATTAATATTAGCTGTATTTCTTGTTCTCATTCTATCATCTCTTCAGCAAACATGAACTGGGCTCCCCCTGTGTGTGAGCTTGGTGTGCTAAGCCCTGGGGATAGAGCAGCGAACAAGACCCACCTTTGGAGCTCCATGTTGTGGGGGAGACAGACACACATAGTCATGATTTCAAGATGGGGGGTGTGGCAGGCTGAGGCGGGGGTAAACCAGGGATACAGCAGGGGGGCCCTGTCCTGACTGGGGCTGGAGGGAGGCAGAGCCAGTGAAGGCTTCCCAGAGGAGGCGGGGGGTTGGGGGGTGGAGGGGAGGTGTTGGGCCATACTTTATTGAGGGCCCAAGATGGGTTGGGCCCTGTGCTAAGTGCTTGATACCCCTTATTACAGTCCATCCTCGCACAGGCCTGTGAGGTAGATTACACTCTCTGTTCACTGAAGAGGAAACTGATGGTTAAGTTACTTGTCTAAGGTCACCCAGTCAGTAAACAGCAGGGCTGGGGTCCAATCCAGGGTCGTCTAACCCCAGATCTTGTGCCCTTTCTTCTCCCCTGAGGGTGCTTGTGGCAGTGCTTACACCGGGCAGCGGGTATCGTCAGGATGGGGGGCGGTGGCCCCAGGCGGAGAAGAGCCGCTCTCGGGGAATTCGGGGGTTGTTGCCAAGGGCCCGGAGCCAGGGATCGCCCTCCTCCTCAGGCAGCGGGGCAGAGTGTACACTGGGCACCAGCACAGGCCCTGCCCCCGGCCGTCCGTGTTCCAATCCACTCACCATCAATGCGATCTAGATGTGATCAGCCTTTCTGTACCTTAGTCTCCTCTTCTGTGAAATGGGGATAATGGGTCCAGCAAGTACTTCTAGGACTTTTAAGTGCTTCTGTCTAAGAATTTTACGTCTATTACTCATTTAATCATCATGATCTCCTGTCATTTTTTCTTCAGGTGGGGGTAACACCTGCATAGCTGTTGTAAGGTCTAAATGAGTTAACACACACATAGCACTTAGAATAGCGGGTGGCACAAGAGAGGGGCTCTGGAAATGTTAGTCATTGTTCAGCATTACAGTGGCCAGAAGGCCGTGGAGAGGATCCATAAAAAAATAACGGAGAACATGATGATGACAACAATAGCAATAATAAAAAACGATGCCTTTATAATTCTTAAGCTCTATTCAGTTTATAGGGGAACTGCCGCATCGTTCTTTCATTTGAGACTAAGGAGGCAAGTGTGTCTTGTATTTTGTAGAACAAAGTTCCACACTAATAACAGTGTCTTTTAAAAAAAGAGATTCCCTTTTCAAGCAAGTTTGGAAAACACCGAATTAAGCCAAAGGAAACAGTTTTCTTTTCTGAGCGACTCTAACTGGCTTAAATGCCGTCGGCCTCCGCAAAGCAGAGGGGGACACAATATCCAGGGCTTCCCCAAACCACTGGGCCAGGAATCCCTTGTTCCGAGGAGCATCCGTGTGGGTTGTGACCCTTGGAAGACACTTATGAAAACTCTGGAGTAAAGAGCTTTGGCCAGTCACCTGGTCCTGGGCCTCAGTTTTCCCATCTGTAGAATGGGAATGATGGTGCCCATATGACAAGTCCTCTCAGTGTTGCACGAGGACCGCATGAGACTGACTGGTGTAAGAACGCACTCAGCGTAATTCCTGGCAAAGGGTACATGGGCAGTACACGGGCGAGGATGATCCACACGACCACCCTCTTGTCATCCCCCTCCAGACTAGC
>NW_005871186.1:1673646-1676144 GCF_000147115.1 Myotis lucifugus
AGAGACCCCTCCGACCCAGCGCGGTTCTCAGGGCAGCTTTGCGGCGGGGCAGGGGCGGGGGGAGGAGCTCCCTGTGGAAAGCCAGGCGGCTGTGACTCGGGTGGCGGGAGGCGGGAGGGGCGGCCGCGGGGCCAGGCCAGTCCTGCAGCGGCAGCGGCGGCGGCGCGCACCCGGTTGCCATGGCCGGGCCTCCAGCCTCCGCGCCCTCGCGGGGCTCGTTAGCTTGGCCGGGCTGCCTCCGTCGACAGGGCCCCGGGGGACCCCGGCGACTTCGCCGACAGCGGCTCCGCCAGGCGCTGACGAGGCCCCGGGGAGGCGGGCGGCCTCGTGGGCCGCGGGGTAGACAGCGCGCTGCCGAGCGCAGAGCCTCGGGACCCGGCGCCGGGACCGCGAGCTCCCGAGGCAGGAGCGCTGCCGGCCCGCGGCCGCGCGGGGGCGCCCGAGTCCACGGAATGAGCCGCCCGAGCGGGCAGCGTGGATCCAGCTGGCCCTTGGCCTGGCTCTGAGCGGCCTGGGTGGTGCCATCAGGGAGCATGGTGGGTCCTGGGCAGAGGGCTGCCCTGCGGGGTCAGGCGCCCGTCCTGCTTCTTGCTCACTGAGCTGCCTTCAGAGCAACATGGAAGATTGAAGTCACGGTCCCAGCTGGTAGAAGCCTCATGTGAAGACTTTTGGATGCCTGATTTACATTTTCCCACTTTCTTGTTTGGCCACAGTCTGTTTTTCTCAATGAGTATTTTCTGTTCTAGCCTTAAGCCCAGTTCATCTTTCTCCTCCCTGAACTTGCACTTGTCAGCCATATCAGGGTGGCCTGGCCCTGGGCCTCAGGCTGAGCATCAGCTCTCCCAGCAGCTCAACTTTCTGGAAAAAAGGGCGCCAGGCCTCCCAGGAGGGTGAGCTCAGGGTTGACTAGGCCAGGGCGGTGCTGTGCTGCTCTGTTTGGCGTCAGGCGTCCAAGGTGGACCTAGCGCTGGCTGTCTTTCCTTTTTGTTGTGTCATTATCCCCGAGGTCCAGGTAGCTATAATGCTACCTTCTGCGAAGGGCTAACCTGTCCTGCTACCCAAGTCCTCACCTCCTTAACCCGAGCTGCCTTCACTGCTCCATCGCATGGCAGTGATGACGACGACTTCCTAACAGTGTAACACCCGCACTGCCTGTTACTCCGCCCGTTACTCCCCCTGTCCGCGCTCCTAGTCGGGGTCATGTTTGACTGGAGCTGGGCTGGGAAGATTTGACTGCTATGTAGGAAAAGTCAAGAAGTCAGTTTTGGTTTTTTTAAATTCTTTATTGTTAAAAGTATTACATATGTCCCCCTTTCCCCTCATTTACCCCCTGCAGACCGCCCCTGCCCCAGGCCTTCAGCACCCTATTGTCTGTGTCCATGGGTTATGCATAAAGGCATGCAAGGTCTTTGGTTGATTACCTAATGAAAGGACAGAACAGGGCTGATAACCGTGTTCCTAACTCCTCTTCAAGCAAAAGCCATAGAATGTATCAGTTGCTCAGCCAGCCCTTATCTCAGCCAATAGGAACGCAAGGAAACTAGCCCAAGGCCAAAAGTATGCTAGCCACCTCCTGTCTTTGTGTAACCAGACCCTAGTTGCACCCTACCCTTGCGTCATTAGCCCCCCCGGCCATCACTCATCTACTAGAATCGTCAAATCAGTAATCAGAGTGAAGCCCCACCCCCTGACCCAAGCCCTATAAATTCTTTGTTCTCTTAGAACTCGGGGCTCTCTCTCTGCATCCAGTAATGGAGGCAGGAGAGAGACCAAGTCCCGGGCTTGAATAAAAGACCCTTTGCTTTTGCATCGGAAAAGGCTCCCTGGTCGTGGATTATTGGGGACCCCGAACTCTGGGCATAACAGGGGGTGGGGGGTGAGAGCATGAGCGGGGAGTAGGGGATAATGTGGGGATAAGGACACATATGTAATATCTTAATCAATAAAAATATATATAAAAAAGAATGAGGGTTTGAGTCTGAGCCCAGGTCTGTCTCTCAAACTTAGTACCCTGGCTGCAGCTAGACCTTGTGGAGAGGGTGTGTTCATGTCACTGTGTACACTATTGGTGTTCCATGGAGAAGGTAGGTGAGCATTCAGCAGCCCACAGGACTATCTATAGCTGTTATTAGGTGAGGGGAGTCAGAGAGGCAATTCCAAGAAGTGAGGTCACTTCCTAATAGAACTTGGAACCCCCGTAACCAGGCACCCACTTTCTAGCAACTGCCCAACTGCCACTCACTTGGCAAGAGACAGTTGACAGTTCAACATGTTCTCTTGTTGTGTTCCCAGTTATCGGGGCTCTGGTTCCCAGAGACCACGCAGGGAGAGTTGTTCCAGACTCTGTAGACAGTTCAACACTCGTGCCCGACATCTCTGGCCATTTTCAAGAAGATCCCCTCAGGTAAGTGAAGGTGGCCTGGGTCAGACCCATCCACCCAGGCCAGCCTCCTCTGTGGGCCATCCCTGTGCAGCCCACTCCCTCCCCTTCATGTGGT
>NW_005871186.1:1676824-1681017 GCF_000147115.1 Myotis lucifugus
GGGCCGACGCACGATGAAGATGCTGCACAAGAATAGGAGTTTTTAAGGTATAGGAGGCCGGGTGGAGCCTCTTGCAAGGAGAGAAACACTGAGAGTCCGGGACTGCCTGCTTTTTTCAAGTTTGGTTACACATTTGCCCTTTAGCAATTCATGCAGGCAGAGCAGAAAGAACCAAAGCTCGGTAAGTTAAGTAAGTAAAGCTCAGTAAAGCTTAGCAAACAAGGTAAAGATGGTCAGGTCAGGAAATCGCCGCGAGCCATCGCAATCACTGCAGGAGCACTCTATGCTGATTCAGCCCTGCTGCAATCGAGGTCCATGGGCCTTCCAATGTCTCTTTTGCATTTTCATGCTAATGCTGTTATGGGCGGTCTCCGACATGAAAGACCTGCCAAAGACCTAAAGTAATCACAAAGAATGGTCTGAAATTAAAACTTTAACTAGAAGCAGTTATGGTGGGGCCCTAGCTGGTTTGGCTCTGGACAGAGCATCGGCTTGCTGACCGAAGGGTCCCAGGTTCGATTCTGGTCAAAGGCACATGCCCGGGTTGCAGGTTCCGTCCTCAGTTGGGGTCATGCAGGAGGCAGCCGATCAATGATTCTCTCTCATCATTAATGTTTCTATCTCTCTATCCCTCTCCCTTCCTCTCTGAAATCAGTAAAAATATATTTTAAACATAATAATAAAATAAAAGCAGTTACGGTGGGTAGTCACTTCCTAGGCAGGTATCTTCCCTGACAAGGTCAACCTTTACCTTAACTGAGCCTATTGTCTTTTATTTTCATTTACATAACATACTGTTGAAATGTCAAGGTAACTTGTAACTTCTCTTTTTTCCAGACCTCTCAGGGCACAACCAAAAGCCTTGGGTGGCAGGACAGGTACCACAAATTCCTTCATTGTTGTTATCATGTTACTTGTTGACTGTTAACTATCCGGTACTCACCTAAGTAAAAGGAGTATGTCTATCATTTTATTTTAATCCAATCCCAGAGGTTTCCCTGCGTGGCCTTCTCCTGCCTCTCTAATCTGTCACCAGTGGATTTCATGTAGCCCACTCGTGTCTCCTCCTTTGAATGTAATGTATAAAACAAGGTGGAAAACTGCCATTCTCTGGAGCATTATCCCAATCCGTTGAGATTCTGCTTCCTGGCAATTGCAAACAAGACAGTTTAGCTCAAATAAACTCACAAAAATTCTTTCCAGGTTTGAATGTTTTTACTTCAACAATTTCTAAGATTCGTACCACCATTTACTTTGTGCCAAATGACTAGATCCCCTCAGCATGAGAGGTGGGGTGAAGGGTGTTGGACACAGAGGGGCTCTTATGAGAAGTAACTTGATGGCAAAGAACAGACAGGTGTTGGCAGCCACGGGAATGGCGCCAGGTGTTTGGTGGGGTCAGACCGGACCTGGGTTCAGCAACCTCGGTACTTGAGTTCTGACTAGGAAAGAATTCAGAGCCAAGACCCAGACTATAAGAGAACATTTATTTAGAAAATCACAGAGGTAGAAGAAGTCATTCATAGAAGAAATGGGCTCAGGAAACATGTTATAGAGGCAAAGAAAGGGCCCTTGGGCTTAGAAGTGAGGAAGGTTAAGGTGACCAGCCAGGGGACATGGGGGTGGGGAGGGAAAGGTGCGGGCGTGCTCCCTGGAGGGAGAGCGCACTGGGTCCTCCCTCCTAAGGGTTTAAGGTTGGAGATTTTAGGGGAGGTGCCAGGGGAAGATCTCAGTAGAATTTTCAGCAGCTCTTCAGGTGTGTCCTTTCAGGGTCAGGGTCTCCACTGATTGATTGGTTGCCATCAGAGCAGGGGGGAGTCAATGAAGCTCGTCCTGAAGCAGCCATGGTGTTGTCTGCTAGGTTTTGCTGCTTTTCTGGGTCTGGAGCTGAAATACAACTGAGGCCTAGATGTTATCCTAGGGCAGGGGTGGGCAACCTTTTTGTGAGTGCGTGCCAAAACCAGCAAAATCTCTGACTCAAAATTCTTCTGCCTGCCAACCCTAATTTTTTGAGAACATGTTACGCCTACTTGATATCTCTTAAGGTGTACGTATGTGAAGAACCTTGAAATAATAAAATTCATTCGAGCGACAAAAACACAGTATATGATGATGAAAAATACATGTATTTTTTAATGTATACATGTACACTGATAGTCCGACAGAAAACTTTATGACTTCGTTTGATATTATCAGTGGGACTTTTGCTGCTGCATCACTGATGACAGAGATTTTACATCAGGTTTATATTTCGTGACCTTCAGAGATATGCACAAGCTACTACTTTCATCCGTCAGGCTACTCCTATTACAAGACTTCACAAAATTCATCACTGAGAACAAAGATTCACAAGCGTATGTGGATGAAACCAAAACACTGGTCGGATCTAGGAAGGCAGGGAGAGTTAAGGCAGAGGCATAGAAATTGCTCTTCCCCTCTCTCATCAATCCATGCCTATGGTCTTTAAGATTGTTAGGTCGGAGAGAGCCCAGGATCGGATACATGTAGATGTGTGACGAGATAATGGACTCCCCCTGGCATTTCTAACAGATCAGCATGCCAGACACAGATACTGGCTTCTCCACGACCCCCACACAGATACTGACTCCTTCCTGAATACCTTGCTGACCCCCTGCAGCTGAAACTTTCTCAGCTGAATACCTCAGCTCATGTCCCCACCCCTCACCCAACCACAGTATAAAAAAAGCGCCCCCCTCCCTGTTGGCGTGAATCCACGTGCCCTGTCCTTGCGGGTATGTGGGTTTCCCGGGGACGCAGAATAAACTTTCCTTCCTTCCTTCCTTCCTTCCTTTCTTCCTTCCTTGCTTCCTTCCTTCCTTCCTTCTTCCTTCGTTTTCTGATCAACTCTCTTTATTTCCTTCGCCGCCTCCTGAGCCACCTAACCTAACAAAGATAACTTGTTATGTAAAATTATTTATTTATCTAAGATGCACCTACACTGAATTTATCTGAAAAATAAAAAAGTCGATATTAAGAAAAACATTGTAAATGGAAGATTATAAGAGAGGGTTTCGCATGCCAGCAAAAGTTACTGGCGTGCCATGTTTGGCACGCGTGCCAGGGGTTGCCCGCCCCGTTCTAGGGAGAAAAGGTCAGGAGGCCCACACCACATGACCCACAAAAATTCTCTACTGGTTTGAACGTTTCTTACGTTGACAGGCAGTACCAGTTACTAAAATATTGAAACACTAGATGCCATTTGGAAATGAATGGCCTCCAAGCACCCTGGGTGGGCACAATCAGGGGTTGGGCACCTGGCTCATTGGCCCGCACACTGTCAGCTCATCAGTGTCCTGCCCCACCTCTGCCCCCTGCTCTCTATGTCCACTGGACCCCGTGGGAAAGACAGTGTCCCAGGAAATGTACTGGCCTCTCAGATGCTGCTGAGGCCCCTGAGGCCATGTCTGCGGAGGGCCACTCCCAGGCCCACTTTGTGGAACTTCTGCCTCCACTGCCACCATCTGTCTCAGTTGTTAAATATTTGACAGTCCACTCCTGCTCGGGCTTTAGGTCTGTCACTGTTAAGAAACGTTCAAATCTGTAGGGAATGTTTGTGAGTTTACTTGAGCCAGACTGACAGCACTTGCCCGAAGCAAAACCTCAATGGATTGAGAAACTGCTCCACAGAATGGCAGTTTTATTTATTTATTTTTTAAATATATTTTATTGATTTTTTACAGAGAGGAAGGGAGAGAGATAGAGAGTTAGAAACATCGATGAGAGAGAAACATCGATCAGCTGCCTCCTGCACATCTCCTACTGGGGATGTGCCCGCAACCAAGGTACATGCCCTTGACCGGAATCGAACCCGGGACCTTTCAGTCTGCAGGCCGACGCTCTACCCACTGAGCCAAACCGGTTTCGGCCAGAATGGCAGTTTTAAACCTTATTGTATACATTACAATCCAAAGAGAATTCATGCCCGGCTGGCGTGGCTCAGTGGTTGAGCATCGACCTATGAACCAGAAGGTCACGGTTCGATTTCTGGTTAGGGCACACGCCCAGGTTGCAGGCTCGACCCCTAGGGTGGGGCATGCCAATCAATGATTCTGTCTTATCAGTTGATTTTTCTATCTCTCTCTCTTCCCCTTCCTCTCTGAAGTCAATAAAATATATATATATGTGGGTGTGTGTTATATATATATATATATATATATATATATATATATATA
>NW_005871186.1:1681153-1681989 GCF_000147115.1 Myotis lucifugus
CCTGGGTGGGCACAATCAGGGGTTGGGCACCTGGCTCATTGTGCCCGCACACTGTCAGCTCATCAGTGTCCTGCCCCACCCCTGCCCCCTGCTCTCTATGTCCACTGGACCCCGTGGGAAGACAGTGTCCCAGGAAATGTACTGGCCTCTCAGATGCTGCTGAGGCCCCTGAGGCCATGTCTGCGGAGGGGCCACTCCCAGGGCCACTTTGTGGGAACTTCTGCCTCCACTGCCACCATCTGTCTCGGTTGTTAAATATTTGACAGTCACTCCTGCTCCGGGCTTTAGGTCTGTCACTGTTAAGAAACGTTCAAATCTGTAGGGAATGTTTGTGAGTTTACTTGAGCCACACTGACAGCACTTGCCCGGAGCAAAACCTCAAAAGATTGAGAAACTGCTCCACAGAATGACAGTTTTATTGATTTATTTTTTAAATAAATTTTATTCTTTTTTAACAGAGACGAGTGACGAGAGACATGAGAGTTAGAAACATCGATGAGAGAGAAACATCGATCAGCTGCCTCCTGCACATCTCCTACTGGGGATGTGCCCGCAACCCAGGTACATGCCCTTGACCGGAATCGAACCCGGGACCTTTCAGTCCGCAGGCCCACGCTCTATCCACTGAGCCAAACCGGTTTCGGCCAGAATGGCAGTTTTAAACCTTATTGTATACATTACAATCCAAAGAGAATTCATGCCCGGCTGGCGTGGCTCAGTGGTTGAGCATCGACCTATGAACCAGAAGGTCACGGTTCGATTCCTGGTTAGGGCACACGCCCAGGTTGCAGGCTCGACCCCTAGGGTGGGGCATGCCAATCAATGATTCTGTCTTA
>NW_005871186.1:1682347-1695848 GCF_000147115.1 Myotis lucifugus
ATATATGAGAGAATTCGTAAGTGGGTTACATGAAATTCATTGGTGATAGATTAGGGAGTGGGTGAAAGCAAAGGGGGGGGGGACCTGTGGGGTTGGATAAAAAGTAAAATGATACACACATGTTTCTTTTACACAGGTGGGTGCAGGGCAGTTAAGAGTCAGTAATTAACATGATAACAATGAGTGGATTTGTTGTCTCCACAGAGCCAATGCCTGTCTTGGAGGGGTCTGGAAAACGGAAATTACCCTGACATTCCAAAGGTAGGTAGATATAAGAAGACAATAGCCAGGCTCAGTTCAGGTAAAGATTAACCTTTGCCAGGGAAGGTACTGGCCTAGGATGTGACTGTCTGCCATGATCTCTGCTTTTAGGTATAAAGTTTTCATTTCAGACCCTCCTTTGTGGGTACTTTAGGTTTCTGAGTTTGTGAGGCCACCAAGCAGGCCTCCCCTGAGCTTGTCAGGTTTAGTATGTGGCCCCTTTTCATTCGCAGCCTGTCCATGATCCTCAGTTGTGGTGAAGAGAGTTGTGGGTGCCAAACCCAGCTCACAGGGGTTCCTAGAGGCGCTGGTACCTCCTCCCCAAGCGGGGCCATCAGCTTGCCACTGCAGACCACATTACCTACTCCCTCCTGCCATCCCGTCCTGCGCCCCGCTGCACTGCTGGGAGCTGAGTCCTGCTGGGAGCCAGTGCCTGCCAATGCTGGCAGCAATTTCTGCCTGTACCCTCTGTGGGGGGTTGGCAGGCTGAGTCCCTGCTTCCCTGGGCCACTTCCTGCCACTGCTAATCTCCTCCCGGTGGCCCGTTCCTGGCAATGAGCCCTGCCTGGCACCACAGGGTGCGCTCTGGGTGTCTTTGCCAGGCAACCCTGCCTCTGTCGCTGGCACTGGCCCATTTCCCTGGAATCCTTCCTGGGTGGCACCGTCCCTAGCAGGATTCTCCTGGGATCCTCCAAAGTGCGTCTCTTGCTGGTCTAGCACCTGAGCACCTTCCTGGATTTCCTCCCCTTAAACCAGCGGTTCTCAACCTGTGGGTCGAGACTCCTTTGGGGGTCGAACGACCCTTTCACAGGGGTCGCCTAAGACCATCGGAAAACACATATATAATTACATATTGTTTTTGTGATTAATCACTATGCTTTAATTATGTTCAATTTGTAACAATGAAACTGGGGATCACCACAACATGAGGAACTGTATTAAAGGGTCGCGGCATTAGGAATGTTGAGAACCACTGCCTTAAACCCTGCTGGGCGTTTGCAGGGCGCTTTACTGTTTGCAAAGCACTTTCGTATTTCATTTCATCAGATGCTCAGAAGCCCCTCGAAGAACAAGTGATAGACACCCTGGGGTGGGCAGATTTCCCAAATGGGTTGCTCTGCCTCTGCCTTTGTGCCCTGGGTCAGGGATTGGGGGGGGAGGACGCCTCCTCAGGGTCTAGATGGGCAGGGGCCCGAGTCCTCTTCCTCTGGGAAGGGCATCAGAGGGTCAGGAGGGTCTGGAGCCTGCTGTGGCTCCCTGCTTACCCCACCGGAAACGCTTACAGGCAGTTAGACCGACATGAGCAGAGCAAGGACAGTGTGCCAGGTACAGGTCACCAGGGTGGGAAGGATGCCCAGCAAGGGGCAAAACTGGGAAAACAAGAATCTTGTCATCCCCGGGGTAACCGGTAATCTTCCCTCCCGGAGCCTATCGCTGGTCGTGCAGTGTGGACCCCCTGGCTTTTCACATCGCTGGTCATACTCTAGACACCCCTGACCTTTTCTTCCCTAAAGATAACACCTAGGCCTCAGTTGTATTTCAGCTCCAGGCCCAGAAAAGCAGCAAAACTAGACAAGGATACCATGGCTGCCTCAGGACCAGCTGCACCCCTGCCCTGGTGCAGACCAATCAACCCATGGAGACCTTGACCTTGAAAGGACACACCTGGAAAGCTGCTGAATGTTCTATTGAGATCTTCCCCTAAAATCTCCAGCCTTAAACCCTTAGGAGGGAGGACCCAGTGTGCTCTTCCTCCAGGGAGCACGCCCGAACCTTTCCCTCCCCCTCCCTGCAGCCCACCCCCTCACCTTTACCTTCCTCACTTCTAAACTACAAGGGCCCTTTCTTTGCCTCTATAACTTGTTTCCTAAGCCATTTCTTCTATGAATTAATTATTTTACCTCTTGATTTTCTAAACAAATGTTCTCTTATAGTTTGAGAACTCCTGGCTCTGAACTCTTTCCTAGCCAGAACTCAAGTACCAAGGTTGCTGAACCCAGGTGCGCTCTGACCCCACTTATCTAACACCTGGTGCTGTTTTTGCGCATCCCAACAGAGGCAAACTGAGGTTTGCAAGAACTGAACTAGCCAATCTTTCATGGCGGCTTACAGCAGTGTTAACGTAAAAACAAACACACACACACACAAAAACAACAACAACAACATTGAAACCTGCAAAGAATTTTTTTGAGTTTACTTGAGCCAAACTGTTGACATATGCCGAGAAGCAGAACCTCAATGAATTGAGATAATGCTCCTGAGAAAGGCGGGTTACATTTGTATTTATACATTGCAGTCAAAGGAGGGACATAGGTAGGACATATCATTGGTGATAGATTAAGGAGGAGGGATAAAGCAAAGCCGGGGAAACCCCTGGGATTGGATAAAAAGTAAAATGATGGACACATACTTAGATGGGTGCAGGACAATTCACATGATAATGAAGGAATTGGGGTATCTGTCCTGGCGCCCAGCACATTTGGTTGTACACAAGGGGCTCCAGAAAAAGGGAAGTTACAAGTTACCCAGGCATTTCAAGGGTATGTTATCATAGATGCAAAAAGACAGATAGGCTCAGTTAAGGTAAAGGTTGACCTTGTCAGTGAAGATACAGGCCTAGGACGTAACTGCCCACCATAACTGCTTTTAAAGTTTAATTTCAGACCATCCTTTGTGGTTACTTTAGGTCTCCGAGTTTGCAAGACTGCCATGCAGGCCTCCCCTGAGCTTGTCAGGTCAGCATGTGGCCCCTTTGGTCCACAGTCTGCTGCCCAGGCCACATTAACCAGGCTCTGACAACTCTGAGCTTGCCTCTGCTTCTTCAGTGGGTCTGCTTGGCCTCGGGCTGAGGAGGGCTTTGCAGTGTGGGAGTTCTCCCCTGAAGGAGACGAGGGGGTGCCCTTGTGCTGCCCTGGGCCTCCCCACAATGGCGACTTGTGGAATCTGGGAGGCGTATTTCTGGGAGGTGGCCTGCCTTCCTCCCATCACCCCTGCTCCTACACAGGGCCGGGAAGAATTTTTCCTGGGCACACTGACATTCTTCTCTATCTATGAGAGGGTAACAGCGTCCTATGGTCTAGGGCAGCCGTGGGCAAACAACGGCCCACGGGCCGGATCCGGCCTGTTTGAAATGAGTAAAACTAAAAAAAAAAAAAAAGACCGTACCCTTTTATGTAATGATGTTTACTTTGAGTTTATATTAGTTCACACAAACACTCCATCCATGCTTTTGTTCCGGCCCTCTGGTCCAGTTTAAGAACCCATTGTGGCCCTCAAGTCAAAAAGTTTGCCCACCCCTGGTCTAGGATTAGCTGCCAAGAGGCCAAGCAGTGTGGCTTGGCACGCGCTGGTGTCCAGGCTGGGAGGACGATGCCCCCGTCCAGAGGACCCCTAGGAGGGTGATGGCAGCAGTGCGGTGGGTGACAGCTCAGGGAGGAAGATGGATTGTCAGGTGCAGTTCTTTGCCTGAAGACACTTCCTTTCCATGCAGGTGGTGCTCTTCTTGGGCAGAATCCAGTCCCCCACAAAGAGGTCGCCTGAGGACCCACCTTTCTGACCTCTGGTGGCTTCTCTCTTCCTGGTGAGGAAGCCTGAATCTGTTTTTGCTTGGCCGATTCCTGTCAGAGTTGTCCTCACTTTGTAGCTGCTGCAGGCCCACAGCCACTGGTTGTCCCACAGCACCAGTTCTTCCTGGAGCGTGCGTGTGTGTGTGTGTGTGTGTGTGTGTGTATGTGTAGCTTTGCGGTAGGCCTGCACCCCATGGCTGTAGGATCCATGAGGTAGTTGGGTTCACTCTGGTTGTATGGAAAGTCAGAAACCTTCTAGGAGAGGTGAGATCTTTAAGTCGGAGTTGTTGGGCAGGTCATTGAGGTGACAGGGAGGTATGGGACCTGAATTGGGACATGGGGACACCATGCTGTGGTCCTGGCACCATGGAGTCTTGGCTGCTCTGGATCTAAGGCCTCACTAGGAAGGTGAGAGGCAACCCTGGTAGTGCTGGTGATTTCTGTGCTGCCAAATATGTGCCCTATTGTAGCTGAAAAGAGCGGTGTAATTAAAACTCTGCCTTCCCAGGACCTGTGCACCGCCTTTACCATATGCTTTAAATATATACACGTGTGTATGTGCCAGGAACAATTCCAGCATGTCATAATTACAAGAGTTTAATCAAAAGGTTAATGAAACTTGGGGGCTCAACAAGGGCTGAGTCACATATGTAATCACACATGTTGGAATGGCTAATAGGCACTTCCCCCAAACCTGATAGGATTATTGTTTACTGCCAGAAAGCTCAGGGCATCTTAATCTACGTGTTATTGCCTCCTGTTGGCCAAACACCTGAACAGCTGTAGGCTATTCCCCAATCTGACAATGCTTCTGTAAACCCTACCCTTTGAAGGGTATGTCTCCACCTTGCCTTAGACAGTTTGTGTTAATAAAAAGCTCGGGGTCCTGAGACAAGAAGGAAGAAGAACTAAGAACTTGGAGTCTTTAGGTCCTTTAGCTGAAGTTCCTCTGAACCCCAATGCCTTTCAAAATTATCTTTCCTCTTTGGACTCCTACTTAATCTACGCACAGCCTTTCTCCAGATTGCTGAACCCTTTGTAATGCTGGGACAAGAACCCGGCATGTATGTATACGGGGTGCTGGGGGAAGAAATGAAACATGAGAAACTTAATGAATGTGTTGGGGGGAGGGACTGCGGCCTGGAAAAAATTACCGATTGTGTCAAGGGCAGGGACCATGGGAGAGAAAAATTGCTAATTATCTCACTAGAAAAGCAATGTGTTATGATTGAACCCAGCCAGGTCTGACCCTGCTCGTAAATTTTATGTAAACTTTTTACCCTGACAGTACCAGGAACGGCTAATGAACCGCTTTGTAGTTGGTTTTTTCTTTTTTTTTTTTCTAACACTGTGTAGTTGGCAATAAAAGATCTTGCTGCACACTTGGTCGGGGCCACATGCTCCGAATCTTCCAGAGGGGGAGATAGGTGCTGTGGTCAGCTGGCCAGCTTAATAAAAGGCTTTTAAATTTAAATTCTGAGTCGGTGGTCTATCTCGTTGAGCCAACCCATAACAACGGTATGTATATTACAGTGTATAATATATTATTATGTACATACACGTGTATATATTTACATACACACACACCTATGTATCTAGCATAAATACATACACACAAACACAATCACACACATCTATCATCTTCGTATTCTTTTGTTAGGTTTAACTGAAGAAAGGCACCAGAGTCCAAATTAAAAGCAGAATGCACTGTTTATTCACGAGGCAGATGCTCTTGGGCGAGGGATCGGGAAAGTCCCTATCTTCCCAGCCCCAGACCTCACACCTTCTCCTATGTATCTCCTGTTGGTGAAAAAAACATTCAAGCCTGTGAAGAATTTTTGTGATTTTATTTGAGACAAACTATTCGCAATTGCCAGGAAGCAGTACCTCAATGGATTGGGATAGTGCTCCTGAGAATGGCAGGATACTTAGATGGGTGTAGGATAGTTAACACTCAACAATTAACGTGATAAAAATAACAATGAAGGAATTTGTGTATCTGTCCAGGGACTCAGGCACATTAGTTTGTGCCCCAAGGGGTTCAGAAAAAGAGAAGTTACAAGTTACCCAGACATTTCAAGGATTTATTATAGATGCAAAAAGACAGGTAGGCTCAGTTAAGGTAAAGATTGACCTTGTCAGTGAAGATACTGGCCTAAGATTTAACTACCCACCATAACTGCTTTTAGTTAAAAGTTTAATTTCATTCCATCCTTTGTGGTTACTTTAGTTCTCTGAGTTTGCAAGACCACCATGCAAACTTGTCAGGTCAGCATGGGGCCCCTTTTGTCCATACTCTCTATCTATCCATCTTAAAAACTAACAGGTCATATGATACCTCCAGGTCCAATCAAACACCTAAGGTTCATTTCAACCACTTCCCTTTATTCCTTTTCCTTAAAAAAAAAATAAAATAAATTTTTTTCGTTCATTTTGGAGAGGGAGAGGAGAAAGAGATAGAAACATCAATGATGAGAGAGAATCATTGATTGGCGCCTCCTGCATGCCCCCCACCTTGGGATGGATGCCCGCAACCTGGGCATGTGCCCTTGACCAGAATCATAGCCAGGACCCTTCAGTCTGCAGGTCCACGCCCTCCCTTTCCATATGTAATTTCCTTCTCCAAAAGTGAAAAACCAGCCTTCAATTATCTACAATATATTTACTTAATCCTAGAATACATGGAATATACTTGCATAATTGTTAACTCTGCTATGGAAAAAAAAAATCTACTACATAGAGTTCAATATTCGTTAGAACCTGAGAGTATGGAGGCAAAATAATGGTTCAAAACATACTCCCCTTTTCACTGTTCTGACATTCATTTCAGGTTCATTTTCTCCCAATTGTTTTGTATGTTACAGTTTTCCCCTTTTATTCTTGATTTTATTCATTAAAAAGGTTGGGCAGGGGTCCTCAAACTTATTAAACAGGGGGCCAGTTCACTGTCCCTCAGACCGTTGGAGGGCCGGACTATAGTTTAAATAAAACTGTGAACAAATTCCTATGCACACTGCACATATCTTATTTTGAAGTAAAAAAACAAAACGAAACAAATACAATATTTGTATTTGCATGTGGCCCGCGGGCCCGTAGTTTGAGGACCCCTGGGGTTGGGTATGTGAAATGTTAAGGTGGTTTTAGAAGTCAGGACTGCACAAAACCATAAATTCTACCAAGTCTCATGGTTGCCATCTTTTCTACCCTGTTTTCACCATCTTATTATTTTCACCCCATTTCCACACACTCCCTGGATGTAGCCAATCTCATTGGTTCCTGGGTTACCTTTCCCAAGTTTCTTTTTATATAATCGTACAGATGATATATATTTTCTTATTTCTCCTTTCTTTCGCAAAAGGTGGCATAATTTCTCAGATTTTGCTTTTACATTTAACTATATATTTTGGAAGCCATTCCATATCAGTTTATAGATATTGTTCTTTTTTAAAAAATATATATTTTATTGATTTTTTACAGAGATGAAAGGAGAGGGATATAGAGTTAGAAACATTCATGAAAGAGAAACATCTATCAGGTGCCTCCTGCACACCCCCTACTGGGGATGTGCCCATAACCAAGGTATATACCCTGATCAGAATCGAACCTGGGACTCTTCAATCCACAGGCTGACACTCTAGCCACTGAGCCAAACTGCTCAGGGCTCTCCCATTTATAGCTGTACTAGAGGCCCGGTGCACAAAAATTTGTGCACTCAGGGGGAGGGGTCCCTCAGCCCAGCCTGATCCCTCTTGCAGTCTGGGACCCCTCGGGAAATGTCCATCTTGTTTCGCCCTCGCCTCCAGCAGCCCCCAGGCCTGGCTTGTTTCGGCCCCGCCTTCCGGCTTGTTTTACTCCAGCCTCCGCCGCCTGGCTTGCTTCACTCCCAGCCGGTATATGCAAATGAACCACGATATTCGTTGGTGGATAATTTGCATATCATGCTGATTAGCCAATGGGAGGCATAGAAAAGGTATATTCAATTACCATGTCTGGCTATTATTTGATAGGGTAGTATTCCCTTGGATGGATCTACTGTTGTTCAGTCAGCCATTCTCCCATGTCAATCATTCAGGTTAATTCCAGGGTTTTGTAAGTACAATGCTAAAATGAATTACTTTGGGCATACATATTCTTGTACAACTGGAGACGTTTGACCAGGGTAAATTGGGAAAAGCATGTGTCATTCTGTTAGATGTAGCCTGCTTTCCCACAATTGGCATACCAATTTGCATTCCGACCAGCGATGTCTGAGTCCCTAGTTCCCCTCAGGCTTGCCAACAGAATGTGTTGGTGTACTTTTTAATTTTTGCTAATCTGATAGGTGAGAAATATCTTAGTGTGATTTTAATGTGCATTTTTCTCATTAAAGGGTTGTATAGTTTTTCATGCTTAAGGATCATTTTTTAAAAATATATATGTTATTGATTTTTTTACAAAGAGGAAGGAAGAGGGATAGTGAGTTAGAAACATCGACGAGAGAGAAACATTGATCAGCTGCCTCCTGCACACTCCCTACTGGGTATGTGCCCGCAACCAAGGTACATGCCCTTATCTGGAATCAAACCTGGGACCCTTGAGTCCACAGGCCGACACTCTACCACGGAGCCAAACCGTTTTGGGCTAAGGAACATTTTTTATTCTTTTTTTGTGTGTGTGAATCATCAGTTCATGTCTTTGACTTATGCATCTCGTTTCTGCAATTTTCACCCCCAGCAATTTTAAAACGCTCTTGTATGTTAGACATGTTATACATTCATGTATGTTATATGTTATAGTTTCTCTCGGCTTGTCATTTATTTTAGATTTTTCTTGTTTTCTTACAATAAAATAATTTTATTTTCATATAAAGAAATTTATTACTCTTATTGCTCCTGGATGAATTTCCTTTTTATCAAACCCAGGAATGTTCAATTATAATAAACTCTCTTTGCTATAAATAAAATACTTGAGCTTAAAATAATGTGAATTATAAAAAGAAATTTAAAAAAATAATGTGAATTATAATAACCTACTTTCCATTTTTAAATACTTTTTCACTTAAAAAAAATGTTCTGGAAAAAATCAAGCATTTAACAAATAAAAAAAAATATATACCTAAGGGCACAGGCTCCAATATGGCTCAGCAGGGCACTGGCCAGAGGCCCATAACCCTTAGCAGCAGTAACACGGCATGTCCGCTGCTCAAGAACTATGGCAGCAGCAACAGCAAAGCTGGAGGAAGCTTCGATGGACTTAGTTCTCAGGTCTCCACTACACTTCCCTGTGCTGTACAGACTTTTATACACAGAACATTCTCATTTTCCCCTGCTCCCTAATCAAATTTGGTTTCAAGTCACCTCCTGTAATACACTGTTGCCTTCCTCCATATACAGCAATATGAAAAGCATTTATTCCATAAATTGCATTGCTGCAATACACTAAGCCTGGCCATCCTCCCTCCTTCACCTACCGACAGAGAACCCCATGGTTGCTTTACTTGTGATAAAACTATTCATGCTCCTAATGGATCTTTTAGATACTCCTTTGGATATCCTTTGTTTGTTTGTGGTTGGTTCATGCCTAAAGAGAAAAAGTAAAAAGTGCCAAGCAGGTTATGCTATCACAGACTTGAATTTATCTTTAAGCTTCTCACAGAAAATTGGGTTTGAATTGTGTGGGTCCACTCATACGTGGATTTTTTTCAGTAAGTACACAGTCAATTCTATACCCCATGTTTAAAATTCATGGATTCAAGCGAGGAGCAAAAACAGTGTTTTCTCTCTGTGGTTGGGGATCTGCAGATGTGGAGGGCTGACTGTAGGCACTGTTCGATGTCATCCTATATAATAAAACCCCAATATGCAAATTGACCGAACAGCGGAATGAGTGGTCGCTATGATGTGCACTGAAAACTGGGGACAGATGCTTAACACAGGAGCTGCCCCCTGGTGGTCAGTGTGCTCCCACAGGGGGAGTGTCGCTCAGCCAGAAGCTGGACTCACGGCTGGCGAGCGCAGTGATGGTGGTGTGAACCTCTCCTGCCTCTGCTGCAGGTGGGAAGTAAGGAGCAAGGGGTCCCGGACTGCGAGAGCCTCAGACTATGAGAACTCTGGACTGTGAGAGGGATGTCCAATGGGGAGCAGGCCTAAGCCGGCAGGTGGACATCCCATAGCAGTGATTCTCAAACTTCCTAATGCTGTGACCCTTTAATACAGTTCATGTTGTGGTGACTCCCAACCATAAAATTATTTTTGTTGCTACTTCATAGCTGTAATTTTACTACTGTTGTGAATCATAATGTAAATCTGATATGCAGGATGTATTTTCATTGTTTGTGACCCACAGGTTGAGAATCGCTGCAAGGGGTCCCACATGAGAGAGGGCATAGGCCAGGCTGAGGACAACCACCTCCAGCCCCCAGTGCACAAATATCATGCACATCCATGGATTGAACAACCATGGATTTTGGTATCCACTGGGTGGTCCTGGAACCAATCCCCCGTGGACACCAAGGTATGATTGTAGTTAAGCTTTTGGGGAGTCAACACTTACACTCAAATTTTCCACTATGGCAAAATGGGGGGTTGGTGCCCTACCCATTTGTTGCTCAAGGTTCAACTGTGTTGCTAATGCAAGCAAGCAGTCCATTACATGGATGTACCCAAACTAACTTATCCACTTTTGAAAATATTTTTGTATTGATGTGCTCTTCCCAATTTTTTTGTATTCTGAACAATGATATAATCATTGTCTTTTAATGTACATTTTACAGTTTGTCTGGTTATTTCTTGAGAATAGATGGATTTAGATAGATGGGTAAAATGCAAACATGTGTTTTTGTTTTAAAAAAATTAAAAAACTGAACTGTCAGCCAGTGAGGTTTTTATTAGTTTATGATCCCAAGAATAACCCGTGTGTCACCTGGCTCACACCCAGGCCCACACTGTGAATTAGCATGCCTTTCCATCTTTGCTGGATCAGGAGGTGGGCCAAGTGAAAATGGTGTCACATTTCTGGCTTACTAGAAATTCTGGGGTTACTGGTAAAGGTGAACTTTCCTTTTGTATGTCCACCTGGATTCGTGATGCTGTTTTCTGGAGAGATGGTCTCTGTGCTACAGGTGGGCCCGGCTGTGAGAAGATGGGGCCTTACCATTGCCGTCCTCTCCTACTGCCCCATACCTCACACAGAGGCCCCAGGACAGGGAGAGGGAGGGCTCTCCTGCTTATGCCATGTGGGGACAGTGCAATGAAAAATAGCCACAGAAGAAAAGAACTTGCTCTCACCATACACAGTGAAGAATGGGAAGTCGTTCTAGAGCAGCCGTGGGCAAACTACGGCCCGCGGGCTGGATCCGGCCCGTTTGAAATGAATAAAACTAAAAAAAAAAAAAGACCGTACCCTTTTATGTAATGATGTTTACTTTGAATTTATATTAGGTAACACAAACACTCCATCCATGCTTTTGTTCCGGCCCTCCGGTCCAGTTTAAGAACCCATTGTGGCCCTCGAGTCAAAAAGTTTGCCCACCCCTGTTCTAGAGGCAGAAAACTGTTAACTACAAGAAGAAGCTGAGAAGGTCTCCTATGAGAAATGGACAAGGACACAATTCACACAGCATAGAGACAGAGGGACAGGTCCAGAGACACAGGCAGAGCAGGACGTGGCTGACAATGAGCCAGCAGAACTGAGGAAGAGTCTTTAACCAGAAGCTCCCAGGAGCAGCACAGTCTGTGGTTGTGTCACTATTAGCCCTGTGATTTGGGACAGTTTAGCTCACTCTGCTAAGCCTTATCTTCCTGTTCTATAAAATTGGCTAACAACACTAGTACATCATGGCAATGTTGCGGGAACTGAGAACTGTGTAAGCCACTGTCTTACTATATTTAAAGTCTCAACAAACTTTACTTCTCAGAAACTCTATCTCATGGTGAAAGGAGCTGCTATTCTTTGAAAGGTCATCTAGTTAATGCAAATTTCAACTCAGGGCTCTTGTCACATTGCAGTGCTTCGTTTGCAGCGGTTCTCAATCTTGGGTCACAACCCCTTTGGGGGTCGAACGACCCTTTCACAGAACACATATATAATTACATAATGTTTTTGTGATTAATCCCGATGCTTTAATTATGTTCAATTTGTAACAATGAAATTGGGGGTCACAACATGAGAAACTGTATTAAAGGATCATGGCACTAGGAAGGTTGAGAACCACTGCTCTAAACTGACTGTAAAGATCAGTCCCAAGTTGGTTCATTTTTTCCTTCCCCTCAGTGCCTCATCTTGATAACCTCTGCAGCTGAATGTGATGTCCCCAAGAATGAACTATTTCACCCTGGCTGGTTTGGCTCAGTGGATAGAGCGTCGGCCTGTGGACTGGGGGTCCCAGGTTCCATTCCGGTCAAGGGCATGTACCTTGGTTGAGGGCATATCCCCAGTGGGGGGAGGAGGGGGTGCGGGAGGCAGCTGTTCGATGTTTCTCTCTCATCGATGTTTCTAACTCTCTATCCTATCCTTCTCCCTTCCTCTCTGTAAAAAATCAATAAAAATATATTTTTAAAAAATGACCTATTTCCTAGTAGTCCTATAGCCCCATGCATATACTGCCAACTCCTCTCTAACAAACGAGCCAATAATACAAAGTTGGGAAAGGATAGTTTCTTTTCAATGAACAGTGCTGGGAAAACTAGATACTCACATCCAAAGAATGAAATAAGATCCTTATCTTAAGTCAATTGTTCATTTTATTTTATTCCAATATGAAAAACACTTATCCTACAAAGCAAAAAAGACGCAAAATGAGTGAAATTCTAACCTGCATTTTTTGTTTCACTGTCCGTTTGTTAAAGAAACTTGCCAAAATTCATAGATTTGGCAGAACATATGCTCAGACATTTAACCAAATATAGAGATAGCAAATGCACATCTGAAAAAAGGCTCACCATAAAGCCTTAGAAAAAATGCAAACAACAGTGATATAGCATGACAAAGTTACAAAAAAGTTTAAATAAAGGACTGAGCAAACCTTTTGTAGATGTGGAGGAATTAAATCTGTCATACACTGCTGGAAGAATGCAAAAATATGCAATTGGCTTAAATAACAACTTCCTAATTTCTTTAAGTTAAACATTCTCCTCTCCTCTGACTTGGACATCGTATTATGAGTTATTGATAAAGATAAATGAAACCTATCTCCATTTTAAGAATTATGCACAATCTCTATTAAGCCAGTGATTCCGTAGTAATTATGCTTTGCCCTAAACCCTACTATCCTATATACCCAAGTGACCATCACCCATGGAAATGCAGACATTAGGACACATGGCCCTTTGCAAGATCTTTGAAAGTGATTCCTTTCAAAAGTATAGGCACTGTAAAGTCTCTGATGACAACGAAAGTAACTGTTTCTGGCAAAATATTTCCCACATTCACTGCAATCCTGAGCCCTTTCTCCTGTGAACTCTCTGATGAAGATGCAACTGAATGTTCAGGGCAAATGATTTCCCACATTCGGTGCACTCATAAGGCCTTTCTCCGGTGTGAAGACCCTCATGATATTGGAGGCTACTCTTACTGGTAAAAGATTTCCCACACTGACTGCACTCGTAAGGCCTTTCTCCGGTGTGCATTCTCTGATGATAACTGAGGTTACCCTTACTGGTAAAAGATTTCCCACACTGACTGCACTCATAAGGCCT
>NW_005871186.1:1696026-1737941 GCF_000147115.1 Myotis lucifugus
GTGTGAAGTCTCTGATGACGATGGACGATATCACTAGTGGTAAAAGATTTCCCACACTGACTGCACTCATAAGGCCTTTTTCCAGTGTGAAGTCTCTGATGATAACTGAGGCCTATGCGAGTGGTAAAAGATTTCCCACACAGACTGCACTTATAAGTCCTTTCTCCAGTGTGACATTTCTGATGATAACTCAGCTGACAGTTTCTGACAAAAGATTTCCCACATTCATTGCACTTATAAGGCTTTTCTCCAGTGTGAAGTCTCTGATGACGATAAAGATCAGAGATTCCAGTAAAATATTTTCCACATTCACCACACTCATATGGCTTTTCTCCAGTGTGAACCTTCTGGTGTCGAACAAGGCTAAAATGTATGCTAAAGGATTTCCCACACTCATCACATTCATATGGCTTTTCTCCAGTGTGAACTCTCTGGTGTTGCACGAGTTTTGCCCTTTGGCTAAAGAATTTCCCACATTCGCCACATTCATGACGCTTTTCTTTAGAATGAATTCGCTGGTGTAGAATAAGGGTGGATTGTTGTTTATAGCATTTCCCACATTCATTGCACTTGTATGGACTTTCTCCTGTGTGCAATTTCTGATGATAATGGAGATCAGAAATTTTTGTAAAAGATTTTTCACATTCACGGCACACAAAACACTGTAGTCCAATACAGATACGATGATCCTGAGCAAACGTCTGGTTGCAGCCAATGGCTTTCTGGCTGAAATGAAACTGCTTTGCACATGCCCCACACCTCAATAGTTTCAGGCTGTGTTGTGTTCCCTGCTGCTCAACCAAGTGGAAAATGTCTCTCAGGACTGGCCCACAACACTCACAGGGGTGGCTCTTCTGGGAGGACACAGCTCCATTGGGGTTCTTTGGCTGTGACACTCTCCCAGAAACATGCTGTTCAGTAGGTGCCTCCACATCCTCTGCTCCACAGCAGCAACCTAGAGAGGATATGAGTTCAAAGTTCTCCAGCATCACTTCGAGGAACAGGTGTCTCTGAGCCTCATCAAGGAGGCACCATTCCTCCTTAGAGAAGCGCACAGCAACATCCTCAAAGATCACACGAAAATCAGCTGGGGGCCTCGGTGGGTTAAACAGGGTGAGGATGGCAGGAGAGGAGGCAGCCAGGGGCACAGTGGTCCCTGTTCCAGTTCCAGAATTCGTCACCTGGGTGGCTGATTGGTGGGGACCATGACTCTTGCGCCTTCTCATTTTGGCATCTCCACCAAGACCTAGTGCTCAGGATGCTCTGACCCACTTAGGTGATCCTGAGAGAAGAGGAAATGTCCATCACAAGGAGAACACTGGAAGTCAACTATTGACTGTATTTATACCCAGACATATGCCCTTGACAGGAGTCAAACCTGGGAACCTTCAGTCCACAGGCCAACACTCTTCCACTGAGCCAAACTAGCTAGGGCCAACTGTTGACTTTAAAAAGGGCAAACAACTGCACTGCAAAGCATTTGTATGAGCAAGGGTAGCTTAAAAAGGGTCAGTTACCCATGTCCTAAATTACACTTGTTGCCTGGGTTTTGAAATAATTTGGATGAGATAAACAGACTCATGTGTTTGGGCACACAAATATAAGTGAATTGCTACTGATTTCAGATGAAAAGGTGTCTGGAGAAGATGGACCTTCTAATGGAAGTAACTACAGAGAGATATAAAATAACTTTGAGAGAAATATATTTTTTTCTAGGATTAAAATTTTTTAAATGGATAAAAAAGAAGCAGTAACAAAAAAGACACTCATAACATTAAAGAAACACTAACTATAAGGGAAAACCATCTCAGTAAAAATGAAAATTAAATATATCATGTTTAGCTAAAATAAAAATCTGAAATTGATGAGTTCAACAGTGGCCAGAATTGGCAGATCTCAGCAAGGCCCATGGAGCCACATGTCCCCATTTCCTCTGGCTCTTAGTGCCACATCTGTCAGCTGTGAGCTGTGAGCTGTCAGCGCACTGGCTCACTCCAAAAAGACTTCCCCGAGGCTCAGCAACAGATGAAGAGAAACAGTTACCATGGCAATGGAGATAATTTTGTGACGACACAAAGTCCTGTCCTACCTAGAGAAGATAAGGCTCTGAGAGAATTCTTGCTCTAGATGTTCCCCATCTCCAGAGCAGAGAGGCCTATATGAAGCAGTGATTTAATTGAAGGGGTTGTTTCCTCAGATACCTTCCTACATTTATTGTCAACAGCCTCCTTCTAATTGTACTTATTGTCTGCACAAAATGGTAGTGCTTAATATGGAAAGTAAAACTCTAGAAACTTAATTTTGAAAAAAAAATTCTAATGGATATGTACACGGGTACACCCATTGGTACATCCTCAACAGGAAGAGAAAGAACTTCATAGGGAAGGGGAATGGCAAGGGTAAGGGTAAAGGGAAGGGGAAGGGAAGGGGACATTGATGTGAGAGAAAAATACTGTTCAATTGCCCTCTGTACACACCCCATCTGGGGAATTAACCCACAGACTACTTTTGGGGCACAGGATGACATTATAACCCAGCAGTCGCCAACCTTCCGGACCTCATGGACCACCAGTGGTCCATGGACCACTGGTTGGCAACTGCTGCTCTAACCAATTGAGCCACCTGGCCAGGGTCTACACTATAATGTTAAAAAAACAAAACACTTTTTACTTTGAAATAGTTCAACGTACACAAGACATTAGAAAAATAGTAGAGAGAGTTCCCTGGGTGTTTATCCAGTTTCCCCAGAGGTGATCATTCCCACCATCAGGAAGCACGCTAGTTCCATCACCAACAAGAAATTCCGGAGGAGAAACCAAGATGGCTGCATATGTAAACACTGGATATTGCGGCCTCATGTAGCCACTTCAAAAATACAACTAAAAGATAAAGCGGATATCATCCAGAAGCACAGAAAGGCTGGCTGACTGGAAATTCTACAACTGGAAGGAAAGAGAAAAGCACATTGAGACTCAGAGGAGGTGCGGAAGTAAAGTGCAGAGGTACTGAGGCACACGCAGAAAGGGCTGGCAGCTGAGGACACAGTTGTCTTTTCAATTGGGAGGGAGTCTCAAGCTCCTGACTGCTCTGGACTGCAGTTCCGGGTGAGTCTCTGGGGACCCAGACTCATACGTGGAGAAACTGGACAGCCGGCATCGGGCAGAACTCGAGGGCGACTTCCTCTCAGAGGTGCTTGCAGTGATTACCTGGACACTGAGACATGGGGCCACTTAGGGTAGGACTGGGGAGTAGCCATAGCTGCTTGCTCCGCCCTGTTGATCCCGAGACCCCACACCACCCAAGCTGTTGCAGAGGCTGCATATGAAAGGCCTGGCCCTTTGCAACCTGAAAATTACCTAACAAACTGCAGCTGAATCAGAGCAACCCAGAACATCCAAAAAAGGCCCAAAGCCCCACAGCAGCTTTCATTGCTTCACAGCTGGACCTCACCTGGGCACCTCCAAACCCAAACAAAGAAGAGGAATCTCTCCATAGGTCCTACTGGGTAGCCTCAGGCAGAGGCTAAATTAGCACCTCCTTAGCGATCCAAGAGCCAGTGTTCCCAGTGGTCAACGTGGGACCATCCAGATTGTGGCTCCTCAGATCCATGGGGGACACACTCAGGGGGTGGACTCAGTGAGTACCAGGGACCCGCTGAGGCGGGTCCTGCCCCAGAGGGGTGTCTCCAGCTCGGGGGTTCTCCCACTGCAGACAGGGCTGATTCTCCCAGCCAATTGGCCTGGGGTTGGTTCCTCCCAGTGATGCCTGCAACAGTCAAGGCTTGACTACAACAAGACTGTGCACAAAGCCCACAAAGGGGTGCACCAAGAGTGTCCACATCAGGTATTTGTGGAGGCTGAGTCACTGGGCCCTTTAGGACACCTAACTTAGAAAGCAACTCGGTCAACACAGGGAAGCATAAAAATGTGGAGACAGAGAATCAGGTCACAAATGACAGAAATGGAAGAAAGCAAACTATACGATATAGAGTTCAAAACCACACTTTTAAGGTTTCCAAGGAATTTTCTAGAAACCGCCCATAAATTTATTGAGACCCTCAAGAAATCTAGTGAGACCCCCGATAAATTTAGTGAGACCCTAAGGAAATCTAGTGAGACCCTCCAGGTTATGAAAAAGGATCAACTAGAAATTAAGCATACACTGACTGAAATAAAGGATATTATGTAAAGTTCCAACAGCAGACTAGAGGATCCCAAGAATCAAGTCAAAGATTTGAAATACAAAGAAGCAAAAATCACCCAACCGGAAAAACAAAAAGAAAAAAGAATCCAAAAATATGAAGACAGTGTAAGGAGCCTCTGGGACATCTTCAAGCGTACCAACATCCAAATTATAGGGGTGCCAGAAGAAGAGAGAAAGCAAGATATTGAAAACCTATTGGAAGAAATAACGACAGAAAACTTCCCCTACCTGGTGAAAGAAATAGATTTACAAGTCCAGGAAGTGCAGAGAACCCCAAAGAAAAGGAACCCAAAGAGGACCACACCAAGACACATCATAATTAAAATGCCAAGAGCAAAAGTCAAAGAGAATCTTAAAAGCAGCAAGAGAAAGAGACTCAATTACCTACAAGGGAATACCCATACGACTATCAGCTGATTTCTCAACAGAAACTATGCAGGCCAGAAGGGAGTGGCAAGAAATATTCAAAGTGATGAATAGCAAGAACCTAAAACCTAGATTACTTTACACAGCAAAGCTATCATTCAGAATTGAAGGTCAGATAAAGAGCTTCACAGATAAGAAAAAGCTAAAGGAGTCCATCACCACCAAACCAGTATTATATGAAATGCTGAAAGGTATCCTTTAAGAAGAGGAAGAAGAAAAACGTAAAGATACAAATTATGAACAACAAATACACATCTATCAATAAGTGAATCTAAAAATCAAGTGAATAAATAATCTGATGAACAGAATAAACTGGTGAATATAATAGAATCAGGGGCATAGAAAGGGAGTGGGCTGACTATTCTGGGGGGGGAGGGGGGGAAGGGGTGTGGGGATTGCAGAAAGAGAGTGGACAAAAATCATGTACCTATGGATGAGAACAATGGGTGGCGAGGGTAAGGGCAGAGGGTGGGGTGGGAACCGGGTGGAGGGGAGCTATGGGGGGAAAAAAGAGGAACAACTGTAATAATCTGAACAATGAAGATTAAAAAAAATATATAAATGGAAACAAAAAAAAGAAAGAAAGAACTTCACATGTGCACTAACTGAGACTACAAACTCCACCATTAAGAGTGGGTCCGACTCTACCCAGTTTTCCTGGGGCTGCTCTGGAATGCTAGTCTGCCTCCTGGGAAACCTCTCAGTCCTGGGAAATCTTGGAAAACTGCCACTGGAGCTGCACAGTTCTGTGAGGACCAGGGAAAGTAACTGGATAAACTGCAGACGAAAAAAAAAGTAGGTTCAGGCAGTAACTCGGTTCTCCCGGCTCCAGGGGATGGTAATTTCCATTAAACTAAGTGGTGACAACATAGAAATCTGAGAATGATGAGGAGAGCTCAGCTGGAGAGATCCAAGCTTCAGGCAGGGAAATTGAGACATCTTCATGCCCAGGATGTGATTTTCTTAGGTGGGATGTCATTTGACAGGTGGGAGGGAGATGAGGTCACTGTTACATATTCCTCTACTCGGGCCTGGACATATTTTTGAGGCTAAAATCTGAAGTATGGACTAGAACTCACCTGAGGAGTGTCTCATGGATCTTCTTGGGGAAGAAGAGCAGCTGGAGCTCAGTTACCTTGAAGGAAGCACAGAGAAAAATATTAACCTGAATACTTCTTCCAAATAAGAACAAAGGAAATGTATTTATTGCATGAAAAGGTCAATTTCTTTGTCCTCTTACTCACTGCAGTAATTTCAACTGTATACTCTGTGACATCTTTTTTTAAATTTTAATACTAGTGGCCTGGTGCAGGAAATTTGAGCACATTAATAGGGAATTAAGCCGAGCAGGTTTGGCTCAGTGGATGGAGCGTCGGCCTGCGGACTCAAGGGTCCCGGGTTCAATTCCGGTCAAGGGCATGTGCCCTGGTTGCGGGCACATCCCCAGTGGGGGGCGTGCAGGAGGCAGCTGATCGATCTCTCTCATCGATGTTTCTAACTCTCTATCCCTCTCCCTTCTTCTATGTAAAAAATCAATAAAATATATTTTTTAAAAAAGGGAATTAATTAGTGGCAATATTTTAATATTTCTATTTGCGCTTTCTATATAATAGAAGCGTCAGTGATGAAAGAAAATTAGTAAAATGTATATGAAAATCTTCCTCTTTTCAGTATGGGGTGTGCCGTGGGACAGAGTCAAATCCCAGCCCACCGCTTGCTCCTTGAAATTGCACAAGACCCAGATCAGCCGGCCCCACCCCTGTCCAGCCTTGCCTGGAGGGGTGCGCAGTCTCAGATTTCCCAGTGCATGCCAAATGGGGGTGGAGCCTTAGGTCCCAGGCCTGGCCCAGGGGTGTGCCTTGTGGTCCCCCGTCAAGCCCCGCTGGGTAGCGGGGCTTGGCCTGAGGTTCCCTGGCATGGTGCCAGTGCTGGGGGGAGTGGCCCGAGGTCTCCCATCAAGCCCTGCCAGGTGGGGGTGCAGCCTGAGGTTCCCTCAAGCCCTGCCAGGTGGGGGTGCAGCCTGAGGTTCCCTGGCCCAATCACCAGGTTGGAGACAGGGCCTGAGATTCCCCTTCAAGTCCCGCCAGGAGGGGGATGCAGCCTCAGGTCCCTGCTGATTGCTGGTTAAGTCTCATTATGGGAGCTTAGCCTCTGCTTGGGTGCAGACATTTTGTTACAGAAACACCTGCCACTATTATGTGCGCCACAATATTTGTGATGTTCATTTTGCATATTCCCTCTTCATTAAATAAATTATTTGTATTGATTTCAGAGAGGAAAGGAGGGGAGGGAGAGATAGAAATATCAATGATGAGAGAGAATCATTGATCAGCTGCCTTTTGCACGCCCCACACTGGGGATTGAGCCCGCAACCCAGGAATGTGCCCTAAGAATCAAACTGTGACCTCCTGGTTCACAGGTCGATGCTGAACTACTGAGCCACGCTGGCTGGGCTGCACAACTATTAGCCTCGCAACTGTTGCTTTCAACTTAGGAGCTGGGAATCTTGCCCTGAGGATGAACGGCTTACGAACTGATAAACACCTCAAGTGGAAACTGCACATTGAATCTTGGGCTCATTTCTCTAAGGTTCCTGCTTCCATTTCAAATCTCACACTCCATGGCTGTGGGGAGCCAATATAGGATTAAAAGCCTCCGACTGACATGTTGGCAAAGTCACAAACAAGTCCCAGCTTAGAGGGCACAGTCCTCTTAGCATAATTAGGCTTGACCTTATAGGGCTCCCTAGATCTTACCTGGGAATCTAATGGGCTGAGGGTAGTGCAACAAGAACAAAAACAAGTGAAATTCACCAAAAGACTGTAAACAAGTGAAACTCACAAGAATAGTGTAACTTTGGTAACCACCACCTTGTTTACCTCTGACTATAAAAATAAAGGCTCAGTTTGCCTCAGGATCTTTCCCTGTGGCCTCAGCCAGGCACAAGAAGATCCACAGAGACTAAAGGGAGCTAGAGAGTTCTGAACGCTGTCTCCGTGTAAAACATTCTTCGCCGACTCCGTCCACACCTTCGGGAATCTCTGGACCCCCGGGGCTGGACCCCAGCACATGGCATCTCTGAACTCCAACTTCCTTCTTCCCAGCCAACTGAAATGCCACAAGCCCTGGCAACCTCTTTCATCTCGGTCTCTGCTCCTTGCTCTATGAGCTAGTAAATGCCCTGGGGGGAAACACAGGTAAATGTGGGGCTTGCCTAGGTGCTCCCACATTCTCTCCAGCAATTTCCTTCAGGTTCTGTCTGACTTGATTTTTCTCTAATACCTTCAGGTGCTTTCAGTATTTTATTCAGCTTCTCTACGATATAAGCTACACCGTCACCCGCAGATGTGGAGGTTGGATGCACTTTATGCTCATCCACAAATGTCCTAAAGCTCCAAGGTACTGACTGGTTTAGGTTTCATTCACTCCAGATTTCTGACTGTTTTCTTACCCCTTCCTTACATGTTGGGGAGCACAAGAGACTTGGTTGGAAAGTTTGTAAGGAGGACATTGTGATAAAAGGGAAGTGTGTGTGAATAAGGACCACCAAGATGGCGGCATAGGTAAACACCTGAGATTGCTGCCGCAAACAACCATTTCAAAAATACAACTAAAAGACGGAACGGACATCACCCAGAACCACAGGAAGGCTGGCTGAGGAGAGACTCTTCAACTAGAAGGAAAGACAACAGCATACCGAGGCTCAGAGGAGGCGCAGTGTGGAAAATTTAAAGGTGCGGAGGTGCGCGCGCAAAGCAGGCTGGTGGCTGAGGGCGCGGTTGTCCTTTTCAATAGGAGGGAGTCTCAGACTCTGAGCTCCAGATCCGGGCGAGTCTCTAGGGACTCAGACTCAAATGGGAGAAGCGGGATTGTCTAGCATCAGTTGGAACGTGAGGGCAGCTTTCTCTCCGAGGTTTGCAGTGGTTGCCGGGGTTCTGAGAAGCAGAGCCTCTGGGAACGGGACTGAGAGCAGCCATAACTGCTCCCTCCGCCCGCCCTGCTGATCCCATGCGACCCGCCCCGCCCAAGCCCTGCGCAGAGCCATTTGCCGGATCGCCTCAGGCAAAGGCTAGATTAGCACCTCCCCAGAGGACAGAAGTTTCCCTCTAGTATTAACTACAACAATCAAGGCTTAACTAGAACAAGACTGCACACAAAGACCACAAGGGGGTGCAGCAAAAAAGCATAAAAAATGCGGAGACAAAAAAACATGACAGAAATGGAGGATATGGAGCTAAAAAATGCAATTTTGAGGGCTTGCAATAAACTTGATGAGAGCCTCACGAAAACTAATGAGACCCTCGATGCTATGATAAAGAACCAACTAGAAATTAAGCATACACTGACTGAAATAAAGAATATTATATAGACATCCAATAGCAGACCAGAGGAGCGCAAGAATCAAGTCAAAGATCTGAAATGCGAAGAAGCAAAAAACACCCAACCGGAAAAGCAAAATGAAAAAAGAATCTGAAAATACGAAGATAGTGTAAGGAGCCTCTGGGACAGCTTCAAGCGCAGTAATATCAGAATTATAGGGGTGCCAGAAGATGAGAGACAGCAAGATATTGAAAACCTATTTGAAGAAATAATGGCAGAAAACTTCCCCCACCTGGTGAAAGAAATGGACTTACAGGTCCAAGAAGCGCAGAGAACCCCAAACAAAAGGAATCCAAAGAGGACCACACCAAGACACATCATCATTAAAATGCCAAGAGCAAAAGACAAAGAGAGAATCTTAAAAGCAGCAAGAGAAAGAGACTCAATTACCTACAAGGGAATACCCATACGACTGTCAGCTGATTTCTCAACAGAAACTTTGCAGGCCAGAAGGGAATGGCAAGAAATATTCAAAGTGCTGAATACCAAGAACCTACAACCAAGATTACTTTATCCAGCAAAGCTATCATTCAGAATTGAAGGTCAGATAAAGAGCTTCACAGATAAGGAAAAGCTAAAGGAGTTCATCACTACTAAACCAGTATTATACGAAATGCTGAAAGGTATCCTTTAAGAAGAGGAAGAAGAAAAAGTTAAAGATACAAATTGTGAACAACAAACATGCATCTATCAACAAGTGAATCTAAGAATCAAGTGAATAAATAATCTGATGTACAGAATGAACTGGTGATTACAATGAATCAGGGACATAGAAAGGGAATGGACTGACTATTCTTGGGGGGGAAAGGGGAATGGGAGATGCGGGAAGAGACTGGACAAAAATCGTGCACCTATGGATGAGGACAGTGGGTGGGGAGTGAGGGCGGAGGGTGGGGCGGGAACTGGGAGGAGGGGAGTTATGGGGGGGAAAAAAAAGAGGAACAAATGTAATCTGAACAATAAAGATTTAATTAAAAAAAAAAAAGGGAAGTGTGTGGGAGGCCTACTGCCCTGTTTACCACAATGCTGACTTAGGGGAGACCGAGGGGAGTGTGGAAGGTGGTGCCCCTAATTATTCCCTGATCTTTGCAAGCAAGTCTGTGTACATGCGGACCCCTGGGTGTTTACTGGAATCCTTATGCTTAATCCCTGGATGCTCTTGCCTAGAGGACAGTGTAAACATATGTGTCCCTCCAAGGATCTAAACTAATGTAACATACAAAAGCAAAGAGTTTCTTTTGGTTTAATCACTTAACCTTTTGAAATTCCAAGGGACTCATTCATGATTTTGGAAGCAGGTTAGGGGAGGACACTAAGCGTACCTCTCCTCTATCACCTGTGTTTCCACGGCCACATCTAAGGGCTTCAGTGTAAGTGGGACACGATGTACCTACACACCGCTCTCAGCCAAATCCAGTGCCTGTGCTGGGGGAGGGACCATGGCATGGAAAAATTACTGAATGTGTTGGGGGAAGGGGCTGTGACAGAAAAATTACTGATCGTTTTAAAGAAAGAAAGTGGTATGATATGCTCCAGCCAGGTGTGACCCCGTTTCCACCTTAACTTTTACCCTGCCAGTTAACGCTTTGTAGTTTTTGCCAAAAATAGCTTGGCTGCACTCTTAGACAGCTCTGCAGTTGCGAGGTTCCTAGGGGGTGATAGATCCTCCCTTCCCGCAACCGGTGGGCGGGGTATGATGTAACCTGCAGCCCAGAAATACCTGAGTGACTAACCAGGTACCTTATATGGACTATACATTGGACCACCAATCCACACCTGCCAAATACCCTAAGCCCTTGTCCTATATGGACAATGCAGTAAGCCACCAATCAGTGTGTGCCGAGTACACTAAGCCCCCCACCCCTTCCCATTCTGCCCCTCAAAAGGCATGCCCACCCCTGCACCTGTTGCTGTTCTCCCCCTGCGAGACAGCCCGGCAGGTGCTTCTCCTCTAATAAAGCCTGTAGTCCTGGTTTTAGGCCTCCGTCTGATCTTTCATTTTGGTGCCGAAGACCCGGGAGAGGTGAACGGGAGCGTGGACGATCCTCGAACCTAGGCCCGAACTTCTGATTCCTGCTCTGGCTCTGCTCGGTGGTACAGTTGTGAGTTGATTGGCCCGCTCCGGACACCTCTCGAACCCTGCCGCACCAGGACACGTGGGGATCTCGTCGCTTCCCTTCCACCGGTAGTCTTCAGGGACTTTACCAAACCGCACCCCCCCTACTTTTTTTTGCTAGCTCCCTGTGACCTGGAGGGGCATTAGGGCCTACAGAGTTTCCCGTCTACTTGGCTACACGTCTCGTGCGTTCTACGAAAGCCCAGGTACCTGGCCGGGAATTCTCTTCAACTCTGCGGGAAAGGTCTCAGGGTGACGACCCTGGAACCTTTTCTTGTCTCTCTCTCTCTCTCTCTCTCTCTCTCTCTCTCTCTCTCTCTCTCTCTCTCTCGCTACAGGTTGGCTGAGGGAAAAGGAGGACTCTCCTTTCTCCCTCCCAACTTCCACTTGCCCTTCCCTCCGGTCATAGGGACCTCTTGGTCCAAACCCCCTGGAAACACACCCTTAGGGTGTCTCCTCGCCAATCTCTCGACCCTTGGTCTTTCTGGCTACATCAAACCAAAGAAGCTCTACCTGGCCACAATATAAACTCTCTCAGTGGCCCAAAAACAGCACTTTTGATTCCAATATCCTCCGAGATCTAGATTTTTGCCACCGGACAGGGAAGGCTTTTGAAATCCCTACGAACAGGCTTCCTTTTCCCTCCGCTCTCACCCCTCTCTTTACTCCTCATGTTCCACTCATCAGATCCTCCTCGCAAAGTCCTCTTTGCCCTCTCAAACTGATTCTCAGCTCCTTTCTCTGTCTTCTGACCCTTACAGCCCTGCCGTAGAAACCAGCTTCCCACGCTCTCTGAGACCTCTAACTGCCTCCCTGCTCCTGGGCGCTCTCTGCCAAATCCCCCCCCCCCCCCCAAATTCAGGTGGCTGGCCAGTTCCCTTTGCTCGAAAGTCGCAGGGGGGAGGGTATTATTATCTGGGTAGTCATTCCCTTCTCACTCTCTGATCTTTCTCAAATTGATATTTCTCAAAATATCTTGGCTCTTTCTCTTCAGACCCTTTAAACCAGCAGCCACCTTCTCCCCCAGTCTCTGAGAGCCCAAATCCTGAGAACGTGAGCTCTAAAACAGCTTTTCCCACTAACACTCATTCTCAGGCCACCCAAAGACTGCCTTCCTCAACAGCCTCTTCTATTCCCGCGTTCATTCTACCCGAGGAAGGCAGCAGGAACTGAGGGCATAATCTGAGTAAATGTCCCATTCTCTATGTCAAGCCTCACACAGATTGAGAGGCATCTCAGGTTTCTTGTTCCACTGACCTGACCACCTTTACTCTCCCCGACATGCGACATGCGTAGCAAACTTCCACAAAACCCTCAAGAAGACCTCGTTAACCTTTAAGGTCTTTAATAATAGAGACGAGGAAACCCATATCCAAAATCAAAGACGAGATCAGGCCAAGGCTGAGGCCCATTAGGAGGCCTTCCAGCTCCTAGCCACCGCTCTCACGAACCCCAAAGGACGTGCCAGTCCTCCAACTGCGGGTAAGTCAGGGGCTAAGCCAGCTCCAGGCCCGTGCCTCAAAAGCAGCAAGGAAAGACAGTGAGCCAAGTCCTGCTCAAACCTGAGACTCCCGCCTGGGCCCTGCCCAAGGTGCGGAAGGAAAGGCCACTGGAAATCAGACTGTAGTCTGGCCCTCCGATCCAGGCCTCAGCCAGTCCAGTGAAGCCACCCTCTGAATCCGGTTTGGAGCTCCCGACCTCCTGGGACTGGCCACCGAAGAAGCTGCCCAGGCCCTGACAGGGCCCCACAGACTTACACCACCAGGACAGAGCCTCGGGTAACGACTGTGGTGACAGGTAAGCCGATATCCTTTTTAATAGACACTCGGGACACTTATTCTGCCCTCTCCGAATTCGCTGGGACCCTTGTCCACTCCTCAGTCTGTATTATGGGGGTTGACAGATTAGTCTCACAGCCATTAGCCACCTCACGTCTACACTGCATCTTACTAAATTTCCCCATTCACTCTTTTCCCGTTCTACTTCAGTGCCCAGCCAGGGCTACCATGTATTCCCTCATAAAGCCCAGTTGTCCCAAACCACAGTCACCTACCTCAATTTCACGGTCTCACCCCACAAGGCCGTGCCATTCCCAGGACTTGTAAACGCCTTATCTCCTTATTTCATCTAAGACTGTCCTCTTCTCTGAACAAGAAATTTTCTTCTTTCTCAGGCTCACTGGGTACTCTCGCCTCCGGGTTCACAACTGTAGTCTTCTTGCAAAGCTCCTCTATGACATGACATGGCGAAGGGACCCCCTCACTGAGCCCATAGATCCCAAGGCCAACATTCTCACCCTTTTAATGCTCTGAAAATTACTCTGACCTCAGCATCTTCTTACCCTGCTCCCCTCGCCCACTCCACTCTTCCCAAAAGACAACTTCCTTGACTGGGCAGGTTTACTCAACAGTCCGGCTACTATCAGAAACTGAGATCGTTATCTCTAGGAAAAATGTGGCAGTTTTAAAATCCAAGCGGCTAGAGGCCTGGAACAGGCTGCTCGGCCTGCTCCCTCCTCCTCCTGCATTTTCTCCAGCCTCATATACCTATACATAATTTTCCAAAGTCTTTATTAACTTAAAGACTTTGGAGCATTGTGGGTTAAACAATACTGAAACATTGATGTATACTTTCTTGAAAGTAAGAGAAATACTTAATGGAAGGTCTGAGGCATGGTTATGCATTTTTGAAGGACATAGAAAGAAGGTTTGAAGGCTAATTTGAAAGTGTGAAATTTATGAAGGTTGTGTATGTGATGAGAAGGAAAAGAGACACAGTGTCTTACTTCTTATCCGAACATCCAGGTCCCCGGCTTCCACTGCTCCTTTCCTTCCGATTTTCTTTTCCCTTGGATAACAGCCCATGCTATCATTCCCTCCCACTTTCACTGCAATACCTACCTCTCTCAGGCTCACCAAATGCCTCCCACCATCCCCGAAGAAGACTCAGCGGCACCATTCAGGACCCGATGACCCATCATTCCTCACAGGCTCTTACCTGGCAAGGAACCCTCCGACTTTTTACTCTGGAAGAAGCTCAGGTTTTCGAATTCCTTTTATAAGTCTCCTCACCATAATCCTCCTACAGGCAGCTAACAATGAGTTCACCAATGAAGGTTTTTGATGTTTTCAGGTGAAACGAACTTGGGATGTTGAGGGAGTCATCAATTCTACTATAATTGTCTTTATTAATCCCGACCTATCCCTCCCTCACTAAAGGACATTCTCTCTCGCCCTGCAAACCTTGAACCTACTCCTTTGCCCATCCTCACCAACACAACTTTCCATCTACTCTCTAACATCAATCCCTCCTTCTCTACATCTTGCTGGATTTGTCTGTCACTGGCTCGAACCCTCATCATAGCGACTCCAATCCCAACCTATTGGACCACTAACTTAACTCTCACTTATACCAGACCTCAACGCACCCTATACAACATCTCTCTCTTTAATACGGAAAACATTACCTGTTTAACAAATACCTCTCAAATCACTACCTCAACTACTCCTGCACCTTACTACTGTGCACAATCTATAAATTTACCCTCTCCCTTAGCCTGTCCTCCACAGGGTATTTTTCTCCTTTGTGGGACTACAGACTACACCTGTGTCCCCCAGGACCTGTCTTTATGTCTTCCTAACCCCCAATCTTTCTATCAGAACAGAGGGAGAACTCGAATCCTCTCTTGGTCTTCTCAGGTCTCGCCACAAAAGGGCGGCCCTTGTTCCCCTCACTGCAGTAGGGACAGGCATAGGAGGCATTTCCTCCTATGCTCATTTCCACCACAGATTGTCTGCTGAATTTTCAGAAGATATCTCCATCATTAGCAGTTCCCTTGAATCCCTTCAAAGGCAGATAGACTCCTTAGCAGCAGTAGCCCTACAGAACTGGCGTGCTTTAGATCTCTTGACAGCTAAATAAGTAGGTAACTGTGTCTTTCTTGGGGAAGAATGCTGCTACTTTGTAAATGAATCAGGAATTGTCAAAGATCACATTAAATCCCTCCAGGACAGGATTGACCAAAGACAACGTAACCAGCTAGAAGGGGGATATGCCATCTTTGGCTCACTTACTCCATGGCTCCTCCCACTATGAGGCCCACTGGTATTTATTCTTTTAATCTTGCTCTTTGGCCCCTGTCTCATGTGCTGTTTTACTAGTTTTTTGCAGAACAGAATGCAGGCGTTCGCCAACCAGAAGGTGGGAGAAATCTATCTGGCCTTGAATTCAGAACCTAGAGACACCTATGTCACCGGAATCTTTGAGACCCCGGGTAGATGCCCCTGACGACGTCCCCTCTCAGCAGGAAGTAGCTACGGAAGACAGACATTCGCCCCCTGACCTTGCCCGGACTCTCAATTTTTTTTTAATATTACCAAAAGCCTGGAATGATAGATCCTCCCTTCCCCCAACCGGTGGGCGGGGTATGACGTAACCTGCAGCCCAGAAATACCTGAGTGACTAACTGAAAGGACAGAACAGGGCTGATAACCGTGTTCCTAACTCCTCTTCAAGCAAAAGCCATAGAATGTATCAGTTGCTCAGCCAGCCCTTATCTCAGCCAATAGGAATGCAAGAAAACTAGCCCAAGGCCAAAATTATGCTAGCCACCTCCTGTCTTTGTGTAACCAGACCCTAGCTGCACTCTGCCCTTGCGTCATTACCCCCCCCCCCATCACTCAACCAACCAGAATCGGCCAAATCAGTGGTCCGAGTGAGCCCCCAGCCCCTGACACAAGCCCTATAAATTCTTTGTTCTCTTGGAACTCGGGGCTCTCTTTTGCATCCAGTAATGGAGGCAGGAGGGGGACCAAGTCCCGGGCTTGAATAAAAGACCCTTTGCTTTTGCATCGGAAAAGGCTCCCTGGTCGTGGATTATTGGGGACCCCGAACTCTGGGCATAACATAACCAGGTACCTTATATGGACTATACATTGGACCACCAATCCACACCTGCCAAATACCCTAAGCCCTTGTCCTATATGGACAATGCAGTAAGCCACCAATCAGTGTGCGCCGAGTACACTAAGCCCCCCACCCCTTTCCATTCCGACCCTCAAAAGGCATGCCCACCCCTGCACGTGTTGCTGTTCTCCCTTTGCGAGACAGCCCGGCAGGTGCTTCTCCTCTAATAAAGCCTGTAGTCCTGGTTTTAGGCCTCCGTCTGATCTTTCAGGGGGGAGGGACGCGCTGTTAGAAAGCTGGCCAGCTTAATAAAGGCTCTTAAATTTAAATTCTGAGTCGGTGGTCTTTCTCGTGATTGAACCCATAACAGTGCCCTCATTTGGTTCTTCGTGTTCCGCGTGTTCCGCAAGGCATCACAGTGGCATTTAACCCAGGGGGCACTCCGCTCGGGCGGAGACTTGCTTTCCCTTGGTCTTCAGAACACTGTTTCTCCGGCCCTTCCCTTCCCTTCCCTCTCTGCTTCTCTTCCTCCCCGGCCCTCGTTGCTCAGTGCCCGCCTGGGGAGCTGCCTCCCGGGCCCGCCAGACTCACCTGCCACACTTCCACTTCGAGTTTCCCTTTGTGTCCCGCAAGGAAAGGCCGCCGGCGCTCCTGGGGCTCCCTCCGGCCCGGCTCCGGGGGGACGGGTCTAGCCCTGAACTTCTGAGGGGCCCGCGGCCGCCTCGCAGACGGTGAACAGCGCACGGACGCGTCCAGCGCGCACCAACCTCACCAGCCGGGCGCGCGCCTCCATCACCAGAAGCTCCGTCCTGGAGACCCGCCCTCGTGGGCGGGGCTACCTCGTCCCGCCGGGTTACAGACAAAGCCCGACCCCGCGGTCCAGGCTGCTTTAGGCGCTCGGCCGGACCCTGGGGCTGTGGGGACCGGAAGGGAAGCCCGGGTTGTGGGATCACGGCCTCGGGGGCGGTGCTACCCCGTCCTGCCTGGTCAGAGGCCGAGCCGGGAGCCCTGGTCTGCGAGTGAGTGCTGGTGGTCTGGGGTGTTGTTGTTAGAAATGCTCCTAAAAGGCGCCACAGAAACTTGAGAATAGCTCGGTAAGGCCAAGGTACTTCTCCGAAAGCGTGCAAGGCCAACAGGAAAATGTGCCCAGCCGAGCACACCAAAGGGGAAGCCCGTCCTCCATGTCCCTGACTCCTGGCTCCCCCACTCCCTCCTGATTGGCTTAAGGGCGTGGCTTCCCAATCTGGCGCGAATCGCGAATTCCAGGTCCAATGGAGTACCAGGAAATGGGGCTTAAATTAGTACAAGGACGTGGAACAATAGCAACAAAGTTGATCTAAGGCTCTATAAGGAGGAAGTGAAGTTAGTAATGTTAATGTAAAAAACCATTGAGAGAATTTTTGTGAGTTTGAGCCAAACTTTCCACACATGCCGGGAAGCAGAACCTCAATGAATTGATACTGCTCCCGAGAATGGAGGGGTTCCATTTTTATTTATACATTTGCAATCAAAGGAGGGACGTAGGTGGGTTACATGAAATTCATTGGTGATAGATTAAGGAGGAGGGATAAAGCAAAGCAGGGGAAACCCCTGGGATTGGATAAAAAGTAAAATGATGGACACATACTTAAGTGGGTGCAGGACAATTCACATGATAATGAAGGAATTGGGGTATCTGTCCTGGCGCCCAGCACATTTGGTTGTACACAAGGGGCTCCAGATAAAGGGAAGTCACAAGTTACCCAGACATTTCAAGGGTATGTTATCATAGATGCAAAATGACAGATAGGCTCAGTTACGGTAAAGGTTGACCTTGTCAGTGAAGATACAGGCCTAGGACGTAACTGCCCACCATAACTGCTTTTAAAGTTTAATTTCAGACCATCCTTTGTGGTTACTTTAGGTCTCCGAGTTTGCAAGACTGCCATGCAGGCCTCCCCTGAGCTTGTCAGGTCAGCATGTGGCCCCTTTCGTCCACAGTCTGCTGCCCAGGCCACATTAACCAGGCTCTGTGATAACTCTGAGCTTGCCTCTGCTCCTTCAGTGGGTCTTCCTGGCCTCGGGCTAGGAGGGCTTTGCAGTGTGGGAGTTCTCCCCTGAAGGAGGCTAGGGGGTGCCCTTGTGCTGCCCTGGGCCTCCCCACAATGGTGACTTGTGGAATCTGGGAGGTGTATTTCTGGGAGGTGGCCTGCCTTCCTCCCATCACCCCTGCTCCTACTCAGGGCCTGGAAGAATTTTTCCTGGGCACACTGACGTTCTTCTCTATCTAGGAGAGGGTAACAGCGTCCTATGGTCTCAGTGATGGCGAACCTTTTGAGCTGGGCGTGTCAGCATTTTGTAAAACCCTAACTTAACTCTGGTGCCCTGTCACATATAGAAATTTTTTGATATCTGCAACCATAGTAAAACAAAGATTTATATTTTTGATATTTATTTTATATATTTAAATGCCATTTAACAAAGAAAAATCAACCAAAAAAATGAGTTCGCGTGTCACCTCTGACACGCATGTCATAGGTTCGCCATCACTGGTCTACGGTTAGCTGCCAAGAGGCCAAGCGGTGTGGCTCGGCACGCTCTGGTGTCCAGGCTGGGAGGACGATGCCCACGTCCAGAGGACCCCTAGGAGGGTGATGGCAGCAGTGCGGTGGGTGGCAGCTCAGGGAGGAAGATGGATTGTCAGGTGCAGTTCTTTGCCTGAAGACACTTCCTTTCCATGCAGGTGGTGCTCTTCTTGGGCAGAATCCAGTCCCCCACAAAGAGGTCGCCTGAGGACCCACCTTTCTGACCTCTGGTGGCTTCTCTCTTCCTGGTGAGGAAGCCTGAATCTGCTTTTGCTTGGCCGATTCCTGTCAGAGTTGTCCTCACTTTGTAGCTGCTGCAGTCCCACAGCCACTGGTTGTCCCACAGCACCAGTTCTTCCTGGAGCATGCGTGCTTGCGTGCGTGCATGTGTGTATGTGTAGCTTTGCGGTAGGCCTGCACCCCATGGCTATAGGATCCATGAGGTAGTTGGGTTCACTCTGGTCTTGCCAGTGTTTCTGTTTGTATGGAAAGTCAGAAACCTTCTAGGAGAGGTGAGATCTTTAAGTTGGAGTTGTTGGGCAGGTCATTGAGGTGACAGGGAGGTGTTGGACCTGAATTGGGATATGGAGACACCATGCTGTGGTCCTGGCACCATGGAGTCTTGGCTGCTCTGGATCTAAGGCCTCACTAGGAAGGTGAGAGGCAACCCTGGTAGTGCTGGTGATTTCTGTGCTGCCAAATATGTGCCCTATTGTAGCTGGAAAGAGGGGTGTAATTAAAACTCTGCCTTCCCAGGACCTGATGTGTATGCACGGCCTTTACCATATGCTTTAAATATATACACGTATGTATGTGCCAGGAACAATTCCAGCATGTCATAATTACAAGAGTTTAATCAAAAGGTTAATGAAACTTGGGGGCTCAACAAGGACTGAGTCACATATGTAATCACACATGTTGGAATGGCTAATAGGCACTTCCCCCAAACCTGAATAGGATTATTGTTTACTGCCAGACAGTAAACAATTGTTTTTAAAATATATTTTATTGATTTTTTACAGAAAAGAAGGGAGAGGGATAGACAGTTAGAAACATCAATGAGAGAGATTGATTAGCTGCCTCCTGCACGCCCCCCACTGGGGATGTGCCCCCAACCAAGGTTCATGCCCTTGACTGGAATCGAACCCGAGACCCTTGAGTCCTCCGAAGCTCTATCCACTGAGCCAAACCTGTGAGGCCAGCTCAGGACATCTTAATCTACGTGTTATTGCTTCCTGTTGGCCAAACACCTGAACAACTGTAGGCTATTCCCCAATCTGACAATGCTTCTGTAAACCCTACCCTTTGAAGTGTATGTCTCCACCTTGCCTTAGGACAATTTGTGTTAATAAAAAGCACTGGGTCCTAAGACAAGAAGGAAGAAGAACTAAGAACTTGGAGTCTTTAGGTCCTTTAGCTGAAGTTCCTCTGACCCCCAATGCCTTTCAAAATTATCTTTCGTCTTTGGACTACTACTTAATCTACACACAGCCTTTCTCCAGATTGCTGAACCCTTTGTAATGCTGGGACAAGAACCCCGGCATGTATGTATACAGTATGTATACATGCGGTTATAATACATATGAGTGTATATTTAAATATATTTACACATTTATATTATGTACATACATGTGTATATATTTACATACACACACAACCCTATGTATCTAGCATAACTATATACACAGAAACACAGTCACACACATCTATCATCTTCGTATTCCTTTTCCTATGTATCCCCTGTTAGTGTAAAAACATTCAAGCCTGTAAAGAATTTTTGTGATTTTATTTGAGACAAACTATTCGCAATTGCCAGGAAGCAGTATCTCAATGGATTGGGATAGTGCTCCTGAGGATGGCAGGATACTTAGATGGGTGTAGGATAGTTAACACTCAACAATTAACGTGATAAAAATAACAATGAAGGAATTTGTGTATCTGTCCAGGGGCTAAGGCACATTAGGTTGTGCCCCAAGGGGTTCAGACACAGGGAAGTTATAAATTACCCAGACATTTCAAGGATTTGTTACTGTAGATGCAAAAAGACAGATAGGCTCAGTTATGGTTGACCTTGTCAGTGAAGATACTTGCCAAGGATGTAACTACCCACCATAACTGCTTTTAGTTAAAAGTTTAATTTCATTCCATCTTTTGTGGTTACTATAGTTCTCTGAGTTTGCAAGACCACCATGCAAACTTGTCAGGTCAGCATGGGGCCCCTTTCGTCCACACTCTCAATGTGTCCATCTTAAAAATTAAAAGGTCATATGATACCTCCAGGTTCAGTCAAACAGCTAAGGTTCATTTCAACCACTTCCCTTTATTCCTTTTCCTTAAAAAAATAATTTTTTTTTCATTCGTTTTGGAGAGGGAGAGGAGAAAGAGATAGAAACATCAATGATGAGAGAGAATCATTGATTGGCCGCTTCCTGCATGCCCCCCACCTTGGGATGGAGTCCACAACTTGGGCATGTGCCCTTGACCAGAATCAAAGCCAGAACCCTTCAGTCTGCAGGTCCACGCCCTCCCTTTCCATATGTAATTTCCTTCTCCAAAAGTGAAAAACCAGCCTTTAATTATCTACAATATATTTACTTAATCCTAGAATACATGGAATATACTTGCATAATTGCTAACTCTGCTATGGAAAAGAAATCTACTACATAGAGTTCAATATTGGTTAGAACCTGAGAGTATGAAGGGAAAATACTGGTTCAAAACATACTCCCCTTTTCACTGTGTCTGACATTCATTTCAGGTTCATTTTCTCCCAATTGTTTTCTGTGTTAGAGTTTTCCCCTTTTATTCTTGATTTTATTCATTAAAAAGGTTGGGCAGGGGTCCTCAAATTTATTAAACAGGGGGCCAATTCACTGTCCCTCAGACCATTGGAGGGCCGGACTATAGTTTCCAAAAAAAAACAACTATGAACGAATTCCTATGCACACTACACATATCTTATTTTGAAGTAAGAAAACAAAACGGGAACAAATACTGAAAGGACAGAATGGGACTGATAGCTGTGTCCCTGACCTGTGATAAAACTATTCATGCTCCTAGTGGATCTTTTAGATACTCCTTTGGATATCCTTTGTTTGTTTGTGGATGGTTCATGCCTGAAGAGAAAAAGTAAAAAGTGCCAAACAGGTTATGCTATCACAGACTTGAATATACCTTTAAGCTTCTCACAGAAAATTGGGTTTGAATTGTGTGGGTCCACTCATATGTGGATTTTTTTCAGTAAGTACATAGTCAATTCTATACCCCATGTTTAAAATTAATGGATTCAAGTGAGGAGCAAAAACAGTGTTTTCTCTTTGTGGTTGGGGATCTGCAGATGTGGAGGGCTGACTGTAGGCACTGTTCGATGTCATCCTATATAATAAAACCGCAATATGCAAAGTGACCGAACAGCGGAACTAGAGGTCGCTATGATGTGCACTGAAAACTGGGGACAGATGCCTAACACAGGAACTGCCTCTGTTGGTCAGTGTGCTCCCACAGGGGGAGTGTCGCTCAGCCAGAAGCTGGACTCACGGCTTGTGAGCGAAATGACAGTGGTGTGAGCCTCTACTGCCTCCGCTGCAGGTGGGAAGTAAGGAGCGAGGGGTCCTGGACTGCCAGAGCCTGAGACTATGAGAGCCCTGGACTGTGAGAGGGATATCCAATGGGGAGAGGGCCTAAGTCGGCAGGAAGACATCCCATAGCAGTGATTCTCAACATTCCTAATGCTGTGACCCTTTAATACAGTTCCTCATGTTGTGGTGACTCCCAACCATAAAATTATTTTTGTTGCTACTTCATAGCTGTAATATTACTACTGTTGTGAATCATAATGTAAATCTGATATGCAGGATGTATTTTCATTGTTTGTGACCCACAGGTTGAGAATCATTGCAAGGGGTCCCAGACTGAGAGTGGGCACAGACCAGGCTGAGGACAACCACCTCCAGCCCCCAGTGCATGAATATCATGCACATCCATGGATTGAACAACCATGGATTTTGGTATCCACTGGGTGGTCCTGGAACCAATCCCCCGTGGACACCAAGGTATGATTGTAGTTAAGCTTTTGGGGAATCAACAGTTACACTCAAATTTTCCACTATGGCAAAATGGGGGGTTGGTGCCCTAACCCCTATGTTGTTCAAGGTACAAGTGTTTGCTAATGCAAGAAAGCATTCCATTACATGGATGTACCCAAACTAATTTATCCACTTTTGAAAATATTTTTGTATTGATGTGCTCTTCCCAATTCTTTTGTATCCTGAACTATGATATAATCATTATCCTTTAACGTACATTTTACAATTTGTCTGGTTATTTCTTGAGAATAGCTGAATTTGGATTGATGGGTAAAATGCGAACGTGTTTTTGTTTTAAAAAAATTAAAAAGCTGAACCGTCAGCCAGTAAGATTTTTATTAGTTTATGATCCCAAGAATAACCCGTGTGTCACCTGGTTCACACCGAGGCCCACACTGTGAATTAGCATGCCTTTCCATCTTTGCTGGATCAGGAGGTGGGCCAAGTGAAAATGGTGTCACATTTCTAGCTCACTAGAAATTCTGGGGTTACTGGTAAAGGTGAACTTTCTTTTTGTATGTCCAGCTGGACTCGTGATGCTGTTTTCTAGAGAGATGGTTTCTGTGCTGCAGGGGGGCCCGTCTGTGAGAAGATGGGGCCTTACCATTGCCGTCCTCTCCTACTGCCCCATACCTCACACAGAGGCCCCAGGACAGGGAGAGGGAGGGCTCTCGTGTTTATGCCACGTGGGGACAGTACAATAAAAAAGAGCCACAGAAGAAAAGAACTTGCTCTCATTATACACAGTGAAGAATGGGAAGTCGTTCTAGAGGCAGAAAACTGTTAACTACAAGAAGAAGCTGAGAAGGTCTCCTATGAGAAATGGACAAGGACACAATTCACACAGCATAGAGACAGAGGGACAGGTAGAGACACAGGCAGAGCAGGACGTGGCTGACAATGTGGCAGCAGAACTGAGGAAGAGTCTTTAACCAGAAGCTCCCAGGAGCAGCACACTCTGTGGTTGTGTCACTATTAGCCCTGTGATTTGGGACAGTTTAGCTCACTCTGCTAAGCCTTATCTTCCTGTTCTATAAAATGGGCTAACAACACTGGTACATCATGGCAATGTTGTGGGAACTGAGAACTGTGTAAGCCACTGTCTTACTATATTTAAAGTCTCAACAAACTTTCCTTCTCAGAAACTCTATCTCATGGTGAAAGGAGCTGCTATTCTTTGAAAGGTCATCTAGTTAATGCAAATTTCAACTCAGGGCTCTTGTCACATTGCAGTGCTTCATTTGCAGTGGTTCTCAATCTTGGGTCACAACCCCTTTGGAGGTCGAACGACCCTTTCACAGAACACATATATAATTACATAATGTTTTTGTGATTAATCCCGATGCTTTAATTATGTTCAATTTGTAACAATGTAATTGGGGGTCACCACAACATGAGAAACTGTATTAAAGGATCACGGCACTAGGAAAGTTGAGAACCACTGCTCTAAACTGACTGTAAAGATCAGTCCCAAGTTGGTTCATTTTTTCCTTCCCCTCAGTGCCTCATCTTGATAACCTCTGCAGCTGACTGTGATGTCCCCAAGAATGACCTATTTCACCCTGGCTGGTTTGGCTCAGTGGATAGAGCGTCGGCCTATGGACTGGGGGTCCCAGGTTCCATTCCGGTCAAGGGCATGTACCTTGGTTGAGGGCATATCCCCAGTGGGGGGGGTGGGGGGGTGTGCAGGAGGCAGCTGTTCGATGTTTCTCTCTCATCGATGTTTCTAACTCTCTATCCTATCCTTCTCCCTTCCTCTCTGTAAAAAATCAATAAAAATATATTTTTAAAAAATGACCTATTTCCAAGTAGTCCAAAACCCCCTGCATATACTGCCAACTCCTCTCTAACAAACGAGCCAATAATACAAACTTGGGAAAGGATAGTTTCTCTTCAATGAACAGTGCTGGGAAAACTAGATACTCCCATCCAAAGAATGAAATAAGATCCTTATCTTAAGTCAATTGTTCATTTTATTTTATTCCAATATGAAAAACACTTATCCTACAAAGCAAAAAAGACGCAAAATGAGTGAAATTCTAACCTGTTCGTTTGTTAAAAAAACTTGCCAAAATTCATAGATTTGGCAGAACATATGCTCAGACATTTAACCAAATATAGAGATAGCAAATGCACATCTGAAAAAAGGCTCACCATAAAGCCTTAGAAAAAATGCAAACAACAGTGATATAGCATGACAAAGTTACAAAAAGGTTTAAATAAAGGACTGAGCAAACCTTTTCTAGATGTGGAGGAATTAAATCTGTCATACACTGCTGGAAGAATGCAAAAATATGCAATTGGCTTAAATCACAACTTCCTAATTTCTTTAAGTTAAACATTCTCCTCTCCTCTGACTTGGACATCGTATTATGAGTTATTGATAAAGATAAATGAAACCTATCTCCATTTTAAGAATTATGCACAATCTCTATTAAGCCAGTGATTCTGTAGTAATTATGCTTTGCCCTAAACCCTACTATCCTATATACCCAAGTGACCATCACCCATGGAAATGCAGACATTAGGACACATGGCCCTTTGCAAGATCTTTGAAAGTAATTCCTTTCAAAAGTATAGGCACACCTGTAAAGTCTCTGATGACAACGAAAGTAACTGTTTATGGCAAAATATTTCCCACATTCACTGCAATCCTGAGCCCTTTCTCCTGTGAACTCTCTGATGAAGATGCAACTGAATGTTCAGGGCAAATGATTTCCCACATTCAGTGCACTCATAAGGCCTTTCTCCGGTGTGAAGACTCTCATGATAATGGAGGCTACTCTTACTGGTAAAAGATTTCCCACACTGACTGCACTCATAAGGCCTTTCTCCGGTGTGCATTCTCTGATGATAACGGAGGCTACTCTTACTGGTAAAAGATTTCCCACACTGACTGCACTCATAAGGCCTTTCTCCGGTGTGCATTCTCTGATGATAACGGAGGCCATCACTACTGGTAAAAGATTTCCCACACTGACTGCACTCATAAGGCCTTTCTCCGGTGTGAAGTCTCTGATGACGACGGAGGCCATCACTAGTGGTAAAAGATTTCCCACACTGACTGCACTCATTAGGCCTTTCTCCAGTGTGAAGTCTCTGATGATTACGGAGGCCATCACTAGTGGTAAAAGATTTCTCACACTGACTGCACTCATAAGGCCTTTCTACAGTGTGAAGTCTCTGATGACGACGGTGGCTCCTCCTACTGGTAAAAGATTTCGCACACTGACTGCACTCATAAGGCCTTTCTCCAGTGTGAAGTCTCTGATGATTACGGAGGCCATCACTAGTGGTAAAAGATTTCCCACACTGACTGCACTCATAAGGCCTTTCTCCAGTGTGATTTCTCTGATGATAACTGAGCTGAACATTCCTGACAAAAGATTTCCCACATTCATTGCACTTATAAGGCTTTTCTCCAGTGTGAAGTTTCTGATGATAACGGAGGCCATCACTAGTGGTTAAAGATTTCCCACACTGACTACACTCATAAGACCTTTCTCCAGTGTGACATTTATGATGATAACTCAACTCACACTTCCTGACAAAAGATTTCCCACATTCACTGCACTTATAAGGCCTTTCTCCAGTGTGAAGTCTCTGATGACGATAAAGACCAGAGATTCTGGTAAAATATTTTCCACATTCACCACACTCATATGGCTTTTCTCCAGTGTGAACTCTCCTGTGTTGAACGAGGCTTGAACTTTGGCTAAAGGATTTCCCACACTCATCACATTCATATGGCTTTTCTCCAGTGTGAACTCTCTGGTGTTGCATGAGGCTTGAACTTTGGATAAAGAATTTCCCACATTCGCCACACTTGTGAAGCTTTTCTTTCAAATGAAGTCGGTGGTGTAGAATAAGGGTGGATTGTTTTTTATAGCATTTCCCACATTCACTGCACTCGTATGGACTTTCTCCTGTGTGCAATTTCTGATGATAATGGAGATCAGAGATTTTTGTAAAAGATTTTTCACATTCACGGCACACAAAACACTGTAGTCCATTACAGACACCATGGTCCTGAGCAAGCGTCTGGTTGCAGCCAATGGCTTTCTGGCTGAAATGAAACTGCTTTGCACATGCCCCACACCTCAATAGTTTCAGGCTGTGTTGTGTTCCCTGCTGCTCAACCAAGTGGAAAATGTCTCTCAGGACTGGCCCACAACACTCACAGGGGTGGCTCTTCTGGGAGGACACAGCTCCATTGGGGTTCTTTGCCTGTGACACTGTCCCAGAAACATGCTGCTCAGTAGGTGCCTCCACATCCTCTGCTCCACAGCAGCAACCTAGAGAGGATATGAGTTCAAAGTTCTCCAGCATCACTTCGAGGAACAGGTGTCTCTGAGCCTCATCAAGGAGGCACCATTCCTCCTTAGAGAAGTGCACAGCAACATCCTCAAAGGTCACAGGAACATCAGCTGGGGGCCTCTGTGGGTTGAACGTGGTGAGGGTGGCAGGACAGGAGGCTGCCAGAGGGACAGTGGTCCTTGTCCCAGGCCCAGCACTGGTCACCTGGGAGGCTGTTTGGTGGGGGCCAGGATGCTTGCAACTTCTCATTTTGGCATCTCCACCAAGACCTAGTGCTCAGGATGCTCTGACCCACTTAGGTGATCCTGAGAGAAGAGGAAATGCCCATCACAAGGAGAACACTGGAAGTCAACTATTGACTGTATTTATACCGAGGCATATGCCCTTGACAGGAGTCAAACCTGGGAACCTTCAGTCCACAGGCCAACACTCTTCCACTGAGCCAAACTAGCTAGGGCCAACTGTTGACTTTAAAAAGGGCAAACAACTGCACTGCAAAGCATTTGTATGAGCAAGGGTAGCTTAAAAAGAGTCAGTTTACCCATGTCCTAAAGTACACGTGTTGCCTGGTTTTTGAAGTAATTTGGATGAGATAAACAAAGTCATGTGTTTGGGCAAAGAAATACAAGAGAATTGCTATTGATTTCAGATGAAACGGTGTCTGGAGAAGATGGACCTTCTAACAGATGTAATTACAGAGAGACATAAAATAACTTTGAGAGAAACATATTTTTTTCCTAGCATAAAATTTTTTAAAATGGATAAATAAGCAGTAACAAAAAAGACATTCATAACATTAAAGAAACACTAACTATTAGGGAAAACCACCCCTGTAAAAATGAAAATTAAATATATCATGTTTAGTTAAAAGCAAAAATCTGAAATTGATGAGTTCAACAGTGGCCAGAATTGGCAGATCTCAGGAAGGCCCATGGAGCCACATGTCACCACTTCCTCTGGCTCTTAATGCCACATCTGTCAGCTGTGAGCTGTGAGCTGTCAGCGCACTGGCTCACTCCAACAAGACTTCCCCGAGGCTCAGCAACAGATGAAGAGAAACCGTTACCATGGCTCTGGAGATGATTTTGTGACGACACAAAGTCCTGTCCTACCTAGAGAAGATAAGGCTCTGAGAGAATTCTTGCTCTAGATGTTCCCCATCTCCAGAGCAGAGAGGCCTATATGAAGCAGTGACTTAATTGAAGGGGTTGTTTCCTCAGATACCTTCCCACATTTATTGTCAACAGCCTCCTTCTAAATATACACTTACTGTCTGCACAAAATGGTAGTGCTTAATATGGAAAGTAAAACTCTGGAAATTTAATTTCGAAAAAAATACTAATGGATTGCTACACTGGTACACTATCGACACATCTTCAACAGGAAGGGAAAGAACTTCACATGTGCACTAGCTCAGACTACAAACTCCACCATTAAGAGGGGGACCGACTCTACCCAGTTTTTCTGGGGCTGCTCTGGAATGCTAGTCTGCCTCCTGGGCAACCTCTCAGTTCTGGGAAATCTTGGAAAACTGCCATTGGAGCTGCACAGGTCTCAGTGAGGACCAGGGAAAGTAACTGGATAAACTGCAGAAAATAAAAAGGTTCAGGCAGTAACTCGGTTCTCCCGGCTCCAAGGGATGGTAATTTCCATTAAACTAAGTGGTGACAACATAGAAATCTGAGAATGATGAGGAGAGCCCAGCTGGAGAGAACCAAGCTTCAGGCAGGGAAATCGAGACATCTTCATGCCCAGGATGTGATTTTCTTAGGTGGGAGGTCATCCTGACAGGTGGGAGGGAGCAGAGGCCACTGTTACATATTCCTCTACTCGGGCCTGGACATATTTCTGAGGCTAAAATCTGAAGTATGGACTAGAACTCACCTGAGGAGTGTCTCATGGATCTTCTTGGGGAAGAAGAGCAGCTGGAGCTCAGTTACCTTGAAGGAAGCACAGAGAAAAATATTAACCTGAATACTTCTCCCAAATTAGATTTATTGTATGCCAAAATGATAGTGCTTAATATAAAAAGTAAAACTCTGGAAATTTAATTTCAAAAAAATATTAATCGCCGAAACCGGTTTGGCTCGGTGGGTAGAGCATCGGCCTGAGGACTGAAAGGTCCCAGGTTCGATTCCGGTCAAGGGCATGTACCTGGGTTGCGGACACATCCCCAGTAGAGATGTGCAGGAGGCAGCTGATTGATGTTTCTCTCTCATCGATGTTTCTAGCTCTCTATCCCTCTCCCTTCCTCTCTGTAAAAAATCAATAAAATATATTTAAAAAAAAAAAAATATTAATGGATTGGTACACTGGTATACTCATTGGCACATCCACTCTTTCACAAATTCCTCATTTTGGGCCTCAAAGACTAGGGAAATGTTTTTTATTGCATGAAAATGTTGATTTCTTTGTCCTCTTACTCAGTGCAGTAATTTCAACTGTATACTCTGTGAAATCTTTTTTTTTTAAATATATTTTATTGATTTTTTACAGAGAGGAAGGGAGAGAGATAGAGAGTAAGAAACATTGATGAGAGAGAAACATCAATCAGCTGCCTCCTGCACACCCCCTACTCGAGATGTGCTCACAACCAAGGTACATGCCCTTGACGGGAATCAAACCTGGGATCTTTCAGTCTGCAGGCCGACGCTCTATCCACTGAGCCAAGCGGGTTGGCTGTGAAATCTTTTTTAAAATTTTAATAGTAGTGACCTGGTCCATGAAATTCATGCACATTAAAAGGGAATTAGAGGAAATAGTTTAATATTGCTATTTGGCCTTTATCTATAATATAAGTGTCAGAGATAAAAAAAAAAAAATTAGTAAAATGTACATGAAAATCTTGCTCCTGTCAGAGTCTGGGGTGTGCCGTGAGACCCAGAGTCAAGTTTCCGCCCACCTGTGCGCTCCTCGAAATCACACGAGACCCTGACCCAGCCAGCCTCACCCCCGTCAAGCCCCAACAGGCGGGGGGCCTAACCTCAGGGACCCTTCCACACCCCACTGGGTGGGGGGGGGGGCACATCCTCAGGTCCCCCAGCCCAGTGTGCAGGGCACAGCCTCAGGTCCCCAGGTGAATGCAAGTTGGGGGTCCAGCCTTAGCTCCCCTGCCCTAGGCCAGGGGCGTGCCTTCAGGTCCCCATCAAGCACCCCCCGCCCCCCTGGAGGGGGGTGTGGCCTGAGGTTCCCTGGCCTGGTGCCAGGCCTGGGGGGCCCGGCCTGAGGTTACCTAGCCCAGTGCTGGGGTTGGGGGAGCTCCTTGAAGTCCCCCATCAAGCCCCGCCAGTTGGGGGATGCAGCCTCAGGTCCCTGCTGATTGCTTGGTAAGTCTCTTTACTTAACCTCTGCTTGGGTGCAGCCATCTTGTGTTACTAAAACCCCCACCTGTGCTTTGGGTGCAGCCATCTTTGTGATGGTCGTTTTGCATATTCCTTCTTCATTAAATAGGATATTTGTATTGATTTCAGAGAGGAAGGGAGAGGGAGGGAGAGAGAGATAGAAATATCAATGATGGGAGAGAATCATTGATCAGCTGCCTTTTGCACGCCCCACACTGGGGATTGAGCCTGCAACCCAGGCATGTGCCCTGACTGAGAATCAAACTGTGACCTCCTGGTTCATAGTTCGATGTTCAACCACTGAGCTATGCTGGCTGGGCTGCACAACTGATTAGCCTCGCAACTGTTGCTTTCAACTTAGGGGCTGGGAATCTTGCCCTGAGCATGTACAGCTTAGGACCTGACAAACACCTCCAGTGGAAACTGCACATTGAATCTTGGGCTCATTTCCCTAAGGTTCCCGCTTCCATTTCAAATTTCAGACTCCATGGATCTCTGAATGTCAACGTCCTTCTTCCCAGCCTACTGAAATGCCACCTGTGCGCTCCTCGAAATCACAGGAGACCCAGCCGGCCCCACCCCCGTCAAGCCCCACCAGGTGGGGGGCCCAGCCTCAGGTCTCATGGGCCTGCGCCAGGCAGGGGGCGCAGCCTTAGGTCCCCTGGCCCAGTGGGGGGAGTGGGGTGGGGGTAGGGGGCGCACAGCCTTAGGGACCCTTCCAAGCCCAGCTGGGGCGGGGGGGGGCACACATCCTCAGGTCCCCCAGCCCAGTGTGGAGGGCACAGCCTCAGGGGTGCTGTCAAACCCCGCCAGGTGGGAGGCGCAGCTTGGTCTCTGCTCCTTGCTCTATCAGTTAGTAAATGCCCTGGGGGGAAACACAGGTAAATGTGGGGCTTGCCTAGGTGCTCCCACACTCTCTCCAGCAATTTCCTTCAGGTTCTGTCTGACTTGATTTTTCTCTAATACCTTCAGGTGCTTTCAGTATTTTATTCAGCTTTTCTACCATATAAGCTACACCGTCACCCGCAGATGTGGAGGTTGGATGCACTTTATGCTCATCCACAAATGTCCTAAAGCTCCAAGGTACTGACGGTTTAGGTTTCATTCACTCCAGACTTCTGACTGTTTTCTTACCCCTTCCTTACATGCTGGGGAGCACAAGAGACTTGGTTGGAAAGTTTGTAAGGAGGACATTCTGATAAAAGGGAAGTGTGTGGGAGGCCCCCTGCCCTGTTTACCAGAATGCCCACTTAGGGGAGTGTTGAAGGCGGTGCCCCTAATTATTCCCTCATCTTTGCAAACATATCTGTGCATATGCAGACCCCTGGGTGTTTACTGGAATCCTTATGCTTAATCCCTGGATTCCCTTGCCTAGAGGACAGTGTAAACACATGTGAGCCCCCCAAGGATCTAAACCAGTGGTTCTCAACCTTCTGGTCCTTTAAATACAGTTCCGAATGTTGTGACCCAACCATAAAATTATTTTCGTTGCTACTTCATAACTGTAATGTTGTTACTGTTATGAATCATAATGTAAATATGTGATATTCAGAATGGCTTTAGGCGACCCATGTGAAAGGGTCGTTCAACCGCCAAAGGGGTCGCGACCCACAAGTTGAGAACAGTTGACTAAACTAATCCAACATATAAAAGCCAAGAGTTTGTTTTGGTTTAATCACTTAACCTTTTGAAATTCCAAGGGACTCATTCATTATTTTGGAAGCAGGTAAGGGGAGGACACTAAGCATAACTCTCCTCTATCACCTGTGTTTCCACGGCCACATCTAAAGCTTTCTGGGCTTCAGTGTAAGTGGGACACGATGTACCTACACACCGCTCTCAGCCAAATCCAGTGCCCTCATTTGGTTCTTCGTGTTCCACAAGGCATCGCAGTGGCATTTAACCCAGGGGGCACTCCGCTCGGGCGGAGACTTGCTTCCCTTGGTCTTCAGAACACTGTTTCTCCGGCCCTTCCCTTCCCTTCCCTCTCTGCTTCTCTTCCTCCCCGGCCCTCGTTGCCCAGTGCCCGTCTGGGGAGCTGCCTCCCGGGCCGCCAGACTCACCTGCCACACTTCCACTTCGCGTTTCCCTTTGTGTCCCGCAAGGAAAGGCCGCCGGCGCTCCTCCGGCTCCCTCCGGACCGGCTCCGGGGGGACGGGTCTAGCCCTGAACTTCTGAGGGGCCCGCGGCCGCCTCGCAGACGGTGAACAGCGCACGGGTACGCCCAGCGCGCACCAACTCCACCAGCCGGGCGCGCGCCTCCATCACCGGAAGCTCCCTCCTGGAGGCCCGCCCTCGTGGGCGGGGCTACCTCGTCCCGCCGCGTTACAGACAAAGCCCGACCCCGCGGTCCAGGCTGCTTTAGGGTCTCGGCCGGACCCTGGGGCTGTGGGGACCGGAAGGGAAGCCCCACGTCCTCCGGGGCGGTGCTACCCCGTCCTGCCTGGTTAAAGTTCAAGCTGCGAGCCCTGGTCTGTGCAGTGAGTGCTGGTGGTCTGGGGTATTGTTGTTAGAAATGCTCCTAAAAGGCGCCAGGGGAACTTGAGAATCGCTCGGTAAGGCCAATGTACTTCTCCGAAAGCGTGCAAGGCCAACAGGAAAATGTGCCGGCCGAGCACACCGAAGGGGAAGCCCGTCCTCCATGTCCCTGACTTATGGCTCACCCCCCCCCCCCCCGCCCCCCGCCCCTGATTGGCTTTAGGGCGTGGCTTCCCAATATGGCGCGAATCATGAATTCCAGGTCCAATGGAGTACCAGGAAATGGGGCTTAACTAAGTACAAGGACGTGGAACAATAGCAACAAAGTTGATGTAAGGCTCTATAAGGAGGAAGAAGTTAGTAATGTTAACGGAAAAAACCATTGAGAAACTTTTTGTGAGTTTGATCAAACTGTCCATATATGCCGGGAAGCTGAACCTCAACAAATTGAGATAATGCTCCGGAGAATGGAGGGGTTCCATTTTTATTTATACATTTGCAATCAAAGGAGGGACGTAGGTGGGTTACATGAAATTCATTGGTGATAGATTAAGGAGGAGGGATAAAGCAAAACAGGGGAAACCCCTGGGATTGGATAAAAAGTAAAATGATGGACACATACTTAGATGGGTGCAGGACAATTCACATGATAATGAAGGAATTTGTGGTATCTGTCCTTGCCCCCAGCAGATTTGGTTGTGCCCCAGGGGCTGCAGTAAAGGTAAGTTACAAGTTACCCCGACATTTCAAGGGTATGTTATCATAGATGCAAAAAGACAGATAGGCTCAGTTAAGGTAAGGGTTGACCCTGTCAGTGAAGATACTGGCCTAGGACGTAACTGCCCACCATAACTGCTTTTATTTTTTTTTTTATTTTTTTTTTTAAATATATTTTATTGATTTTTTACAGAGAGGAAGGGAGAGGGAGAGAGAGTTAGAAACATCGATGAGAGAGAAGCATCGATCAGCTGCCTCCTGCACACCCCCCACTGGGAATGTGCCTGCAACCAAGGTACATGCCCTTGACCGGAATCGAACCCGGGACCTAAGGGTTGACCCTGTCAGTGAAGATACTGGCCTAGGACGTAACTGCCCACCATAACTGCTTTTAAAGTTTAATTTCAGACCATCCTTTGTGGTTACTTTAGGTCTCTGAGTTTGCAAGACTGCCATGCAGTCCTCCCCTGAGCTTGTCAGGTCAGCATGTGGCCCCTTTCGTCCACAGTCTGCTGCCCAGGCCACATTAACCAGGCTCTGACAACTCTGAGCTTGCCTCTGCTCCTTCAGTGGGTCTGAGGGTGCAGTTAGGGTCTGGTTACACAAAGACAGGGGGGTGTTCAGCATACTTTCCGACTTGAGTTTGCATTCCCATTGGCCGAGATAAGGGCAGGCTGAGTAACTGATACATTCTTCGGCTTTTTCTTGGAAGAGGGGTTAAGGACACAGCTATCAGTCCTGTTCTGTCCTTTCAGTATGTATACAGTATGTATATATGCAGTTATAATACATATGAGTGTATATTTAAATATATTTACACATTTATATTATGTACATACATGTGTATATATTTACATACACACACAACCCTATGTATCTAGCATAACTATATACATAGAAACACAATCACACACATCTATCATCTTCGTATTTCTTTTCCTATGTATCCCCTGTTAGTGTAAAAACATTCAAGCCTGTAAAGAATTTTTGTGAGTTTATTTGAGACAAACTATTCGCAATTGCCAGGAAGCAGTATCTCAATGGATTGGGATAGTGCTCCTGAGGATGGCAGGATACCTAGTTGGTGTAGGATAGTTAACACTCAACAATTAACGTGATAAAAATAACAATGAAGGAATTTGTGTATCTGTCCAGGGGCTCAGGCACATTAGGTTGTGCCCCAAGGGGTTCGGACAAAGGGCAGTTACAAGATACCCAGACATTTCAAGGATTTGTTATTATAGATGCAAAAAGACAGGCTCAGTTATGGTTGACCTTGTCAGTGAAGATACCAGCCTAGGACGTAACTGCCCACCATAACTGCTTTTACTTAAAGTTTAATTTCAGACCATTCTTTGTGGTTACTTTAGGTCTCTGAGTTTGCAAGACTGCCATGCAGGCCTCCCCTGAGCTGGGGGCCCCTTTCGTCCACACTCTCTATCCATCTTAAAAAACTAAGAGGTCATATGATACCTCCAGGTCCAATCAAACACCTAAGGTTCATTTCAACCTCTTCCCTTTCTTCCTTTTCCTTAAAAAAATAAAATAAATTTTTTTTCATTGATTTTGGAGCGGGAGAGGAGAGATAGAAACATCAATGATGAGAGAGAATCATTGATTGGCGCATCCTGCATGCCCCCCACCTTGGGATGGATGCCCGCAACCTGGGCATGTGCCCTTGACCAGAATCATAGCCAGGACCCTTCGGTCTGCAGGTCTACACCCTCCCTTTCCATATGTAATTTCCTTCTCCAAAAGTGAAAAACCAGCCTTCAATTATCTACAATATATTTACGTAATCCTAGAATACATGGAATATACTTGCATAATTACTAAGTCTGCTGTGGAAAACACATCTACTACATAAAGTTCAATATTTGTTAGAACCTGAGAGTATGGAGGCAAAATACTGGTTCAAAACGTACTCCCCTTTTCACTGTGTCTGACATGCATTTCAGGTGCATTTTCTCCCAATTGTTTTCTATGTTAGAGTTTTCCCCTTTTATTCTTGATTTTATTCATTAAAAAGTTTGGGTATGTGAAATGTTAAGGTGGCTCTAGAAGTGAGAACTGCACAAACCCAAAAATTCGACCAAGTCTCACTGTTGCCATCTTTTCTACCCTGTTTCCACCATCTAATTATTTTCACCCATTTCCACCCACTCCCTGGATGTAACCAATCTCATTGGTTTCTAGGTTACCTTTTCCAACTTTCTTTTTGTATAATCGTACACATATATACATTTTTTTCTTATTCCTCCTTTCTTTCGCAAAAGGTGACATACTTTCTCAGATTTTGCTTTTTCATTTAACAATATATATTGGAAGCCATTCCATATCAGTTTATAGATATTCTCCTTTTTATAGCTGTATAGTATTCCCTTGGATGCATCTACTGTTGTTCAGTCAGCCATTCTCCCATGTAAATTATTTAGGTTGTTTCTAGGGTTTTGCAAGTACAATGCTAAAATGAATTACTTTGGGCATACATACTCTTGTACAACTGGCGATGTTTGACCAGGGTAAACTGGAAAAAGCATGTGTCAGTCTGTTAGATGTAGCCTGCTTTCCCAAAATTAGCATACCAATTTGCATTCCGACTATAGCGATATCCAAGAGTCCCCATTTCCCCCCAGGCTTGCCAACAGAATGTGTTGGTGTACCTTTAAATTTTTGCTAATATGATAGGTGAGAAATACCTCAGTGTTATTTTAATGGGCATTTTTCTCATTAAAAGGTTGTATAGTTTTTCATATGCTTAAGGAACATTTAAAAAATATATATATATATGTTATTGTTTTTTTACAGAGAGGAAGGGAAAGAGAGAGAAACATCGATGAGAGGGAAACATCAATCAGCTGCCTCCTGCACACTCCGTGCCCTTCACCGGAATTGAACCTGGGACCCTTGAGTCCGCAGGCCCACACTCTACCCACTGAACCAAACCGGTTAGGGCTACGGAACATTTTTTATTCTTTTTTTGTGTGAGTGAAGCATCTGTTCATGTCTTTGACTTATGCATCACGTTTCTGCAACTTTCCCCCCTCAATTTTTAAAAGTTCTTACAAGAGATGTTCTACATTCATGTATGTTACATGTTATAGTTTCTCTCAGCTTGTCATTTATTTTAGACTTTTCTTGTTTTCTTGCAATAAAATAATTTTATTTTCATATAAAGAAATTTATTACTCTTTTATTGCTCCTGGATGAATTTGCTTTTTATTAAACCCAGGAATGTTCAATTATAATAAACTCTTTTTGCTATAAATAAAATACTTGAGCTTAAAATAATGTGAATTATAAGAACCCACTTTTCCATTTTTAAATACTTTTCCACTTAAAAAAATGTTCTGGAAAAAAGCAATCATTAAACAAACAAATAAATAAATAAATAAAACATGTACCTAAGGGCACAGGCTCCAATATGGCTCAGCAGGGCACTGGCCAGAGGCCCATAACCCTTAGCAGCAGTAACAAGGCATTTCTGCTGCTCAAGAACTATGGCAGCAGCAGCAGCAAAGCTGAAGGAAGCTTCGATGGACTTAGTTCTCAAGTCTCCACTGCCTTTCCCTGTGCTGTACAGACATTTATAGACAGAACATTCTCATTGTCCCCAGCTCCCTAATAAAATTTGGTTTCAAGTCACCGACTATGATACATTGTTGCCTTCCCCCTCACACACCAATATGAAAAGCATTTATTCTTTTTTTATTATTATTAAATCTTTATTGTTCAGATTACATTTGTTCCTCTTCCCCCACCCCCATAATTCCCCTCCTCCCAGTTCCCGCCCCACCCTCCGCCCTCACTCCCCACCTACTGTCCTCATCCATACATGCACGATTTTTGTCCAGTCTCTTCCCCCATCTCCCATTCCCCTTTCCCCCCCAAGAATAGTCAGTCCATTCCCTTTCTATGTCCGATTCATTATAATCACCAGTTCATTCTGTACATCATATTATTTATTCACTTGATTCTTAGATTCACTTGTTGATAGATGCATATTTGTTGTTCACAATTTGTATCTTTACCTTTTTCTTCTTCCTCTTCTTAAAGGATACCTTTCAGCATTTTGTATAATACTGGTTTAGTGATGATGAACTCCTTTAGCTTTTCCTTATCTGTGAAGCTCTTTATCTGACCTTCAATTCTGAATGATAGCTTTGCTGGATAAAGTAATCTTGGTTGTAGGTTCTTGGTATTCAGCACTTTGAATATTTCTTGCCATTCCCTTCTGGCTTGCAAAGTTTCTGTTGAGAAAAAAGCTGACAGTCGTATGGGTACTCCCTTGTAGGTAATTGAGTCTCTTTCTCTTGCTGCTTTTAAGATTCTCTCTTTGTCTTTTGCTCTTGGCATTTTAATTATGATGTGTCTTGGTGTGGTCCTCTTTGGATTCCTTTTGTTTGGGGTTCTCTGCGCTTCTTGGACCTGTAAGTCCATTTCTTTCACCAGGTGGGGGAAGTTTTCTGCCATTATTTCTTCAAATAGGTTTTCAATATCTTGCTGTCTCTCATCTTCTGGCACCCCTATAATTCTGATATTAGTGCGCTTGAAGCTGTCCCAGAGGCTCCTTACACTATCTTCGTATTTTCGGATTCTTTTTTCCTTTTGCTTTTCCGGTTGGGTGTTTTTTGCTTCTTCGCATTTCAGATCTTTGACTTGATTCTTGCGCTCCTCTGGTCTGCTATTGGATGTCTGTATAATATTCTTTATTTCAGTCCGTGTATGCTTAATTTCTAGTTGGTTCTTTATCATAGCATCGAGGGTCTCATTAGTTTTCGTGAGGCTCTCATCAAGTTTATTGGCTGCTTCTAGCACATTATTGCAAGCCTTCAAAATTGCGTTTTTTAGCTCTATATCCTCCATTTCTGTCATGTTTTTTTTGTCTCCACATTTTTTATGCTTTCTTGGTGCACCCCCTTGTGGTCTTTGTGCGCAGTCTTGTTCTAGTTGAGGCTTGATTGTTGTAGTTAATACTAGAGGGATTTGACCACCAGGCCGACTGGCTGTGAGAATCAGCTGTGGGAAAACTTCTGTCCTCTGGAGAGGTGCTAATCTAGCCTTTGCCTAAGGCGATCCGGCAAATGGCTCTGTGCAGGGCTTGGGCGGGGCGGGATCAGCAGGGCGTGCAGAGGGAGCAGTTATGGTTGCTCTCAGTCCCGTTCCCAGAGGCTCTGCTTCTCAGAACCCCAGCAACGGCTACAAACCTCGGAGAGAAAGCTGCCCTCACATTTCAACTGATGCCAGACAATCCCGCTTCTCCCGTTTGAGTCTGAGTCCCTAGAGACTCGCCCGGATCTGGAGCTCAGAGTCTGAGACTCCCTCCTGATTGAAAACCACAACCGCTCCCTCAGCCACCAGCGCGCTTTGCGCACGCACCTCGGTACCTTTATATTTTCCACACTGCGCCTCCTCTGAGCCTCAGTATGCTGTTGTCTTTCCTTCTAGTTGAAGAATCTCTCCTCCAGGTTGTCTAGTTTGTTGGAGTAGTGTTGTCCATAGTATTTTTTAACGATCATTTGTATTTCTGTGGGGTCTGTTGTTATTTCGCCTCTATCATTTCTGATTTTGTTTATTTGGGTCCTCTCTCTTTTCTTCTTGGTGAGCCTGGCTAGAGGTTCATCAATCTTGTTTATCCTTTCAAAGAGCCAGCTCTTGGTTTCATTGATTTTATGTATTGTTTTTTTGTTCTGTATGTCATTTATTTCTGCTCTAATCTTTATTATCTCCTTTCTTCTGCTCACTCTGGGGTTTTCTTGTTGCTCTCTTTCTAATTCTTTGAGTTGTAGAGTTGATGATTTAGTATCATTTTTTCTTGTTTTTTTGAGATAGGCCTGTAGAGCTATAAACTTCCCTCTCAGGATTGCTTTCATTGTGTCCCATAGGTTTTGGATTGTTGTGTTTTTGTTGTCATTAGTTTCCAGGATGTTTTTAATTTCTTCTTTGATCTCATAGGTAACCCAATCAATATTTAATAACATGCTATTTAGCTTCCAAGTGTTTGAGTATTTTGGGTTGTTTTTATTGTAGTTTAATTCTAATATTATACCATCGTGGTCTGAGAAGATGCTTGGTATGATTTCAGTCTTCTTGAATTTGGTGAGACTTTGTGACCCAATATGTGGTCTATTTTAGAATATGTCCTGTGAGCCCTTCAGAAGAATGTTTACGTTTAAAGTTATTATTAAAAGGTACTTGTCTGTAGCCATTTCTTTTTTTGTGTGGCTGTTTTCTTTCTGAGCTTTTTATTTCTCCTTTTTACACCAGTCCCTTTAGCATTTCTTGCATTGCTGGCTTGGTGGTGATAAACTTCCTTAGCCATTTTTTTTTTTGTCTGTGAAGCTTCTTATTTCCCCTTCAATTTTGAGAGATAGCCTTGCTGGATGGAGTATTCTTGGATTCTTTCCTTTGCTTTGCATCACTTTGTAAATTTCTGTCCATTCTTTTATGGCCTGATGTGTTTCGGTTGAGAAATCATTTGATAATCTAATGGTAGATCCCTTGTATGTAACTTTCCGTCTCTCTCTCGCAGCCTGTAAGATTCTGTCTTAGTCCTGAACATTTGCCATGGTAATTATGATGTGTCTTGGTGTGGGTCTTTTCGGGTTCACCTTGTTTGGGACTCTCTGTGCTTGTGTGATTTTTTTTCTTCCCCACCTCTGGGAAGTTTTCTGATACTATTTCTTCAAATACGTTTTCTAACCCTTGTTCCTCTTTCTGTTCCTTTAGCACCCCTATTATTTGTATGTTGTTTCGTTTCATGTTGTCCCATAGCTCCCTTAGGCTCTCCTCCTGTCTTTTAATTTTTTTCTCCAATTGCTGTTCAATTTGGGTGTGTTTTGTTTCCCTGTCTTCTAATTTGCTAATTCGGTCCTCTGCTTCTCCTAGTCTACTGTTGAAACTTTCAATGGTGTTTTTTATTGCAGCCATATCGCTCTTCATTTCTTCTTGGTTCTTACATAATTTATTGAGTTTTTCATCTGTTTCTTCTTGCTTCTTGCATAAGTTGTTGATTTTTTCCTCCATCCGTTTTATGCACTCTAGGAACATTAATCTGAATTCTTTTTTTGTCATGTTGCATGCCTCTGTATCAGCTGCTATTCTAGCTAGTCCTTTTCTTTCCTTTGGGGGTTTCTTTGTCTACTTATGTTTGATCATACCGCCATATCTAGATATTGAGTCCTTCAGTGGCTGCTCCTTGGGTGGCAGTGGCTCCTCGGGCTGCGGTTGCTCATTGGGCAGTTGTGGTAGCAGCTGCTTCTCAGTTGGTAGCAGCTCCTCTGGTGGGTGCTGTTCACAGTTGTGGTGGCTCTTCTGGCTGGTGGGGAGGAGGCTTCACACACAGCTGCTGTTCCTCAGACAGAGGGTGTGGTGATCAGGAGGCTGCTGTTGCTTGGATGGGGGCGGGCTACACAAGCAGCTGCTACTCCTTCAAATTGTTACTTTTAATCTCTTAAGCAGCCTCAGGGCAAGGTGTTTTCCAATAGGGTGTGTCAACAGTCTTCCCCCCAGGCAAGGCAGATGTCTATGTGGCTGTGTGAGGGAATGACTGAGCCGAGGAGACTTTGGGTGTCTGCCTTCTGAGCTCTGTCCCCCGAGTCTCCAGTGCTGGCTTCTGCTCTCACAGCTCCAGTCCACTTCACCCTCCCTCTGCCAGAGCACAAGGTGGGTGGCTCCAGAGGAAATGTTTGTGCCTTGGCCCTTTAAGAGAGTGCCCGAACTTTCAGCTGCCACTCCCTGGCAGACAGCACCCCACTGCTTTTCACAGCTTGATGTTATGTGGGTACTTTCCTCAGTTTGGTGCTCTCTGCTGGGGAGCCCAGCTGCGGGATTAGATCCCAGAATTCTCAGTGTCACCCCCCTCCCCCCAATCACCAGCTGAGATATCAATCTGTACTTCAGTTCCCCTCTGTGGGTCACGTCTCTGCCCCTCCTACCAGTCTCTATGCCAGCTCCACCTTCGTTCCTTGGGTATCTGGGTTCTCTCCTGTGAGTTTTCCGTTGATTATTCAGGAAGCCTTCTCGTATTTCAGTTGTAATTCCAGCTTGTTCCTGGGAGCATGGCCATGCAGCATCCTCCTACTCTACCTCCATTATTAATCTCTTTTAGCTGTATTCTGTTAGTGGTTGTGCGAGGCAGTAATCTCTGGTGTTTATGCCGCCATCTTGGGTTTTTTTTCCTGCAAGACGAATTTTCATTTTTTGAGACTCACAGGTTGAGAACCACTGTAAGGGGTCCCGGACTGAGAGAGGGCGCAGGCGAGGCTGAGGATCAACCACCCCCAATTCCCAGTGCACGAACATCATGCACCAGGCCTCTAGTTTTTTATAAGGGACTTGAACATCCATGTATTTTGGTATCCACTGGGTGGTCCTGCAACCA
>NW_005871186.1:1738041-1747830 GCF_000147115.1 Myotis lucifugus
GGTATGATTGTAAATCAGCCTTTATGGGAGATAACATACTCAAATTTTTCACTATGGCAAAATGGGGGATTGGTGCCCAAACCCCTATGTTGTTCAAGGTTCAACTGTGTTGCTAATGCAAGAAAGCATTCCATTACATGGATGTACCCAAACTAATTTATCCACTTTTGAAAATATTTCTGTATTGATATGCACTTCCCAATTCTTTTGTATTCTGAACAATGATATAATCATTATCTTTTAGTGTACATTTTGTCTGGTTATTTCTTGAGAATAGCTGGATTTGGATTGATGGGTAAAATGCAAACATGCGTGTTTAAGGTTATAAAAAATTAAAAAGCTGAACTGTCAGCCAGTGAGGTTTTTATTAGTTTATGATCCCAAGAATAACCCGTGTGTCACCTGGCTCACACCCAGGCCCACACTGTGAATTAGCATGCCTTTCCATCTTTGCTGGATCAGGAGGTGGGCCAAGTGAAAATGGTGTCACATTTCTAGCTTATTAGAAATTCTGGGGTTACTGGTAAAGGTGAACTTTCTTTTTGTATGTCCAGCTGGACTCGTGATGCTGTTTTCTAGAGAGATGGTTTCTGTGCTGCAGGGGGGCCCGTCTGTGAGAAGATGGGGCCTTACCATTGCCGTCCTCTCCTACTGCCCCATACCTCACACAGAGGCCCCAGGACAGAGAGAGGGAGGGCTCTCATGTTTATGCCATGTGGGGACAGTGCAATGAAAAATGGCCACAGAAGAAAAGAACTTGCTCTCATCATACACAGTGAAGAATGGGAAGTTGTTCTAGAGACAGAAAACTGTTAACTACAAGAGGAAGCTGAGAAGGTCTCCTATGAGAAATGGACAAGGACACAATTCACACAGCCTAGAGACAGAGGGACAGGTCCAGAGACACAGGCAGAGCAGGACATGGCTGACAATGAGGCAGCAGAACTGAGGAAGAGTCTTTAACCAGAAGCTCCCAGGAGCAGCACAGTCTGTGGTTGTGTCACTATTAGCCCTGTGATTTGGGACAGTTTAGCTCACTCTGCTAAGCCTTATCTTCCTGTTCTATAAAATGGGCTAACAACACTAGTACATCATGGCAATGTTGCGGGAACTGAGAACTGTGTAAGCCACTGTCTTACTATATTTAAAGTCTCAACAAACTTTCCTTCTCAGAAACTCTATCTCATGGTGAAAGGAGCTGCTATTCTTTGAAAGGTCATCTAGTTAATGCAAATTTCAACTCAGGGCTCTTGTCACATTGCAGTGCTTCCTTTGCAGTGGTTCTCAACCTTGGGTCGCAACCCCTTTGGAGATCGAACGACCCTTTCACAGAACACATATATAATTACATAATGTTTTTGTGATTAATCCCGATGCTTTAATTATGTTCAATTTGTAACAATGAAATTGGGGGTCACCACAACATGAGGAACTGTATTAAAGCATCGCGGCATTAGGAAGGTTGAGAACCACTGCTCTAAACTGACTGTAAAGATCAGTCCCAAGTTGGTTCATTTTTTCCTTCCCCTCAGTGCCTCATCTTGAGAACCGCTGCAGCTGACTGTGATGTCCCCAAGAATGACCTATTTCCAAGTTGTCCTGTTGTCCCATGCATATACTGCCAACTCCTCCCTGACAAATGAGCCAATAATACACAGTTGGGAAAGGATAGTTTCTCTTCAATGAACAGTGCTGGGAAAACTAGATACTCACATCCAAAGAATGAAATAAGACCCTTGTCTTAATTCAATTGTTTATTTTATTTTTTTCCAATATGAAAAACACTTATCCTACAAAGCAAAAAAGACACAAAATGAGTGAAATTCTAACCTGCATTTTTGTTTCACTGTCCGTTTGTTAAAGAAACTTGCCAAAATTCATTGATTTGGCAGAACATATGCTCAGACATTTAACCAAATATAGAGATAGCAAATGCACATCTGAAAAATGGCTCACCATTAAGCCTTAGAAAAAATGCAACCAAATAAACAGTGATATAGCATGACAAAGTTACAAAAAAGTTTAAATAAAGGACTGACCAAACCTCTTCTAGGATGTGGAGGAATTAACTCTGTCATACACTGCTGGAAGAATGCAAAAACGTACAAGTGGCTTAAATCACAACTTCCTAATTTCTTTAAGTTAAACATTCTCCTCTCCTCTGACTTGGACATCATATTATGAGTTATTGATAAAAATAAATGAAACCTATCTCCATTTTAAGAATTATGCACAATCCCTATTAGGCCAGTGATTATGTAGTAATTATGCTTTACCCTAAACCCTACTATCCTATACCCAAGTGACCATCACCCATGGAATTACAGACATTAGGAAACATGGCCCTTTGCAAGATCTTTTTAAATAATTCCTTCCAAACGTATATGCACACCTGTAAAGTCTCTGATGACAACGAAAGTACTGGTTCTGGCAAAATATTTTCCACATTCACTGCAATCCTGAGCCCTTTCTCCTGTGAACTGTCTGATGAAGATGCAACTGATTGTTAAGGCCTTTCTCCAGTGTGAAGTCTCTGATGACCACGGAGGCTCCTCCTACAGGTAAAAGATTTCCCACACTGACTGCACTCATAAGGCCTTTCTCCGGTGTGCATTCTCTGATGAGAACGGAGGTTATCCTTACTGGTAAAAGATTTCCCACACTGACTGCACTCATAAGGCCTTTCTCCGGTGTGCATTCTCTGATGAGAACGGAGGCTACCCTTACTGGTAAAAGATTTCCCACACTGACTGCACTTATAAGGCCTTTCTCCAGTGTGAAGACTCTGATGACAACGGAGGCTCCTCCTACTTGTAAAAGATTTCCCACACTGACTGCACTCATAAGGCCTTTCTCCGGTGTGCATTCTCTGATGACGACTGAAGCTCCTCCTATGGGTAAAAGATTTCCCACACTGACTGCACTCATAAGGCCTTTCTCCAGTGTGAATTCTCTGATGACAATGGAGGTTACTCTTACAGGTAAAAGATTTTCCACACTGACTGCACTCATAAGGCCTTTCTCCAGTGTGAAATTTCTGATGATAACTCAACTCACAGTTCCTGACAAAAGATTTCCCACATTCACTGCACTCATAAAGCCTTTCTCCAGTGTGAATTCTCTGGTGACAATGGAGCATAGTCTTACTGGTAAAAGATTTACCACACTGACTGCACTCATAAGGCTTTTTTCCACTGTGAAGTCTCTGATGATAACTGAGCCCTATGCGAGTGGTAAAAGATTTCCCACACAGACTGCACTTATAAGCTCTTTCTCCAGTGTGACATTTCTGATGATAACTCAGCTGATCAATCCTGACAAAAGATTTCCCACATTCATTGCACTTATAAGGCTTTTCCACAGTGTGAAGACTCTGATGATAACGGAGGCCCTCACTAGTGGTTAAAGACTTCCCACACTGAATGCACTTATAAGACCTTTCTCCAGTGTGAAGTTTCTGATGATAACGAAGATCAGAGATTCTGGCAAAACGTTTTCCACATTCACCACACTCATATGGCTTTTCTCCAGTGTGAACTTTCTGGTGTTGAATGAGGTTTGAACTTTGTCTAAAGGATTTCCCACAGTCAACACATTCATATGGCCTTTCTCCAGTGTGAACTCTCTGGTGTTCCACGAGCTTTGAACGGGGGCTAAAGAATTTCCCACATTCGCCACACTCATGACGCTTTTCTTTAGAATGAAGTCGCTGGTGACGAATAAGGGTGGAGTGTTGTTTATAGCATTTCCCGCATTCACTGCACTCGTATGGACTTTCTCCTGTGTGCAATTTCTGATGATGATGGAGATCAGAGATTTTTGTAAAAAATTTTTCACATTTACAGCACACAAAACACTGTAGTCCATTACAGACACCATGGTCCTGAGCAAGCGTCTGGTTGCATCCAATGGCTTTCTTGCTTAAATAAAACTGCTTTGCACATGCCCCACACTTCAATAGTTTCAGGCTGTGTTGTGTTCCCTGCTGCTCAACCAAGTGGAAAATGTCTCTCAGGACTGGCCCACAACACTCACAGGGGTGGCTCTTCTGGGAGGACACAGCTCCATTGGGGTTCTTTGCCTGTGACACTGTCCCAGAAACATGCTGTTCAGTAGGTGCCTCCACATCCTCTGCTCCACAGCAGCAACCTAGAGAGGATATGAGTTCAAAGTTCTCCAGCATCACTTCGAGGAACAGGTGTCTCTGAGCCTCATCAAGGAGGCACCATTCCTCCTTAGAGAAGTGCACAGCAACATCCTCAAAAGTAACACGAACATCAGCTGGGGGCCTCTGTGGGTTGAACGTGGTGAGGATGGCAGGAGAGGAGGCAGCCAGGGGCACAGTGGTCACTGTTCCAGGTGCAGAACTCGTCACCAGGGAGGCTGGTTGGTGGGGACCAGGACTCTTGCGCCTTCTCATTTTCGCATCTCCACCAAGACCTAGTGCTCAGGATGCTCTGACCCACTTAGGTGATCCTGAGAGAAGAGGAAATGCCCATCACAAAGAGAAAACTGGAAGTCAACTATTGACTTTATTAATACCTAGGCATATGCACTTGACAGGAGTCAAACCTAGGATCCTTCAGTCCACAGGCCAACACTCTTTTACTGAGCCCAACTAGCTAGGGCCAATTATTGACTTTAAAAAGGGCAAACAACTGCCCTAACTGGTTTGGCTCAGTGGATAGAGCATTGGTCTGCGGCCTGAAGGGTTCCAGGCTCGATTCTATTTAAGGGCATATTCCGTGGTTTTGGGCACATCCCCAGTAGGGTGTGTTCCAGAGGCAGCTGATTGATGTTTCTCTCTCATCAATGTTTCTAACTCTCTATCCCACTCTCTTCCTCTATGTAAAAAATCAATAAAATGTATTTTTTTTTAAAAAGGGCAAACAACTGCACTGGAAAGCACTTGTATGAGCAAGTGTAGCGTAAAAACAGTTCATCCATGTCCTAAAGTATACTTGTTGCTTGGGTTTTGAAATAATTTGGATGAGATAAACAACTCATGTGTTTGGGTATAGAAATACAAGAGAATTGCTACTGATTTCAGATGAAACAGTGCCTGGAGAAGATGGACCTTCTCACAAAAGTAACTACAGAGAGACATAAAATTAGTTTGAGAGAAACATATTTTTTTCTAGGATAAAAGTTTTTGAAATGGATAAAAAAGAAGCAGTAACAAAAAAGACATTCATAACATTAAAGAAACACTAACTGTAAGGGAAAACCACCAAAGTAAAAATGAAAATTAAATATATCATGTTTAGCTAAAAGTAAAAATCTGAAATTGATGAGTTCAACAGTGGCCAGAATTGGCAGATCTCAGGAAGGCCCATGGATCCACATGTCCCCATTTCCTCTGGCTCTTAGTGCAACATCTGTCAGCTGTCAGAGCACTGGCTCACTCCAAAAGACTTCCCCGAGCCTCAGCAACAGATGAAGAGAAACCGTTACCATGGCAATGGAGATAATTTTGTGACAACACAAAGTCCTATCCTACCTAGAGAAGCTAAGACTCTGAGAGAATTCTTGCTCTAGATGTCCCCCATCTCCAGAGCAGAGAGACCTATACGAACCATGACATAATTGAAGGGGTTTTTTCCTCACATACCTTCCCACATTTATTGTCAACAGCCTCCTTCCAAATGTAGACTTATTGTCTGCACAAAATGGTAGTGCTTAATATGGAAAGTAAAACTCTGGAAACTTAATTTTGAAAAAAAATACTAAGGGATAGGTATATGGGAACACCCATTGGCACATCCTCAACAGGAAGAGAAAGAACTTCAGAGGGAAGCGGAATGGTAAGGGTAAGAGTAAAGGTAAGGGGAAGGGGAAGGGATATTGATGTGAGAGAGAAATATTGATTGGTTGCCCTCTGTACACACCCCATCTGGGGATTGAACCCACAGACTACTTTTGGGGCACAGGATGACACTCTAACCCAGCAGTCGCCAACCTTTCTGACCTCACGGACCACCAGTAGTCCATGGACCACTGGTTGGCAACTGCTGCTCTAACCAGTTGAGCCACCTGGACAGGGCCTACAGTATAATGTTAAAAAAAAGAATACACTTTTCACTTTGAAATAGTTCAAGGTATACAAGACATTGCAAAAATAGTATAGAGAGTTCCCTGGGCGTTTATACAGTTTCTCCAGAGGTGATCATTCCCACCATCAGGAAGCACGCTAGTTACATCACCAACAAGAAATTCCGGAGGAGAAACCAAGATGTCAGCATATGTAAACACCGGAAATTGCTGCCTCATGTAGCCACTTCAAAAATTCAACTAAAAGATAAAGCGGATATCATCCAGAAGCACAGAAAGGCTGGCTGACTGGAAATTCTACAACTGGAAGAAAGAGAAAAGCACATTGAGACTCAGAGGAGGTGTGAAAGTAAAGTGCAGAGGTACTGAGGCACACGCAGAAAGGGCTGGCAGCTGAGGACACAGTTGTCTTTTCAATTGGGAGGGAGTCTCAAGCCCCCGACTGCTCTGAACTACAGTTCCGGGTGAGTCTCAGGGGACCCTGACTCATACGGGGAGAAACTGGACTGTCTGGCACCGGGCAGATCTCGAGGGCTACTTTCTTTCAGAGGTGCTTGCAGCAATTACCTGGACACTGAGACATGGGGCCTCTTAGGGTAGGACTGGGGAGTAGTCATAGCTGCTTGCTCTGCCCTGTTGATCCCGAGACAATGTACTGGGCTGCATATCAGGGCGCACTGTGCTGTCTGTTCCTGGAACAGACAGATAGGAAGGTACTGACATCAGGTCTGGCCTTGAGATATGGTCTCATGGTCCCTCCTCAATATATACTGTGCTCTCTGTTCCCGGAAAACATAGATAGGAAGGTGATAATGCTATACTGTGTCGGGAACAAATTGTGTAAGCATGGCTTTGTAACTTTTTGCAAATAAATTGCTATAACTCTTGCAGTCAGCTGCTGCAGTTCAAAGCAAAGGCTGAACTGCAGACAGCTGGCCAGCTTAATAAAGGTTCCTAAATTTAAATTCTGAGTCGGTGGTCTATCTCCCTGAGTCAACCCATAACAACCCCATGCCACCCAAGCTGTTGCAGAGGCTTCTGCATATGAAAGGCCTGTCCCTTTGCAACCTGAAAATTACCTAACAAACTGCAGCTGAATCAGAGCAACCCAGAACATTCAAAAGAAGGCCCAATGCCCCACAGCAGCTTGCACTGCTTCACAACTGGGCCTCATCTGCGAACTTCCAAACCCAAACAAAGAAGAGGAATCTCTCCATAGCTCCCGCTGGGTAGCCTCAGGCAGAGGCTAGATTAGCACCTCCTTAGGGATCCAAGAGCCAGTGTACCCAGTGGTCAGTTTGGGACCATCCAGATTGTGGATCCTCAGATCCATGGGGGACACGTTCAGAGGGCGGACTCAGTGAGCACCAGGACCCTGCTGAGGTGGGTTCTGCCCCAGAGGGGTGTCTCCAGCTCGGGGCTTCTCTCATTGGAGACAGGGCTGATTCTCGTAGCCAATTGGCCTGGGGGTCGGTTCCTCCCAGTGATGCCTGCAACAGTCTAGGCCTGACTACAACAAGACTGTGCACAAAGCCCACAAAGGGATGCACCAAGAGTGTCCTCCTCAGGTAATTGGGGAGACTGAGCCACTGGGCCCTATAGGACACCTAACAGAGAAAGCAACTCGGTCAATACAGGGAAGCATAAAAAATGTGGAGATAAAGAAACAGGTCACAAATGACAGAAATGGAGGAGAGCAAACTACTGGATATAGAGTTCAAAACCACACTTTTAAGGTTTTTCAAGAATTTTTTAGAAACCCGATAAATTTAGTGAGACCCTAAGGAAATCTAGAGAGACCCTCCAGGTTATGAAAAATAATCAATTAACACTTGGAGTGCGGGAAACGAGTTAAGTCGGCTCGCGTGAATTGCGCGTACTCCGCGGGAGCCGTCTTAAAAATTAAGCATACACTGATCGAAATAAAGGATATTATGCAGAGTTCCAAGAGCAGACTAGAGGATCGCAAGAATCAAGTCAAAGATTTGAAACACGAAGAAGCAAAAAAAACACCCAACCAGAAAAGCAAAATGAAAACAGAATTCAAAAATACGCTGATAGTGTAAGGAGCCTCTGGGACAACCTCAAGCACACCAACATCAGAATTATAGGGGTGCCAGAAGAAGAGAGAGAGCGAGATATCAAAAACCTATTTGAAGAAACAATGACAGAAAACTTCCCCTACCTGGTTAAAGAAATAGACTTACAAGGCCAGGAAGCGCAGAGAACCCCAAACAAAAGGAATCCAAAGAGGATCACACCAAGACACAGCATAATGAAAATGCCAAGAGCAAAAAAACAAATTTTCAAAGTGATGAATCGCAAGAACCTACAACCAAGATTACTATACCCAGCAAAGCTATCATTCAGAACTGAAGGTCAGATAAAGAGCTTCACAGATAAGAAAAAGCTAAAGGAGTTCATCACCACCAAACCAGTATTATATGAAATGCTGAAAGGTATCCTTTCAGAAGAGGAAGAATAAAAAGGTAAAGATACAAATTATGAACAACAAATACACATCTATCAACAAGTGAATCTAAAAATTAAGTGAATAAATAATCTGATGAACAGAATAAACTGGTGAATAAAATATAATCAGGGGCATAGAAAGGGAGTGCACTGACTATTCTCGGGGGGGGGGGGGGTGGTGGTGGTGCAGGAAGAGACTGGACAAAAATCGTGCACCTATGGATGAGAACAGTGGGTGGCGGGAGTAAGGGCAGAGGGTGGGGTGGGAACTGCGTGGAGGGGAGCTATGGGGGGAAAAAAGAGGAACAACTAATAATCTGAACAATGAAGATTAAAAAAAATATATAATGGGAACAAAAAAAAAGAAAGAAAGAACTTCACATGTGCACTAACTCAGACTACAAACTCCACCATTAAGAGTGGGACTGACTCTACCCAGTTTTCCTGGGGCTGCTCTGGAATGCTAGTCTGCCTCCTGGGAAAGCTCCCTGTCCTTAGAAAACTGCCAGTGGAGCTGCACAGGTCTCAGTGAGGACCAGGTAAAGTAACTGGATAAACTGCAGACGAAAAAAAAAGTAGGTTCAGGCAGTAACTCGGTTCTACCAGCTCCATGGGATGGTAATTTCCATTAAACTAAGTGGTGACAACAGAAATCTGAGAATGATGAGGAGAGCCCAGCTGGAGAGATCCAAGCTTCAGGCAGGGAAATCGAGACATCTTCATGCCCAGGATGTGATTTTCTCAGGAGGGAGGTCATCCTGACAGGTGGGAGGGAGCAGAGGCCACTGTTACATATTCCTCTACTCGGGCCTGGACATATTTCTGAGTCTAACATCTGAAGTATGGTCTAGAACTCACCTGAGGAGTGTCTCGTGGATCTTCTTGGGGAAGAAGAGCAGCTGGAGCTCAGTTACCTTGAAGGAAGCACAGAGAAAAATATTAACCTGAATACTTCTTCCAAATTAGAACAAAGGAAATGTATTTATTGCATGAAAAGGTCTATTTCTTTGTCCTCTTACTCACTGCAGTAATTTCAACTGTATACTGTGACATCTTTTTTAAAATTTTAATACTAGTCGCCTGGTGTACGAAATTCGAGCACATTAAAAGGGAATTAATTACAGGAAATATTTTATATTACTATTTGCCCTTTCTCTATAATTGAAGTGTCAGAGATGAAAGAAAATTAGTAAAATGTATATGAAAATCTTCCTCTTGTCAGTATGGGGTGTGCCGTGGACTCAGAGTCAATCCCAGCCCACCGCT
>NW_005871186.1:1748033-1759736 GCF_000147115.1 Myotis lucifugus
AGCGTCAGTGATGAAAGAAAATTAGTAAAATGTATATGAAAATCTTCCTCTTTTCAGTATGGGGTGTGCCGTGGGACTCAGAGTCAAATCCCAGCCCACCACTTGCTCCTTGAAATTGCACAAGACCCAGATCAGCCGGCCCCACCCCTGTCCAGCCTTGCCTGGAGGGGTGCGCAGTCTCAGATTTCCCAGTGCATGCCAAATGGGGGTGGAGCCTTAGGTCCCAGGCCTGGCCCAGGGGTGTGCCTTGTGGTCCCCCGTCAAGCCCCGCTGGGTAGCGGGGCTTGGCCTGAGGTTCCCTGGCATGGTGCCAGTGCTGGGGGGAGTGGCCCGAGGTCTCCCATCAAGCCCTGCCAGGTGGGGGTGCAGCCTGAGGTTCCCTGGCCCAATGCCAGGGTGGAGGGGAGCTCCTTGAGGTCCCCTGTCAATCCCCACCAGGTTGGAGACATGGCCTGAGATTCCCCTTCAAGTCCCGCCGGGAGGGGGATGCAGCCTCAGGTCCCTGCTGATTGCTGGTTAAGTCTCATTATGGGAGCTTAGCCTCTGCTTGGGTGCAGACATTTTGTTACAGAAACACCTGCCACTATTATGTGCGCCACAATATTTGTGATGTTCATTTTGCATATTCCCTCTTCATTAAATAAAAAACCAGGTTGATTTTGGAGAGGAAAGGAAAGGGAGGGAGAGATAGAAATATCAATGATGAGAGTGAATCATTGTTCAGCTGCCTTTTGCAAGCCCCACACTGGGGATTGAGCCGGCAACCCAGGAATGTGCCCTGACTGAGAATCAAACTGTGACCTCCTGGTTCACAGGTTGATGCTCAACCACTGAGCCACGCTGGCTGGGCTGCACAACTGATTAGCCTCGCAACTGTTGCTTTCAACTTAGGAGCTGGGAATCTTGCCCTGAGGATGAACGGCTTACGAACTGATAAACACCTCAAGTGGAAACTGCACATTGAATCTTGGGCTCATTTCTCTAAGGTTCCTGCTTCCATTTCAAATCTCACACTCCATGGCTGTGGGGAGCCAATATAGGATTAAAAGCCTCTGACTGACCTGTTGGCAAAGCCAGATACAAGTCCCAGCTTAGAGGGCACAGTCCTCTTAGCATAATTAGGCTTGACCTTATAGGGCTCCCTAGATCTTCCCTGGGAAGCTAATGGGCTGAGGGTAGTGCAACAAGAACAAAAACAAGTGAAATACACCAGAACAATGTAAACAAGTGAAACTCACAAGAATAGTGTAACTTTGGTAACCACTACCTTGTTTACCTCTGGCTATAAAAATAAAGGCTCAGTTTGCCGCAGGATCTTTCCCTGTGGCCTCAGCCAGGCACAGGAAGATCCACAGAGACTAAAGGGAGCTACAGAGTTCTGAATGCTGTCTCTGTGTAAAACATTCTTCGCCGACTCCATCCACACTTTTGAGAACCTCTGGACCCCTGGGGTGGACCCCGGCACATGGCATCTCTGAACTCCAACTTCCTTCTTCCCAGCCAACTGAAATGCCACAAGCCCTGGCAACCTCTTTCAGCTCGGTCTCTGTTCGTTGCTCTATGAGCTAGTAAATGTTCTGGGTGGGGGAAAGCACAGGTAAATGTGGGGCTTGCCTAGGTGCTCCCACATTCTCTCCAGCAATTTCCTTCAGGTTCTGTCTGACCTGATTTTTCTCTAATACCTTCAGGTGCTTTCAGTATTTTATTCAGCTTTTCTACCATATAAGCTACACCGTCACCCGCAGATGTGGAGGTTGGATGTACTTTATGCTCATCCACAAATGTTCTAAAGCTCCAAGGTACTGACTGGTTTAGGTTTCATTCACTCCAAATTTCTGACTGTTTTCTTACCCCTTCCTTACATGTTGGGGAGCACAAGAGACTTGGTTGGAAAGTTTGTAAGGAGGATGTTGTGATAAAAGGGAAGTGTGGGAAGGCCGACTGCTCTGTTTACCTGAATGCAAACTTAGGAGAGACTGAGGGGAGTGTTGAAGGCGGTGCCCCTAATTGTTCCCTGATCGTGGGAAAAACCGGCTTTAATAGCGGGGTGGAGCGAGGGGATTGCGGGCCCTGCCGATTGGCCAGGCGTAAGCGGGGTCTTGTTACACAGGATGTGGTCATATCTATGGCAAGCACTTCCCTTGTCATTGGTTAGTTTAAAATCCCGGGCGTGGCCAGCAGAGGCCTGGGCTTCCGGGAAGAAGGCCGCACGTGGCCCCAACATGGAGGATACAGGCAAGATGGAGGGCATAGCCCTCGCCCTTTCATCCTCTATCACCTGAGTTTCCAAGGCCACATCTAAAGCTTTCCGGGCTTCAGTGTAAGTGGGACACGATGTACCTACACACCGCTCTCAGCCAAATCCAGTGATTGTGCTGGGGGAGGGACTGTGGCCTGGAAAGATTACTGAATGTGCTGGGGGAGGGACTGTGACAGAAAAATTACTGATAGTTTTAAAGAAAGAAAGTGGTATGATATGCTCCAGCCAGGTGTGACTCTGTTTACCTCCCCTTTGTACTTATGATCTTTTTATGAACTTCTAATGAAATGCTTTGTAACTGGTTTTTTCTTTTTTTCTAACACTGTGATTTTGCTATAAAGGATCATAGGGCACCCTTGGTCTCTGCCACATGCTTCAAACCTTCCCAGAGGGGGAGGGTGCAGGCTGTGGTCAGCTGGCCAGCTTAATAAAGGCTCTTAAATTTAAATTCTGAGTCGGTGGTCTATCTCGCTGATTGAACCCATAACAGTGCCCTCATTTGGTTCTTCGTGTTCCACAAGGCATCGCAGTGGAACCCAGGGGGCACTCCGCTCGGGCGGAGACTTGCTTCCCTTGGTCTTCAGAACACTGTTTCTCCGGCCCTTCCCTTCCCTTCCCTCTCTGCTTCTCTTCCTCCCCGGCCCTCGTTGCCCAGTGCCCGCCAGGTGAGCTCCCTCCCGGGCCGCCAGACTCACCTGCCACACTTCCACTTCGCGTTTCCCTTTGTGTCCCGCAAGGAAAGGCCGCCGGCGCTCCTGGGGCTCCCTCCGGCCCGGCTCCGGGGGGACGGGTCTAGCCCTGAACTTCTGAGGGGCCCGCGGCCGCCTCGCAGACGGTGAACAGCGCACGGGTGCGCCCAGCGCGCACCAACTCCACCAGCCGTGCGCGCGCCTCCATCACCGGAAGCTCCCTCCTGGAGGCCCGCCCTCGTGGGCGGGGCTACCTCGTCCCGCCGCGTTACAGACAAAGCCCGACCCCGCGGTCCAGGCTGCTTTAGGGTCTCGGCCGGACCCTGGGGCTGTGGGGACCGGAAGGGAAGCCCCATGTCCTCGGGGGCGGTGCTACCCCGTCCTGCCTGGTTAAAGTTCAAGCTGCGAGCCCTGGTCTGTGCAGTGAGTGCTGGTGGTCTGGGGTGTTGTTGTTAGAAATGCTCCTAAAAGGCGCCACGGGAACTTGAGAATCGCTCGGTAAGGCCAATGTACTTCTCCGAAAGCGTGCAAGGCCAACAGGAAAATGTTGCCCGCCCTAGCCCCGAAGGGGAAATCTGTCCACCATGTCGCTGAGTCATGGTCCCCCCCCCCCCACCCCGCCTCGCCGCCTCCGCCCCTTATTGTCTTAAGGGCGTGCTTTTCCAATCTGGCCCTAATGGCAAATTCCAGCAGCGGGAGGGGTGGGGCTGTTATTCCAGGTCCAACTGAGTACCAGCAAATGGGGTTTAACCATGTAGAAGTAAGTGGAACAACACCAGAAAGTTGATCTAAACCTCTATAAGAAGGAAAGGAAGTTAGCAAAGTTAACGTAAAAAAAACCATGGAAACGTGTAAAGAATTTTTGTGAGTTTATTTGAGCCAAACTGTAAGGAATTGAGATAATGCTGCAGAGAATGGCGGGTTACATTAGTATTTATACATTGCAATCAAAGGAGGGATGTAGGTGGGTTACATGAAATTCATTGGTGATAGATTAAGGAGGAGGGATAAAGCAAAGCAGGGGAAACCCCTGGGATTGGATAAAAAGTAAAATGATGGACACATACTTAGGTGGGTGCAGGATCAATTCACATGATAATGAAGGAATTGGGGTATCTGTCCTGGTGCCCAGCAGATTTGGTTGTGCCCCAGGGGCTGCAGAAAAAGGGAAGTTACAAGTTACCCAGACATTTCAAGAGTATGTTATCATAGATGCTGGGGACCAAAGGGACCACATGCTGACCTGACAAGCTCTGGAGAGGCCTGCATGGCAGTTTTGCAGACTCGGAGTCCTAAAGTAACCACAAAGGATGGTCTGAAATTAAACTTTAACTAAAAGCAGTTATGGCGGGAGGTTATGTCCTAGGACAGTATCTTCACTGACATTTGCCTTTTTGCCTCTAAGATAATATGCCCTTGAAATGTCTGGGTAACTTGTAACTTCCCTTTTTCTGGAGCCCTTGGGGCACAACCAAATGTTCTGGGCGCCAGGACAGATGATACTACAAATTCCTTCATTATCATGTTAATTGATCCTGCACCCACCTAAGTAGGTGTCCATCTTTTTACTTTTTATCCTATCACAGAGGTCCGTGCCCCGCCCCCCCCCTCCCGCTTCCCTTAATCCCACCTCTTTAAATCTGTCACCAATGAATTTCATGTATAAATACGGATGTAACCCTGCCATTCTCCGGAGCACTATCTCAATTCATTGAGGTTCTGCTTTGGGCATATGTCGACAGTTTGGCTCAAATAAACTCACAAAAATTCTTTACAGGTTTCAATGGTTTTTTTACGTTGACATTAATTGGCGTAGTCGTGGCAGGATTCCAAAGAAGCTCACCCAGGATCATCCCTTGGACTTTGACTGATGCTAGGATCCAGCAAAGGGCCCATTGAGCCCGCTGGTTCTCCGCCCATTGGGTGAACGTGGGTGAGTTTTTCTCTTGGATCCAGAACCTTCCCTTCCTTTGGTCGAAGGTTGGACTTTATTTGAGTTCTTTTAAAATCCTCGAGGTGGAACCAGAGTTGCTAAGACCCCAGGTTAAGGGTTCACAGCGGAACCCAGGGTGAGGCAGGATTGGAGGAAAAAGTGGGAGGCTGGGTTTGATTTCGGCTTTTTGATTAGAACTGCTTTCTGAGAGTCTGAGCAAAAAGGAAAACCTTCGCTGTATAAATGGCTTATCTAGGGGGCCACCTTAAGGCTTGGTCTGCCCGGGCCCTTAACCTTTCCTGTGGTTTTAGACAGCTGGGAGAGAAACTGAGGCCACATTTGACCCACTGCATAGCATGTCTAGAAAGTTTGCTCAGACTACAGATATTCAATAATAATAAAAAATTAACATGGGAAATTGTGTCTCCAAGGCCAGAAGCTCCCGAGACACCAGCCCTCATTTAATACTCCTGATAGGATGCCTTTACTTGCAAGTACTTTACAGAAATGGGAAGATTTAACTAGAAAATATTAACTGAGAAATGGCTAAAATGCAGTTTGTTTGGGGTACCTATGTTAATATTTTGCATGCAAAAATTAGAAAATGCCGGCTCTGAAATTAAACTGGATGAGTACATGGGAAGTATATCTTGATTTGGAAATTAGAAGCTTCTACTGAAAAGCATAGGAAAAATTTATTCTAATAAGATGAAAATTAATAAAATTTTAGAGACTGTCTCAGAACTATTCGGAAGTTAATTAATGTGTACACCTTGTTTTTCCTTTACGCTTCTCATGCAAACTGCAAAGGGTTTATTGATACCAGCATGCCAGGACCCACAGCTTTACTCTGAATACGGAGCAGCCGCTGTGAGCCCCGACCAAGAGTTTAAGGACACATTATATACTTTTTCGGTGGGAAAGGAATGTAGTTTGGGAATTTTCCGCTGATGATCTGGCTTCCTGGGTGAGTTAATGCCTGTCTGGTTTCTTTATCAGATTATCTGTCCTCCAACTCCCTCCCTAGCTGCAGCCACTTCCCGTAACCTCCCTGGCTGCAGCTGTCTTCCATAAAAATTGTTTGTCCTATCTCCCTTTTCTGATCTAGATCAGATTGTCTGTTCCTTAGTTTCCTCCCTTGCCATCTGTCAGAACTATTCGGAAGTTAATTAATGTGTACACCTTGTTTTTCCTTTAGCCCATTGTTTGTTTGTTTGTTTTTTGAATAGTCCATTGGGAATATACTGAAATTCTAGAGAGGGGAAGTTCCTGAACCAGGGACAGAAGACACTGCTTTGGTAGTTTGTAATGCTGGATATTCTCTGCTGTAAACTTTTAGTGTGTTCTGTGCGCCTTGATGTTTTTGTGTCTTTGTTGTAGTGAAATAGGAAAAAAATTTAAAATGTCTTTCTATTAATCATGACTTTGGGAAAAATAACGCCATTTGAGTCATTTGCTGAAACTTCCCCAAAGCAGGATGTGGGGAAGGGAACAAATGGCGATCCAATATGGATGCCTCCTCCCCAAGTATTCTAATTTAAAATCTCCTTCTTGTAATTGAAAAGTTTTACAAAATTTAAAAATGCGTCTGGTACTTCTGTTCACATGTAAAGAGAAAAGCTGGTTTAAAACTAATGTGCGCAATTGTCCTGTTTTTGGACATTTAGATAGAGTTTTGAACTGGATTCTCTTCACAAATGAATAGAATAAAACCCAAGACTGATTATTTCCTAAAGAAAATGGCGAATTTTACCCAGGGAAGCAATGCAGGCTTGTTCTAGCAACAAGCCTCCAAAAGAAAATTCAGTAAAATTGTCTCTGTTACAAAAATTTGCCAAAGTAAATGCCTTAAAATAATAATTGGATTTGAATCTCAAGAAATTATGTAGCTACAAGTTTGTTTCTTGACTTTCCCCAGAGAAAAATGGTCCTTTTAAAGTCAAGGGCTGGGCCAGGCCTGTTTGCCAGCCTCAGGTGTGGTTTTCCAGAGCCGCTAGGAACTTGGGACCTTGGAGTTTACTGAATCAAATGATAAAAACTTATGTCTAGGTATTTTAAAGTGACATAATACATAATATTGATCTGAGTGTGCCTCGTACGAAATCTAGAGGGTAGAATTGAATCTGTTGGTTGATTGTGTCTTATATTTTTGAAGTTTATTCTTAAAAATGTTACTGATTAAGAAATGCTAAATATTTGACTTGCCAGCTAAAAGTTTAAGGTTTGGATTGAATTGGGAGAAATTGTGTAGTTGTGGTAGCTAGATGCCTAAAATGTAGAAATTTTTGAGAAAATAATTTTTGCTTTCTCTGAAATAATTAGGAATTCAAATTATGCTGCTTATTGGTCTGATTAAAAAATAAATAAATTGAGGGTAATTATTCTTAGGACTATTTAAATATTGTTGACCTTTAAATCTTTTGTTTCGAAAAATATAAGGAAAAGTAAAGAGCAGACATTCTGCATTATAGGAAGTAACAAATTGGTAAGAGATTCATTTCACAGTGCACTTCCAGGCAACGAAGATTTCAAAGACCATGGCTTACAACCAGGAGATTTGGTGTGTTGGAAAAGACACCAAAGAGAGGACCTTACCAGGTATTACTAACTGACCCATGTGCAGCTAAACTTAAAGGAGTTAGCTCTGGATTCACATTTCTCATTTGAAAAAGGCACCTGACTGTGAATGGACATCTACTCCCATCTCTGACACCCATCTCCATCTGCAACGGAGATAAGAGAATTTTCAAGGATGAGAAGTCGCTGACCACAGAGAGGCAGACAGCTATCCCAAGATGACGTCAACAAGGCCTGTATTCTCACAAACTGATATTGCTAGCTGTGGTGATTCAAAGTTTTAATGGGGAATGTTATCTGTCTTTATTGTTTAAATATGTGTCTTTGCTTAAAATTGTTTAGCTAGTGAAATTTCTGTTTGTGTCTCTTAAAAAAAATATGTATTGCTAATCTGAGGAATGTTAATTATTTACATGTCACCTAAAAATTAAGGCTAAGAGTTCTAACTAACTGGAGAGTATGGCTTTGCCGTGATGGAGGAAGGTAAAGAGAAATACTTAATGGAAGGTCTGAGGCATGGTTATGCATTTTTGAAGGACATAGAAAGAAGGTTTGAAGGCTAACTTGAAAGTGTGAAATTTGTGAAGGTTGTGTATGTGATAAAAAGGAAAAGAGAAATGTTGAAAGAAAGTTGAATGCATGATAGGCCAATAAGCTGGGACAAGTGGAATAGGGAAACTAAGCAAAAATCCTGTCTTCCCTAAATCAAAGACATTTGGAGTAAATGCTTTGCAGTTGCCTCTCTAAACAAAGGTTAAATCGTTTATGTCAATCTGATTAGTGTCATTTGTTGTCCACACCCAGGGACAAATGAAGTTAGAAAATAAGCCTTATTTTGATTAGTTCTTTTATTCAGGAGGAGCCAACCCGGTCCCTCCCTGCAACATGAGTGATAAAATATATGTTAAGAAATTTTAAAATTGCTCAAAACTTGCTGCCTTGGGTCCGGTTCTGTGTGTGTAAGAAGGGACAGAGTAAGGTTTAGTAGCAAGAGTGAAGAGGCAGGCAGGGCAAAAGCAGGCCAGAAGAAGCTGGCAAGGCCATCCAAACCACCCAGTCGCTATTGGCCAGAGCCGCCTGAGGCAGACCTCCTCAGACTGGCAACAGCTGACTCTGACTAGGACAGACTGGGCTCTTTCCAACTGGGCCCCCATAAGCCAATGGTCGAAATAAAAATCGGGGGCCAGACTGTGAACGTTATGGTTGATACAGGGGCAGAGCACTCGGTAGTTACTCAGAAGGTAGCTTCCTTCTCAGGACAGGAAGTCACCATTATTGGAGCTACCGGGACCACAGCTGCAGACTGTTCTGCCGCCCCTGCCGATGTCAGTTAGGCGGCCACCAGGTGGTTCATGAATTCCTGTATTTGTCAGATTGCCCGGTCCCTCTAATGGGCAGAGACCTTTTAGCCAAAATGAAAGCAGAAACCACTTTTGCCCCAGATGGCTCAGCACAGCCTTGCCCAGGTGAAGAGACCTCTCCAATGATCCTGCCTTTAGCAGTGCCGAGGGAGGAAGAATGGAGACTTTATACCCCCCCAGCCAAAGGCCCCCACATCTGTTCTTGTCAGGCCCCCATCAGGGGACTTGGGCAGTCTTCCTGTTATCTGCTCAAGATCCCAAGACTGTAAAAGTACTTGTTCACTGAAAGGGTGTAAGTGTGGATGTTTATTTGATGTTTGTATGTCTACTTAGGTATAATTATTTGTTCATGTAAGTGTGGAAGTCTGAGAAAAAAAAGTTTGATTTAAGGCTGAGTGCTCTGACTGATAGCAAAATACCTTTTCCCAAGGGTGCTTGCTCTCTGTCAGAGGTGGAATCAGCACCTAACTAGTAAAAATTTCTGTCTGTTTGTTTAGTAGGGACTTTGATTTGCTCTGTGATATTTCTGTGTTGGGTTGAAATTTTGAAATTCTGGGGTAGATTTTAAAGTATTTGTGGATAAATAGGACCCCCGGTTAGTTTCCTGGTGTATTCTGGAGCAGCCTATTCCGTCTTGACAGAGCCAATGGGACCAGTACCATCTAAGAAGACACCAGTTCTAGGAGCCACCGGACAAACTGCCTTTTTCCTTGGATATCAAAGAGGACTGTGGACCTCAGAAAGAACACGGTAACTCATTCGTTTCTAGTCATGCCAGAATGCCTGTACCCCTTACTTGGACATGATCTTTACAGAAATTACAAGCCATCCATAAGCTTGTTCGAGACGCCCTGCCAGTGCCACCTCGGACCCTGCACATCCTTTCCAGCCTGGGGACTCGGTGTGGGTAAAGAAGTTCATGACCCAAGGACCCACCCCAACTTGAAAAGGACTATACACTGTCGCCCTGCTAAACGGCATCCAGACCAGCTCCTGCACCAGAAAACGGCCTTGATCCCGGCAGCCAGTGGCCTCACCTATGAGATCCCTAACCTGGGCTCCACGCAGGCCAGGAGGAGGCTCGACGCCTGCAGGAGGGAAACTGGACTTAAGTGAGGACAGTACTGACGGGGACCCTGGCACTAGGGCACTTGGTAACTGTAAGAACATTTTTTTTTTCTAGCCAATGAGAAAGTCCAGGGCCAAGTGGGGCTAGATGTGCTAGGGGACAGGAGAGCAGGAACAGAATAGAGAATGCCCCTAAAGGAAGTGGGGTGAGTAAATGAAAATTAAATGTGCCAAGCTGGCAGTTTAGAAAAATTAATTCAGTCAAACTACTTGTAGTTAGGGGGCAGTACAATCCCCTAGTTAGTAAAGATGAGTCCATGATTTGACTCATGTACATAAAACCAGTGGGGAATGAAGTATGGTACCTATTTGCTTTGTTTAACAATGGACAGGTTACTTTGATTTTCTAAATTGTATAAGTCATCCCATTCGATTGAATGCCTTATTGGTTGTAACGTGACTATCCCATTGATAGTGATCTTACTGGTTATCGAAGCACAGTCTTCTGTACCTGGCAAATAGGACAGCACAATTATCCTAAATTGTTTTAGTGGCCACAGATGGTGCGTTCCAGTTGACTCAGTGGTCCCAAGACCAGGACAGCGCATTTACTCTAAATTACCTCGATGGCTCTAGATAATGAGTTCCTGGCAATTCGGTGGTCTCAGGACCCGAGGGCTCTAGAATGGGGTATTTCTGTCAATTCAGTAACCCCGAGACTCGACAATAATTAACATGCTTAAATTCTGCTTCTGTAAACTGCTTTTTTTTGCGAACCAGTTTCCTCATTCCAAGCCCTGGGATGTGATCAATACCTTTATGATTTTTGTGTTCATGATATGTAAATGTTATACTGGATGCAGAAAAGCAAAATTTAAGACAAACAGCAAAAAGACTCGGATCATGATGGCTCCAAAATTAGAAATGATCCAGAATACTTTTTAACAAGGACGTATAGGACCTGACTGCCTCCCATTTACCTGCCCTTTTTTAAATAATAATAATTAGACCTTAATGCCATCTAAGGTTATGGTCTTGCCCCATCCCCAGTGGTCCACCTGTTCAGCAAGACATGCTGACACTGAGACATCCTAGGAATGAGCCTTCCTAACACCGTAGGACTCCATTATCCAACCAAAAGGTTGGTCATCAATGCATCCTTTGGATTGATTTATGACCAAAAGGGGGATGTGTGGACGAAAGGGGCCACATGCTGACTTGATAAGCTCCGGAGAGGCCTGCATGGCAGTTTTGCAGACTCGGAGACCTAAAATAACCACAAAGGATGGTCTGAAATTAAACTTTAACTAAAAGCAGTTATGGCGGGCAGTTATGTCCTAGGCCAGTATCTTCACTTACAAGATCAACTTTGATCCTTACTGAGCCCATTTGCCTTTTTGCCTCTAAGATAACATACCCTTGAAATGTCTGGGTAACTTGTAACTTCCCTTTTTCTGGAGCCCCTGGGGAACAACCAAATGTTCTGGGCCCCAGGACAGATACTACAAATTCCTTCATTATCATGTTAATTGACCCTGCACCCACCTAAGTATGTGTCCATCATTTTACTTTTTATCCTATCACAGAGGTCACCCCCCCCCCCCCCCCCCCCGCTTCCCTTAAACCCCCCTCCTTAAATCTGTCACCAATGAATTTCTTGTATAAAAACGGAGGGAACCCCGGCATTCTCCGGAGGAAAATTTCAATCCATTTGGGGTCCCGCTTCCCACAAATTTCCGAAGTTTGGCTCCAAAAAACACCCAAAAAATCTTTTAAAGGTTTCAATGGGTTTTTTTCCGTGACAAAGCAAAAAAA
>NW_005871186.1:1759943-1765577 GCF_000147115.1 Myotis lucifugus
CAATGCAAAAAGACACATAGGCTCAGTTAAGGTAAAAGTTGACCTTGTCAGTGAAGATACAGGCCTAGGACGTAACTGCCCACCATAACTGCTTTTAAAGTTTAATTTCAGACCATCCTTTGTGGTTACTTTAGGTCTCTGAGTTTGCAAGACTGCCATGCAGCCCCTCCCCTGAACTTGTCAGGTCAGCATGTGGCCCCTTTCGTCCACAGTCTGCTGCCCAGGCCACGTTAACCAGGCTCTGTGATAACTCTGAGCTTGCCTCTGCTCCTTCAGTGGGTCTGCCTGGCCTCGGGCTGAGGAGGGCTTTGCAGTGTGGGAGTTCTCCCCTGAAGGAGGCTAGGGGGTGCCCTTGTGCTGCCCTGGGCCTCCCCACAATGGCAACTTGTGGACTCTGGGAGGCGTATTTCTGGGAGGTGGCCTGCCTTCCTCCCATCACCCCTGCTCCTACTCAGGGCCTGGAAGAATTTTTCCTGGGCACACTGACGTTCTTCTCTATCTATGAGAGGGTAACAGCGTCCTATGGTTGCAGTGATGGCGAACCTTTTGAGCTCGGCGTGTCAGCATTTTGAAAAACCCTAAACAAAAGGAATCCAAAGAGGACCAACCAGGACATTTCATAATTAAAATACCAAGAGCAAAAGTCAAAGAGAGAATCTTAAAAGCAGCAAGAGAAAAAAAGTCAGTTACCTACAAGGGAGTGGCCATACGACTGTCAGCTAATTTCTCAACATAAACTATGCAGACCAGAAGGGAGTGGCAAGAAATATTCAAAGTGATGAATAGCAAGAACCTACAATCAAGATTACTATACCCAGCAAAGCTATCATTCAGAATTGAAGGTCAGATAAAGAGCTTCACAGATAAGAAAAAGCTAAAGGAGTTCATCACCACCAAACCAGTATTATATGAAATGTTGAAAGGTATTCTTTAAGAAGAGGAAGAAGAAAAAGGCAAAGATACAAATTATGAACAACAAATACACATCTATCAACAAGTGAATCTAAAAATCAAGTGAATAAATAATCTGATGAACAGAATAAACTGGTGAATATAATAGAATCAGGGGCATAGAAAGGGAGTGGACTGACTATTCTCGGGGTGGGGGGAAGGGGTGTGGGGGGTCCAGAAAGAGTCAGTACAAATTTTTTTCCCCTGTTGAAGAGGCCTCTGCGGGGGGCAAGGGAATTAGGGCTGTGGGTGGGGGGGGCCCCGGGTGGAGTGAACTTAGGGGGGGGGGGGGGGAGAGAAACAACTGTAATAATCTGAACAATAAAGATTTAATTAAAAATAAAAAAGAATAACAGAGAGGACCCAAATAGATAAAGTCAGAAATGAAAGAGGAGGAATAACAACTGACATCACAGAAATATAAAGGCTTGTATGAAAACAAATGAACAACTATATGTCAACAAATTGTAGAACCTGAGTTAAATGGACAAATTTCTAGAAACATACAATCTTCCAAAACTGAATCAGGAAGAATCAGAATACTTGAATAGAGAGATTACAACTCATGAAATTGAAGCAGTAATAAAAATTTCCCAGCACACAAAAGTCCTGGATTGGATGGCTTTGCAGTCAAATTTTACCAAACGTTCAAAAAAGAACTAACAGCTATCTTTCTCAAACTATTCCAGAAAATTTGAGAGGAGAAAGACTCCAAGCTTTTTTTTTTTTTAAATCAGGCCAGCATTATCCTAATTCCAAAACCAGATAAAGACACTACAACGAAAAAATTATAGGCCATATTCTTCATGAACACAGATGTAAAATCCTCAACAAAATATTAGCAAATTGGATCCAGCAATACATGAAAATGTGCACCATGATCAAGTGGGATTTATGCTGGGGATCCAAGGTTAGTACAATATTAGCAAATCAATAAGTGTGATACATCACACAATCAAAATGAAGGATAAAAAACACACAGTCATATCAATAGATGCAGAAAACACATTTTATAAAATCCAGCACCCATTTTGTTCAAAACTCTCAGCAAAGTGGGAAAAGAGCATTCCTCAAAATAATACAGGCCATATATGACAAAAGTACAGCCAACATTATACTCAGTGGGCAAAAGCTAAAAGCATTTCCTTTAAGATGAGGAACAAGACAGGGATGTCTGCTTTCACCATTCTTATTCAACACAATACTGGAATTTCTAGTCACAGTAATCAGACAAGAAGAAGAAATAAAAGGCATCCAAATTGGGAAGGAGGAAATAAAAATGTCATTATTTGTTGATGGCATGATATTGTATATAGAAAACCCTAAAGACCACCAAAAAACCACTGATCTAATAAATAAATTAAAAAAGCAGCAGGATATAAATATTCAGAAATCAGTAGCATTCTTATATACCAACGAGAGGCCCAGTGCAAGGATCCATGCACTGGTGGTGTCCCTTTGCCTGGCCTGCGCCCTCTCACAATCCAGGACCCCTTGGGGGATGTTGGACTGCCAGTTTTGGCCCAATCCCCGCAGGCCAGGCCAAGGGACACCACCAGTGCACGAATTCATGCATCAGGCCTCTAGTATGCATATAAGATCTCTGGTTAATCTCTTCCTGCTCTCTTCCCTCCCCCCTTTTCTCTGAGATTCAGCAGTCTGTTCTATAGTTCCACATCTGTGCATTGAGTGTCTGCCCCCTGGTGGTCAGTGCGCATCATAGCTACCGCTTGAATGGTCGGATGGTTGCTTATGCTTTTATATATATATATATATAATGAACTATAAGAAAGAAATTAAGAAAACAATCCCATTTACTATTGCAACAAAAAATATAAGGCACCTAGGAATAAATTTAATCAAGGAGGTTAAAAGACCTGTGCTCTGAAAATTGTAGGACTTTGAAGAAAGAAATTGAGGAAGATACAAATGAATGGAAGCATATACAGTGTTCATGGATTGGAAGAAATAACATCATTAAAATTTCCATTCTACCCAAAACAATTTATAGATTAAGTGCAACTCCGGTTAAAATACCAATAGCATCTTTCACAGATTTAGAACAAATATTCCAAAATTTATATGGAACCCCAAAAGACCCCAAATATCTTCAGCAATCTTGAGAAAGAAGAACAAAGTTGGAGGTATCACAATACCAGATATCAAACTACACTACAAGGCCATTGTAATCAGAACAGCCTGGTACTGGCATAACAAAAGGCACATAGATCAATGGAACAGAACAGAGAACCTAGAAATAAATCCATACCTTTATGGTTAATTAATATTTGACAAAGGAGGCTAGAACATACATAAAGGCAGTCTCTTCAGTAAATGGTGTCAAAATGGAGATCTTGGTTGCTTGAAGGCCTGATGGCAGAAATAGTGTGTGTGTGTGTGTGTGTGTGTGTGTGCTTTCTGATTGCTATTAGTGCCTGAGCTTAAGATATGAGGAAGGAAGGTGGGAAAAGTTGATGTTGGTAGCCTTTGATCTTCATGGACCCAAGAAACCAAGGTGAAAATATTTTTAAAATATTTTTATTGATTTCAGAGAGGAAGGGAGAGGGAGAGAGAGATAGAAACATCAATAATGAGAGAGTCATTGATCGGCTGCGTCCTGCACGCCTCCTACAGGGGATCGAGTTCACAACCTGAGCATGAGCCTTTGACTGGAATTGAACCCGGGACCCTCCAGTCTTCAGGCCAACACTCTATCCACTGAGCAAGACAAGCTAGGACCCAAGGTGAAATCTTAAAATGTAATGAAGGAGACCAGGGTACGGGAAGGCTTTCTTCAGGTGCATCAGGAGAGAGCTGCTGCTGCCTATTTGTTCTTCATCACCACCCTTGGGGAGTAGAGACCACTTTCCCTTTCACTATTTCTGGGACTGCTCCAGTTTGGGGTCCAGAAACAATCAGACCTGATCTTGGTAGACAAACCCTGTGTTGGTGGGTCCCAGCAGCCGGAGATGATCAGTCAGAACAATCTGAACATTCACTCAGTGATATACAGGTACTAGCTGTGAAAGAAGACAACTAAGATAATAGGTAATCTCATTAAAAAAATTCAAGGAGGGAGAGGGGGAAAAAACATGTTCTGAGGTTATAACATTTTTTCTCTTAAAAAAATAGTTTAGTGGATGAATTGAAGGAAGAGATGTGTTTTTTTTTTTTGAGAGCCAAAATAGATTTGAGAAATATCTCCAAAAAGCAGAAAAACTATAAAGATAAATCAAGAACAGGGCCCTAGCCAGTTTGACTCTGGGTAGAGCATTGCCTCACATACTGAAAGTTCCTGGGTTCAATTCCAGGCAAGGGCACCTACCTTGGTTTGCAGGTTTGATCCCCAGCCCTGGTCAGGGTGTGCGCTGGATGTAACTAATTGATGTGTCTCTTTCACATTGATGTTTCTCTCTCTCAGTCTCTCCCCCTCCCTTCCACTCTCTCTAAAAATAAATAGGAAAATATCCTCGGGTGAGGATTAACAACAAAAACCAAAAAGAAAGAAAAAAAAGAATAACAAAGTGTAAATTACTAGAATTCTAGAAGGAATAAAAGACATTAATGGATGAGAGACAATAATTAAACAAATAGGCTATGTCTTGAGCTATAATAAAAGGCTCACTGTGTTTCAGGCTGGACCATGCTTCCTCAACAGAGGTGATAATATCTCCAAGGAGGCAAAAATGGTTCTTGAGGGGGAGGTAGCAAAAAATGTTACCCTTTTCATGTATAAAGCACAGACACAATATATAAACAGAAATGCAGGTTACCTGTGCTATTAAAATTTCATAGTGGGCAATTAAGAAAAAATGTCATAAAGTTTGCATAAGTGGGTGATAATGAATAAAAGATTGAGAAACACTGATGAGAAAAAAGAAACACCAAGGTATATGCTGGTAACATTTTTGAACTCTGAGGAGAAAAAGAAAAATCTTACAACATTCAGCTAAAAAGAATATGTTGTGTACAAAAGAGGAATCATGCTGGAGTTAGATTTTTTTTTTTTAATCAGTAATGCTGGAACTGAGACAGTGGAATGGCAATTAAGAACTACACCTAGCCCATACTTAGCCAAGATGTGGCTCAACTGTCAGGGTGAAAGATACACAGCAATTGGGAGAGTTCCCCACTGAGAAAAATACTTGAGAGAAGACTTTGAAGATTATCTCTCTGTGAACCAGAACAAAAATTTGGGGGAGATGTAAAGAAAGAAAACACTGTGGCTTGACTAAATCTACACTAATAAAAGGGAAACATACAAATTGACTGTCCCTCTGCTACGCCCACCAGCCAATCATGGTGAGTATGCACATTAAACCAACAAAGATGGCAGCAGCCATGAGCTGGAGGCTTGGGCTGCCCCCGGCAATGGAGGAAGCCAAGCTTTCCACCCGCCTTGACCTCCACTCAAGAGTGGCTGGGGGCCTGGGTCTCCGGGGGGCATGGCCAGCCTGAAAACAGCCCTCAGCCCCTCACCCAGGCTGGCCAGGCACTCTAACAGGACCCCTCATTCTGAAGGGGCTCTGGCCAGCCTGCAAACAGCCATCATCCCCTCACCCAGACTAGCCAGGCACCCCAGCAGGGAACCCCACCCTGAAGGGGGTATGGCCAGCCTGAAAACAGCCCTCAGCCCCTCACCCAGGCTGGCCATGCCCCCATGGGGTGAGGGTCCCCACTGGG
>NW_005871186.1:1766113-1789110 GCF_000147115.1 Myotis lucifugus
AGGGTAGAGCCATAACCTCGGTAAGGGCCCTGCCCCAAGTGTGACAGTGGCGGCGCCCCAACCCCCTGATCGGCCCTGCTCTGTGGGTGATAGAGGGTGGCGACCCAACCCCCCTCCACGGGCCTTGCTCTTGGTATGACAGGGTAGAGCCATAACCTCCCCATTGCCCCTGCCCTGAGTGTGACAGGGTGCAGTGCCCCAACCCCCTGATCCACCATGCTCTGTGTGTGACAGGGGGTGGTGCCCCAACTCCCCTATCGGCCCTACTCTGTGAGTGACAGGGGGGAGCTCCCCAACCCCCTGGTCGACCCTGCTCTGTGTGTGACAGGGTACAGAGCCCCAACCCCCCTGATGGGCCCTGCTCTGTGAGTGACAGGGGGCAGCGCCCCAACCCCGATTGGCCCTGCTCTGTGAGTGACAGGGGGCAGTGCCCCAACCCCCTTATCAGCCCTGCTCTGTGCGTGAGGGGGTGGCGCCACAACCTCCCCATCGACCCTGCCTTGAGTGTGACAGGGGGCGGTGCCCCAACCCCCCAATCGGCCCTACCCTGAGCGTGACTGAGGGTGGCATCGCAACCTCCCGATCCGCCCTGCTCTGTGCATGAGGGGGCGGCGCCCCAACTCCCCAATCAGCCCTGCTCTGAGCCTGACCAGGGGCTGCACCTAGGGATTGGGCATGCCCTCTGCCACCCGGGAGCAGGCCTAAGCCAGCAGGTCTTTATCTCCCGAGGGGTCCCAGACTGCGAGAGGGCACAGGCCGGGCTGGGGCACCCCCCTCCCCCGAGTGCACGAATTTTTGTGCACCGGGCCTCTAGTATACTAATAAATGGGTAATATGCTAATTAGACTGGGAGACCTTCCTGGAGACCTTCCAGACATTCTTCTGGACAAAGCCATGGTGGCAGGGTCGAGGTAGAGGCAGTTAGAGGCCAAGAGGGGAGGGCAGTTGTGGATGACCAGGCCAGGATGGGACAGCAGTTGTGGGTGATCAGGCTGGTGGAGGGGCCATTGCGGATGATCAGGCCAGTGCTGGGGGGGGTAGTTGGGGGTGAGCAGACCAGCAGGGGGCCAGTTGGGGGCAAGCAGGCCATCAGTGGGGGTCAGTTGGGGGTGATCAGGACTGTAGGGGGCAGTTTGGAGTGAGCAGGCCAGCAGGGGGGCAGTTGGGGGCTAGCAGTCCAGTGGGGAGGGAAGGTGGGGGCAAGCAGGCCAGCTGGGGGGGGGCAGTTGGGGGCAAGCACACTGGCATGGGGGCAGTTGGGGGGTAATCAGGCTGGTGGGGGCATTTGGGGGTGAGCAGGCCAGCAGACAGAGTGGTTAGGGGAAATCTGGCAGGCAGGCAGGTGAGCGGTTAGGACATCCCTCTTGCAGTCCTGGATTGCGAGAGGGATATCTGACTGCCGGTTTAGGCCCAATCCCTGTAAACCAGCAATAGGACATCCTTCCAGGGGTCGCAGATTGGAGAGGGTGCAGGCTGGGCTGAGGGACACCCCCCCCCCCCGTGCATGAATTTCATGCATTGGGCCACTAGTCTATATATATAAAAGGCTAAGTGTCCCTCTGACCATCCAACTGGTAGCTATGATGCATACTGACTACCAGGGGGCAGATGCTTAATGCAGAAGCTGCCATGACATGCACTGGTCAGCACCACGGATCTGGCGCCAACAAACCAACACTCGGCTTCCCCCAAGTGGGACACAGGCCCCACCACCACCCCAGAGCGACACCCCACCAAATTGCAGGCGATGCTGCTGAGACCCCATGGAGCAAAATGCAGCCCACAGCCCAGCCCAATCTGGAAATGGTCGCTGTGGGTGCCAGGTAATGATGTCACATAGCAACACCCGGCTTCCTTTCCCTAGTGACCAGCGGCCTTGGAGTTTCTTCAGCCCAGGAATACGACTTGCTTTATAGTCAGGTGCAGACATTTTACAGTTTAATCAAATGTCTGTGAAGTGTTCCCATGTGCTTCATCTCATTTGATCCTCACAGAAGTCCTGGAGTAGGTAGATTGTAGACTCGGTAGAATCCTAGTTTCTTTTCATTAACCAGGGGAAAAGAGATTTAGAAAGTTTAGAAATTTGACCTGGCTGAAAAGAAGTAAGAAATGGTGGAACTTGAAAATGACTTCTGGTTTTCTCACTGCACAGAATATAGTCAAACACTGCTACAGTTAAATATTTCACCCTTTGTTCTCCCTGTGTGATCTACAATAATAATCTGCTTCGCGTTGATATTTACTGCTATGTTGCTGACAGTTACCTGAAAGAGAAGTTGGGGTGCTTCACTGGGCTGGAAAAAGTTTAGCTAAATCAGAAAGCAGGTCTAATTAAGCAAGTTTATTTATATATATAAAGCTCTCACTGGCACCAATTGCACGCGTGTGTTTCGATCTGTCATTGTCAATCATGAATTTGGTTGACACTTCTATTGTAGAGAAAGGGCAAATAGCGATATTAAAATATTTCTTCTAATTAATTTCCCTCAATGTGCATGAATCCGTGTACTGGGCCTCTAGTATTTAGATAATTTATTATAAAGTGTAATGGAAAAAGGTGGGACCAGGCAAATGAAATAGAAATGTGGCTGAGGTAATCAAGACTCACATGTCTTCTACTAATTGTTAAGTTTGTACAATTCTATACCCTTAGACATCAGAGTTGAACATTATTAATGACTCTGAAATTTGAAACTGTGAATTTTTATGGAATTCTTTTCATGAAGATTAAACCTTTAGAAACCATGAGTCCCTATTAATTGTAAGCACTTATATTCCCATTGTAATAAAATAGATCTGTAGCAAGGCTAGCTTAGGTGGTAGATGATTTTTGTATAGGATCCTCTGGAGAGAAGCAAGAGAGAAATGGACAGGAAGAGGTAAAGGCATTGGGAAATGGTGTTAGCAAACATGTCCATTAGGGACAATGATGAGGCTGGTGGAGACAGCTCTGTCCCTGGAGTCCTGGTGTAAGTGCTTCCCTCAAGGGCTTTTATGACAGAGGATAAACAACCCAACTCCTGGAATGCAACAAGCTGAATTTCATCTCCAATTTAATGTCTGTTCCTGAAACTTAATCTAAGACTGGTGAGTGAATTAGACATCTGTGATTGGGGTGCTTCTATGATCAAGGTAAGGGCTGGGCTGATATTATGTCACAGATAGGCCAGAGATAGAGGACTCTGAAAGACTATTGATATATGTGGGTGCTGAATAGAAAAGACTAGACACACAAATCTGGTTGGTTACAGGGGAAGTGAAGGTTGAGGTGTGGGAAAGGATTTCCTGATGTTATTAAAAGTATGTAAGTAAAGTGATACCATCCAAAAAAAAAAAAATAACAGGTGCCTGAATAAATTGACTGGGTCTGAAAATAACCCACAGAAGACTGAAGACATATCTTAGAAAATGTGAGAAGTGCCTTGATGATGACTGAGATCTATGCCAGGCTTCCCAAAGCAGGGTGTGGGAAGGACTTTGAGGAGGCAGCCAGACCGTCTTGGGCAGATGTGAGAAGAATGTATGAAGAAGGAGTCATTTGAGAAGGGATTTCTAGGATAAACATGTGTTAGAGCAAAATCTTTCCAACAGGAGATCAAACAGGCAGTTCTGCAACCTCTTAGTTCTCTGGCTTTGGTCATGGGCTGAAATTAATAAAAATTATGTGCTACAACCCTTCTTCAATAACTTGGCATCATCAGCGTCTATAATCATTCCTCATCGGAAGCTCTAGTCTTTGTTGAATTGTGTGTTCCCTGGGCCCTTTCTCTCACAGAGCAGCCATACGCTCTATAGAGATAGTTCCCTTCTCCAGGCTGTGACTGGGCTGTCTTGACCAGTAACTTCAATGGCAGAGCAATTCCTCTCATTGCTTATAGGATGGTAATAGGAGCTGCTTTTCCTCTCCAGAAAGAAGAAAACAGAGGAATCAAAAGGGGGAACCTGGTGTGGAAGAAATAATCATAATGTGCATAAGATATAACAGCTACTGCAATAGGTATTTAGAGATAACTCTTCATCAGAGGGAATTAGCATTGGTCTCCAGTTCTCCAAAACCACCTGTTTACAAATTTGTTTCACCCTCAAACTGTAAGCCCCTAGGATCCTGGATGTTTTTCATTTTTTTTGATAGTCCCCGTTTGTAATATGGTACTTGAAAAATGGTAACACTTAAAATACACTTGCTAAATGACTGAGTTAATGAGTGAAAGTACACTTCCAAACATGTGATAGTTTCCACTTCAGAAAAGTCTTTCAAATATCATGGTATTGTGTGCCCAGCAATAATGTGTTTCTTTTCCCCATTTCAGTTATTTCTAAATTTAGTTCCCTAAATTGTGAGCACAAGGAGTGCTTTAGTTTAGGCACATATTCCCTGTGAATGTTGCCTCTTACATGTCTTTTAGTTATCTTCTTAAATGAGTGAGAAAATTGTATGTGATAATTTCAGAAATTATTATTATTATTATTATTATTATTATTATTATTTGGTTAATGCTCACCTGAGGATATTTTTCCATTGATTTTTAGGGAGAGTGGAAGAGAGAGAGAAAGACAGAGAGAAACATCGATGTGAGAGAAACACATTGATTGGTTGCCTCCTGCACGAGCCCTGACCAGGGCCTGGGCTGGGGAGGAGCCTGCAACCAAGGAATGTGCCCTTGACCAGAATTGAACCCTGGACCCTTTGGTCCGCAGGCCGACGCTCTATTTACTGAGCCAAACCAGCTAGGGCAATTTCAGAAATTTAAAGTCTTATTTCTATCAGGTATTGGTTTGTGATATTTGGAAAATGATCCACATTCATTGAGTCCCGCTTCCCTTATGTGTGAAATGGGGTTAATACCCAATCCTGAAATTGGATATTCAACATCAAAATTCAGAAATACACAAAGTGCCACATGCAAAGTGCTTACCATACTCTCTGGCATAAGGCATATACATAATAAATGTTAGATTAATTCTTCTGTGACTGAATTATAATCTGATCCATTCTATTCCTGGAACACTACTGGCATTTTAGAATCCTATATTTTTGGTCAATTACTGTTTTCATGAATCTCTATCAGTAATTTTTCCAAAGTAGAATAATTGTTCTAAACTATTGGCTTCAAGACATCTGACAATGTTCCCTGTGCAAAGGATGAAGTCTTACTGTGAAGTTGTGATCAAGGCCCTTCACAATCAGGAAAAATCTGCCTGTTTGAATCCTCCCTGCCCTGCCCGACACTTCCTATGCATCAGCTACCTGGGCTAAAAATGTTTCAAGCATGCAAACATTTTCTCATGGTGATTCCCTATTTTCACTCTTCACCTTATGTTCACTGCTTAATCTCAAGTGCAAGAATCATCTTGTTACTGCCTTCCCAGACACACACAACGGTTTCTTCTCTACATTGATAACTACCTGTTTTGTAGGAAAGAACATACAATGATATTTTTACTTTAATTGCTTAGAAACGTGTATCTTTTAATGAGAATGTCACTCATTGAGGGCAGAGCACATATCTTTTTCACCAATGTTTGTGTCTTATTATTTGTATGTTCAAAGAAGATGGAAATGAGGAATATGTCAAAATTTCATGGTATCTTCACAAAGAATACTCCAGGGAAATCTGCATTTTCCTCTGTCTCTGTGAATAAGAAGTGATGTCTCTGGTGGTCTTCCCAGGTATGACTACCTCAAACCACACTAGTATTAGCCACACAGTCTTCTACTTGCTGGGCATCCCTGGCCTTGAGGACCAGCACATGTGGATTTCCATCCCCTTCTTCATTTCCTATGTCATGGCCCTGTTGGGAACAGTCTGCTCATCTTCATTATCCTCACCAAGCCCAGCCTCCATGAACCCATGTACCTCTTCCTCTGCATGCTGGCCGGAACAGATGTTGTCCTCTCTACGTGCACAGTACCTCAGGCCTTGGCCATCTTCTGGTTCCATGCTGGGGAGATCTCCCTGAATTGCTGCATCGCTCAGGTATTCTTCCTCACTTCCACTTTCATGTCTGAGTCAGGGATCCTGCTGGTGATGGCATTTGACCGCTACATTGCCATATGCTACCCGCTAAGATACACAGCTATCCTTACACATGCGCTGATTGGAAAAATTGGTTTGACTATCTTTCTGAGAAGTTTCGGTACAGTATTTCCCATAATATTTCTTCTGAAAAGACTGACTTTTTGCAAAAGTAACATTCTTCCACACACTGTTTGTGAGCACATTGGGTTGGCCAAATTTTCCTGTGATGACATACCAGTAAACATCTGGTATGGACTTTTTCTTCTTATGTCAACAATTGCTTTAGATGTTTTTCTAATTATTGTTTCATATATGCGTATTCTCCGTGCTGTCTTTCGCATCCCTTCCCAAGATGCTCGCCACAAAGCGCTCAACACCTGTGGCTCCCACGTTTGTGTCATTATCCTCTTTTATGGGCCTGGGATCTTCTCAGTTCTCGCTCATCGCTTTGGGTGCCACATTTCACCCCATATCCATATCCTGCTGGCCAATGCCTGCATTCTGGCTCCTCCTATGCTGAATCCCATCATTTATGGAATTAAGACCAAACAGATCCGGGACCAGGTGACTCATATCTTATTTTCAAAACAGATATGACTTTGGGAATGGAAACCAGACTAGTTTTCTCAACATTTCTAGTCATCCATTGAGGTAAGATTTAGAAACTTCTAGTAGCTGGGGGACAGCTGAGACTACATATCTATGTAATCTATAGACTACCTCACTGAGTATATATTTCTGGAGCAAGTCCACAGGGGAGCTTGGGACAGTCTCTGATCAATACTAACAGATCAATTTTTTTGAATTTTTTTGTGGCTCAGTAAGCTTTCTCACTCATAGTCTGATAAGTAAACCACTCCTAGTCTATAGCTCTAGATAGGTATTTGGAAAGAGATGAATTGTTGATAATTAGTGGACTATTCTTTCTTGGTTTGTTTTATGCCTTGCTGTGGTGAAATAGTTCCCATTTGTCTTATCTATATTGGGTTGTTGCTCTAAATATTACTACCTTTGCCCTCTCTATCATAAAGTTTTATTCTTTACAGGATCACCTCCATCTGTATACATTCCATTATTTGTCCTAAAATTTAAAGAAAGGAAGAGAGGGAAGCAGGCACAAACCTCTGGCACCCCCATTCTCCTATAGCCTTTCCTCTGCTTTTCCGTTTCTTCTCCTTCCTTTTTTTCTTTCTTCCTTTTTCTCTTCATCCTTTTCCTCCTCTACCTCCTATTCCATCACATCTTCCTCTTTCCAGTCTTCTTCTTTCTCACTCTCCCTCACAGTAAAAGACTTTGAAAGAGTTGTCTATATATTCAGGAATCAATATCTTTCTGTATTTTTCTTCCTCTCACCCCAGTCAGACAGTTTTCCTATGCCATGGCATGGCCTGTCATAGTAACCTCCACATTACTTAATCCAATGGTCAATACTCAGTCTACATTGTTCATGACACATCAGCACCGTCTGACACAGTGAAACATTCTCTCATTCTAGAAACTCCTCATTCATTCCATCTTAGTGTATTAGACATAAAATGTGTACAAAATCCCAGTTTTCAACAGAGATATTCCCAGCTAATATAATTTTATAGAAGGTCACAATATATTTTCTACTATGTATGTGTGTGCAGGTAAACAAAAACTTTTAGTGGGCCAATATTCCACCTACTATTCTTAAATGCACCTTTCTCAATTAGCAAAGTAACGTGGACATAATCCCATGCCAAAACTATATATCTCTGTAGGCATTTTTATCACCTCTCTATTTTACTTGTATAAGAATATGCTACATATCAATTATCCAAGTATACTCTTTTTTAAAAATCCAAGTATACTCTTAAAATGCATTTATCCTGTGACATTGTAATTATTTATTCACTGTTCATTTCTCAATTGAGAACAAGCTTGGCATTCTATATTTTACTTCTCTAGTGTCTATTATGTCATCTGAAAGGGTAGGCACTAAATCAAGATGTTTAAAATACATTTTTTTGTAAACTGTAAAACTATGAAATTTTCACTTGAAATAAATTGGAGATAATAAAATGCATAATGAAGTCACATTTATTACTTCTGTCAGTGTGATTTATCTTTTGTTTAAAAATTTTTTTACATGTCTGAAATTTTTACATATTTTTTCACATAGATTACATATATAATCTATGCAAAATCTATTTGTATTTTTAAAATATCAAACTATTTTTTCACATAGATTTATATATATAGCATAAGTATTTATTATATTTTTAATGCATTTTTAGCTGGCTATAAAATATACTTGTTTATGGATGTAATTTGCATGTAATTTACCTAAACCATTTCATCATTATTATTTTTATTTTTTAATATATTTATTTATTATTGATTTCAGAGAGGAAGGGAGAGAGATGGAAACATCAATGAGAATCATTGATTGGCTGCCTCCTGCACGCCCCCTACTAGGGGGATCAAACCCAGGCAATGTGCCCTTGGTTGGAATGGAACCTGGGTTCCTTTAGCCCGCAGGCCGACACTCTATTCGCTTAGCCAAACTGGCTAGGGCCATTTCATTATTATTAACATGCAGTATATTTCACATTTTTCATTTGTTTAAGAACATAATGTTTATTAAAACATTTTCTCATTTTGCCTGTCCATGAATTTTAGTTATACACAAGTCCTTAAATAGTATGTTGACAAACTTATTTTTCTTTGTTTCCTTTGTGTTCCTCAGAAGTGTTTCAAAATCAAACAAGAATTATTTTATTGTAAAATTTTGCTTCTACTTAATTGAGCACCTGAATAATTACAGGCCATATTTCAAAAATATTTGTTGTTTGTTTCAGCAGAAATACAAAAATAAAATAAAGAAGCATTTTAATGACCACTAGTCATGCCCATTAATAAAATATTTTGTAATCACAAAATGTCTGTCATTCAAGCTTATTTTCACATAACTGTGCGTGTATTTTAAGCTTTACTTTTTTTTCCTCTTAATGTTATATAACAAGTATTTTCCTTTAGCATCAAGAACATTATGCGAATAACTCTGTATGCTGTCAGCTGGGTACTAGAAATATCAGGGGGAAGACTTTGTAAAGTATATCCTTGTCTAACCACTTTTCTGTACACCTGAAACTTACACAAAATTTTAAAAATGTGAAGTGTAATTAAAAAAAAATAAAAAGGAACATTATGTAAATAGGTCTAATAAGTGTATAATATACTACTATATAATCTACTATTATTTAGTAAACTAGTAAACTCTTATTTAATACTAGAGGCCCAGTGCAGAAAAATTTGTGCATTCGGGGGGGGGGGGTCCCTCAGCCCGGCCTGTGCCCTCTCACAGTCTGGGACCCCTTGGGGGATGACCACCTGCTGGTTTAGGGCCACTCCCTGGGGAATTGGGCCTAAGCTGGCAGTAAGACATCACTCTTGCAGCCCGGGAGCCATCGGGGGATGTCCATTTGCCAGCGGGGAGCAGACCTAAGCTGCAGTCGGACATCCTTAGCGCTGCTGAGGAGGCAGGAGAGGCTCCTACCACCACTGCTCTACTGGCATCTGGCAGCCTGGATTGTGGCTGAGCAGAGCTCCCCATGTGGGAGCGCACTGACCACCAGGGAGCAGCTCCTGCATTGAGCATCTGCCCCCTGGTAGTCAGTGTGTGTCATAGTGAACAGTCATTCCTAGTCGTTCTGCTGTTAGGGTCAGTTTGCATATTACCCTTTTATAATATAGGATAGAGGCCTGGTGCACGGGTGAGGGCTGGCTGGTTTTCCCTGAAGGGTGTCCCGGATCATGGTGGGGGTCCCGCTAGGGTGCCTGGCCAGCCTCAGTGAGGGGCTGATGGCTGTTCGCAGGCTGGTCACACCCCCTTCAGGGTAGGGATCCCCACTGGGGTGCCTGGCCAGCCTGGGTGAGGGGCTGATAGCTTTTTGAAGGCTGGTCAAACCCCCCTCCCCCCAGTGGGGACCCTCACCCAATGGAGGTTTGGCTAACCTGAGTGAGGGGCTGATGGCTGTTTTTAGGCTGGCCACACCCCCTTTAGGATGGGAGGTCCCCACTGGGGTGCCTGGCCAGTCAGGGTGAGAGGATGAGGGCCATTTTCAGGCTGGCCAAGCCCCCCGGCGACTGAAGCTCCCAACCTCTCCTTTTTTTATTTTTTTATTCTGGGATTTATTTACCTTCTATAATTGAAACTTTGTTGCCTTCAGTGGAGCTCAGAGCCAGCTGGAAGTTTGGCTTCCTCCATCACTGGAGCAACCAAGCCTCCTGCTTGCTTCAGCTTTGTGGCTGCTGGCCGCCATCTTGGTTGGGTTAATTTGCATATAGTCACTCTGATTGGCTGGTGGGCATGGCTTACGGTGTAGCGAAGGCACGGTCAATTTGCATGTTTGTATTTTATTAGATTAGATTTACATCTAAATAATTGACAGTGTAAAAATTTTTATGAACATAACCAATAATACACATTTGCTATATTTTGTGTTCTTGTGGTTTACTATAGGGAAGATTCTTGAAAACTTTTACTCTATCTATGTGATTGGTCCATGTCAGGTTGAATGTGTTTTTTATGTGCAAAATTTTTCAAATGTACCTCTCAGGATAATTTGTGTTTTCCCAAAATTGACTGGAATCTAATAATGTAATATTACATATAGAAAACCTTAAAGACTCCACCAAAAAAGTATTAGAACTAATCAACAAATTCAGTAAAATTACAGGATAGAAAATTAATATACAAAAATCTGTTGTTTTATAAACTAATAACAAAATATCAGAAAGAAAAAATAAGAAAACAATCTCATTTACAACTGCATCAAGAAGAATAAAATATGTAGCAATACATTTAACCAAGCAGGTAAAAGACCCGTACCCTGAACTATAAGACATTGTTAAAAGAAATTGAAGAAGATATAAATAAATGAAAAACTATAATGTACTCATGGATTGAAAAAATTAATATTGTTAAAATGTTTATGCTACCCAAAGGGATCTACAGATTCAATGCAATTCCTATAAAATTCCAATGGCTTTTTTCATAGAAATAGAAAAACAATCCTAAAATGAGTATGAAATCACAAAAGCCAAAGCAATCTTGAGAAAAAAGAACTGGGAGGCGTTGGGCTCCTTGCTTTCAAACTATACTACAAAGCTCTAGTGGTCAAAGAGTATTTTCCTGACATAAAAAACAGACACATAGATCAATGAAAAGTCCATTCAGGTCAATTAATTTGCGCCAAAGGAGCCAATAATATAAAATGGAGAAAGGACAGTTTCTTCAATAAGTGGTTTTGGGAAAACCACAGTCACGCAAATGGATCAAACTGTACCACTATCTTACACCATACACAAATATTGACTAAAAATGGATTAAAGAATTGGACATAAGACTTGATACCATAACATTTCTAGAAGAAAACTTATGCAGTAAGATTCTTGACATAGGTCTTGGCAATAATTTTTGAATCTGACTCCAAAAACAAAGGTAAGAAAAGCAAAAAAGAAACAACTAGAACTACACCAAACTAAAAAGCTTCTGCACTGGAAAGGAACCCTAAAAAAGAAAAGAAAAGGCAACCTACTAAGTGAGAGAAAATATTTGCAAATCAGGTATCTGATATGGGGTTAATGTTTAAAAAAATATGAAGAACTCATACAATGCAAGAGTCAGACACTCCTTCCTCCACTGCAAACAATTCCATTAAAAAATAGGCAGAGGATCTGAATAGACATTTTCCCAAAGAAGACATGCATATAGCCAATAGGTACATGAAAAGGTGCTCAACATCACTAGTCATCAGGGAAATGCAAGTGGAAACCACAATGAGACATCACCTCACTTCTGTTAGAATGGCTATTACCAAAAGCCAAGAAGTAACAGGTATTGAAAAGGACGTGGAGAAAAGGGAATCTTCGTGCACTGTTGATGGGAATGTTAGGAGGTACAGCCTCTATGGAAAATGGTTTGAAGGTTCCTCAAAAAATTAAAAATAGAGCTACAGTATGATTCTGTAATTCCACTTCTGGGTATATATATCTGAAGAAAACAAAAACAATAATTCAAATAGCTATCTGCACCTCCATCTTCATTGCAGCATTATTTACAATAGGAAACCTGTGGAAATAACCTACGTGTTCATCAATGAATAAATGGATAAAGAAAATACGATATATGTATATATATGAAATAAATAATGTATATATGAATTAAACCTTGTGACAACATGAATGGACTTGGAGGGCATTATGCTAAGTGAAATAAATCAGAGAAAAACAAATACCTTATGATCTCACTTGTATGTGGAATCTAAAATCTGCTCCCTGCCGCTCCCCCCCCCGTCCCCCCGCCCCATAAAAAACGAGCTCATAGGTAAAGAGAACTGATTAGAGGTTGCCACAGGTGGGGGCGGGGTGGCGGTGAGAGGAGTGAGTGAAATGGGTGAAGAGTATCAAAAGGTACAAAGTTCTAGTTATAAAATAAATTTCATGTGATATAATTATAGCATGGTTAATAATACTGCATTGCATATTTGAAAGTTTCTAAGAGGGTAGATCTTAAAACTTCATTACAAGAAATAAAATTTTTATATCTATGAATAATGTCAAAAGCTTGCTAGACTTACTGTGGTCATCATTTAAAAAATGTATAAATATGGAACCATTATGTTGTGCATCTGAAACTAATATAATGAAAAGATTTTTTGAAAATCACAATTTACGCCTGGCAGGTGTTGCTCAGTGGTTGAGTATTGACCTATGAACCAAGAGGTCACAGTTCGATTTCTGGTCAGGGCACATACCCTGGTTGCAGGTTTGATCCCCAGTGTGGGTGTGCAGGAGGCAATCAATCAGTGATTCTCTCTCATTATTGATGTTTCTATCTCTCTCTCCCTCTCCTTTCCTCTCTTAAATCAATAAAAATATGTTAAAGACATAAAAGCCACAATTTACTTCTATATTCTCCTCCCCAAATCTCTTAACTTCAGTATAATAATGAACACGAGACAAATATCAATTGAGGGACATCTTATACTGATTAAAACTGTAAGATCCTCAAAAACAAGGAAAATCTGAGGAATGGTTATAGCCAAGCATCCCAAAGAGAAGTGACTACTAAATATAATGTGGTATCTTGAAGGGATCCTGGATTAGCAAGTGGACATCAGGTAAAATTTCAGGAAGTCTGAATACAGTCTGGATGATAGTTAATATAATGTATTAGTACTAGTTTATTAATTGTAGCAAATGTATTAAGGTAACATGTTAACTGTGTTGGTGGTAGCTGTGTATTATGCATTTTTTCTTTAAAGCTGTTCTAAAAAGTAAATTTATAAAAATAATTTCATATTGATTTTCAATTTATATGTTTGATTCATGATGAGATCAATAATCCTCATAAAATTCACAATAGAACCACCATAGATCCAGCTATTCCCACTTCTGGGTATATATCCAAAGAACTATAATCAGGCTAAGAGTTATTTGCCCATATTCCCTTTCAATGAATTTTGTAGGAAATTGAATAATGCAACTCAATTCTTATTAATGCTTCTTTTTCTTTTTTATAATTTTAAATATATTTTATTGATTTCTCACAGAAAGGAAGGAAGAGGGATAGAGAGTTAGAAACATCAATCAGCTGCCTCCTGCACACTCCCCACTGGGTATGTGCCTGCAACCAAGGTACATGCTCTTGACCAGAATCGAACCTGGGACCCTTGAGTGTCCAACTCTATCCACTGAGCAAAACTGGTTAGGGCAATGCTTCTTTTTCAATTGAAATACTCTGATGGGGCAGTTTGTTTTAATATCATGTTATAAAGCAGTATTTTCAACTTTTTCATCTCATGGCACACTAAAATTCTGCAGCACACCAAAAATATATATATTTTGCGGATCTGACAAAAAATAGGTATCATTTTGATATATTCACACTGGACAACTATTGTGTTGGCTGTTGGTCATTTTTTAATTTGATAATCTAAGGGAAAAGAGGTCAGTACCCTGGACTAAATAGTCAGGTATTGTCTGTTTTAAAAATTCTGGCTGCACACCAGTTGAAAATTTCTGTTAATATCTACACTAATAAAAGACAAACATACAAATTGACTGTACCTTCGCTATGCCTTAAGCCACACACACCAGCCAATCAGAGCAACTATATGAAAATTAACCCATCTAAGATGGCGGCCGGCAGCCATGGAGCTGGAGCAAGCAGGAGGCTTGATTGCCCCAGTGATGGAGGAAGCCAAGCTTCCTGCCTGCCGCAGCCAGCTCTGAGCTCCACTGAAGGCAACAAAGTTTCAATTATAGAAGATAAATAAACCCCAGATACCTGCTTTCAGCTGGCTGTGGCCACAGAGCTGGAGAGAGCAGGAGGCTTGGGTTGCCCCTGGTGATGGAGGAAGCCAAGCTTCCTGCCCGCCCTGGCCGGCTCTGAGCTCCACCCAAGGCTACAAAGTTTCAATTATAGAAGGTAAATAAATCCCAGAATAAAAAAAAAAAGAAAAAAAGGAGACGCTGGGAGCTTCCATTGCCAAGGGGCTTGGCCAGCCTGAAAATGGCCCTCAGCCCCTCACCCAGACTGGCCAGGCACCCAATGGGGACCCCCACCCTAAAGGGGGTGTGGCCAGCCTAAAAACAGCCATCAGCCTCTCACTCAGGCTGGCCAAACCTCCATGGGGTGAGGGTCCTCACTGGGGGGGGCTTGACCAGCCTACAGACAGCCATCAGCCCCTCACCCAGGCTGGCCAGGCACCCCAGTGAGGACCCCCACACTGAAGGGGGTGTGACCAGCCTGCAAACAGCCATCAGCCCCTCACCCAGGCTGGCCAGGCACTCCAGCAGGACCCCCACCGTGATCTGGGACACCCTTCAGGGCAAACTAGCCGGCCCTCACCCGTGCACCAGGCCTCTATCCTATATAATAAAAGGGTAATATGCAAACTGACCCTAACAGCAGAAAGACTGGGAATGACTAGTCACTATGACACACACTGACCACCAGGGGGCAGATGCTCAATGAAAGAGCTGCCCCCTGGTGGTCAGTGTGCTCCCACAGGGGGAGCTCAGCTCAGCCACAAGCCAGGCTGATGGCTGCCAGCACAGCGGTGGTGGTGGGAGCCTCTCCCACCTCCTTAGCAGCACTAAGGATGTCCGACTGCAGCTTAGGTCTGCTCCCTGCTGGTAAGTAGACATCCTCTGAGGGCTGCGGGGCTGCCAGAGGGATATCTGACTGCCAGCTTAGGCCCTATTCCCCAGGGAGTGGGCCTAAGCCAGCAGGTGGACATCCTCCGAGGGGTCCCAGACTGCAAGAGGGCATAGGCCGGGCTGAGGGAACCCTCCCGAGTGCACAAATTTTTGCACACCAAGCCTCTAGTAGTTCAATAATCCCCTCTGCTGGCACATTCGCAGTGCTCCCATTTTGAAGCAAATCAACACTAACAATTGTCTAATTCATGGAATAAGAAGTTGAAATTCATAGTTACCATAATGTGAACTAGTGTGAGGAGACAAATCTCAAAAAACTGGGATTTAAGAATTTTCTAATAAGAGTCTACTGGTCACATGACAGTTATGGCTGTTAATTTAAACTTATTGGAACTGAGAAGAGAGAGATGTACTTAAACTTTACAAGAAAGTGCAATGCATTTTTGAGCATTTATTGGTCATTTTGGAATATAAATTGATCTTAGAATTTCAAGGAAATATAATATTTAGCAAATATCACCTATTTGAATATAAAGTATTATACAAAGCAGAATTGTGTCTTGAGACTGTCACAACAATAGCTTCTTACAAGACTGATTACTTCTGAATTCTGTACATGCTGCTGTCTTAATAGATACTCATTTGGACTCCTTAAACATTGAGTGTGAGATGCACAAATGTACTAATTCTATCCACAAAGACATGCATGAATAATAAGTGCATTAATTTTATAGAATTATTTAACTAATAAAAGTTAGTAAGATTTTTAGGAGAGCATAAAGTAGAGAAGACTAGCTGATAAAAAATTTTCTGTATGTATTTATATTAAGAAACACCCTTTTTCCCCCTAAAGGTGGGATTACTTTGTTCTTCCTGTCTTTATTATCTGATTTTAAACAATAAGGTACAAGTTTACATTTATAATCAGAATATAAAGTTATATTCTTCTATATATTGTGCACAAATATTTATGTACCCTTAGGAAAGAATTAAAACTCCTTATTGCCCTGGATGGTGTTGCTCAGTGGTTTGAGTGTCGGCCTGTGCACGGAAGGGTTGCAGGTTCAATTCCCAGTCAAGTGCACGTACCTGGGTTGTGGTTTCGTTTTCTGCCCATTGGTGGGATGTGTGAGGGTGGCAGCCAGTAGATGTGTCTCTCTCACATCCATTTTTTTCTCTCCCGCTCTCCCTTTCACTCACTCTGAAAGCAATAGAAAAAAATATCCTCAGGTGAAGATTAACAAAAATCACACCAAAACCAAAAACAAAAAACACCCTCATTATTTATGAATATGAATCTTATGACCACTCCAGGGATGAATATAACTGCAACATCATCCTTTACATGAAAAATTGAAAATTATTTTTACATATTTCTTGCATGGATTAATATTAGAGATTGGAAATAACTTTAATATTAATTTAGGTATTAAAACAGGCTTGCAGAAAAGCTGGTTTAGATGGGAGAGATTTTCTTATAGTAAAACATCATAAATGTGAACACTTGGTGTGGGATGGATTTCAGACATGTGAGGAGGAGCAGGAGATAAAATAGGAGACGCTCTAGGGAGGGGGGAAATTGAGCTGAGAATAAGGCCACTTGGGAAGAGGGTGAGGCTGTTGGAGACAGCTGTGCCCCTGGGGTCCTGATGTTAGTGCTTCCTTCTAGGGCTCTCATGGAAGAGAATAAATAGCTCAACTGCCCGCTCCCCAGCAAACTGAATTTCATCTCCAATCTCACATCTGTTCCTGAAGACTCAGTAAAAGCTGGTGAGTGAAATAGACATCTCGGGTGGAGTGGTTTCAGGATCAGGGTAAGGACTGAGCTAGCCAAGCCATACAGGCCAGAGGGAGGTTATTGATATATATGGATGCAGAATTATAAAGATGAGAGGCATCTTTCCGGTTGGTTACAGCATAAGTGGAGGGTAAGATGTGGGAAGGGAAGTTGAGAGTACTAGTATATGGGTAGCTGAAGTTAATGAAGTTTGGCAAATAAAGAGAAGTAGTCCTAGAAAATAAAAGGCTAATATGCAAATTGTCCCCTTGGTCAGGAGTTTGACCAGGCGGGAGTTCGACCTGACCATGCAGCTGCCAACTGCCCGGATCAGGGCCCCGATCGGCCTCCCCAACCTCCCACAGCCTCTCCCCCCAGCTGGCCCCTGCCCTCGCCAGCCAGGCCGAGGGACCCCACGTGTGCACGAATTTGTGCACCAGGACTCTAGTCCAATATATGACAAGTGTCCTAATAATGAGACAACATGAGAATACAGAAAAGATGTTGACTTAGACTGCAGACCCCTCTTGGCAAATATGAGAAGAGCCCTGAGAATGACAACGATCTGTGCTGGCCTTCCCAAAGCAGGACTTGGGAAGTGAACCAGGACACCTTGGGCTGTTGTGAAAGGGGAATAGGGGGGAGAGCATTGAGTGGAGCACGTAGATAAACTTGTGTCAGACCAAAGTCACTGTACCTTGGACAGGAGACCAATCAAACAGGCATATCTTCAACCTTGGAGCTCCCTCGTTTCTCTCTCTGGCTCCAATTAACACAATTTCCTCTCCTGCTCCCTTTCCTCAAACACATGGCCATCACCAGCTTCCATAATCTTTCCTTTTTTCCAGCTCTGCATTTGTTGCTTTGTGTCTTCTGTGGCCTTTTCTTTCTTGCCATTTTCCCCCTTTTCATTCCCAATCAGGTCTGTGGGGACACACACCAGCTCTCACATCCCTCTGGTACCACCCCACTTTTCTTTTTCATGCAGGAAGTCAGCTGCCTTCACTGGAGAGAACTTTAAAAAAAATGTTATCTTTATTGTTGAAAGTACTACAGATGTACCCCCCCCTTTTTTTTCCCCATTGACTCCCTCCACCCCACACCCATCCCTTCCAGGCCTTCATCACATTATTGTCTGTGTTCATGGGCTATGTACATATGCATATAAATTCCCCAGTTAATCTCTCCCAACCCTCCTACCCTCTCTGAGATTTATCAGTCTGTTCCATGCTTCTATGTTTCTGGATCTATTTTGTTCATCAGTTTATTTTGTTCATTAGATCCCACATATGAGTGAGAGCATGTGATACTTATTTTTCTCTAACTGGCTTATTTCGCTTAGTGTAATACTCTTCAGGTCCTTCCATGCTGACTCAAAGGGTAAGAGATCCTTCTGTTTTATATGTTCCAGGGTATAAATGTACCACAGCTTTTTTATCCACTCCTCTACTGATGGCACTTGGGCTGTTTCCAGATCTTAGCTATTGTAAATTGCGCTGCTATGAACATAGGGGTGTTTATGGTGCATATATTCTTTCTGATTGGTGTTTCAGGTTTCTTAGGATATATTCCTTGAAGTGGGATCACTGGATCAAGTGGCAGTTCCATTTTTAATTTTTTGAGGAAACTCCATACTGTTTTCCATAGTGGCTGCACTAGTCTGCATTCCCACCAGCAGTGTACAAGGGTTTCCTTTTCTCTACATCCTCGCCAGCACTTGTCGTTTGTTGATTTGTTGATGATAGCCACTCTGACATGGAGAGAACTTCTTCATAAAGCACCCATATGCTCTGCAGGACACAGTACCGTAACTAGGCCAGATGATTGGGCCCTTTTGTAGGTGACTCTGATAACAGACCATGTTCCTCCAGCACTTGGAGGATGGTAATTGGTAATTTTCCCCAGAAAGGAAAATTATGGGCATCACATGGGTAACTGGAGTGGAAGAAATAATGTTATTGAGCATGAGCTATAACTTAGCTACAGAGCTAGATATTTTAAAATACTTTTTTATTAGGGGGAATTAACATATGTCTTCAGCTCTTCAACCTATCTGTTTATGTCAAACCTAAGTTCATAGGACTTGGTCAAATTCCCCCCCCCCCCCACCCCTCCACCCTCCGTATCTCCAGTTTGTTATATGGTACCTGAAAAACAGTTACTGCTTCCTAAATGACAGAGTTAACTAATGAATGAATGAATGCACACTAAGAACTAAATGATAGAATTTCCACCCGAAGAAAAAGCTTTAAAATATCATGCACAACGCCTCCCAGCAACAATGCCTTCCTTTCAAATTTTAGTCACTTATAAACTTAGTTCCTTAAGGTGTGAGCATGAGCAGTGCCTCACCTCAGGCACACAGGCCCTATTAATGCTACCTCTTAAAGTTCCCTTGATTCTCTTCACAAGCGAGCAGATTGTATATGGTGAAGTCAGAGAGATTTTAAATCTCATTTCCGTCAATTATACCAAATTTGTCTGAACAAACATCTACCCTGCTTTTTTCAGTATTCCCTATGCACAGCCACCCAGAGCTGAACACTGTTTCACGAAGATGCTATACTTTGTTTTGAATACCCACGTTTTCTTTTGTTGTTTCTCTTTATTTTCTTTCTTTTCTGTATGATAAAGTACCCTCCACAAAGCTAAGTTCAAGTTCTTCACGTTCAAGAAACACTTGTTACAGCCTTTCCAGATACATAGAATAATTCCCTTTTGTCTTCTTATAATCCTCTGTTGGTAGGAGAAATACATACAATAAAATGTTTTATTTGATTAGCTGGGAATATGTATACCTTTTAATCAGACTGTCACTCATTAATGCAGAGGCTATAATCTATTATCTTATATGTTTCTTTTTATTTGCATGTTCAAAGAAGAAGGAATATGTCAAAAGGTCTTGTGCCTTCAGAAAGAATATTACAAGGAATACTGTGTTTTCCTGTGTCTGTGAATAAGAAGTGATGTCTGTGGTGGTCTCCCCACATGTGACTACCTTAAATCACACTAGTGTTAGCCACATGGTGTTCCACTTGCTGGGCATCCCTGGCCTTGAGGACCAGCACCTGTGGATTTCCATCCCCTTCTTCATTTCCTATGTCATTGCCCTGCTTGGGAATAGCCTGCTCATCATTGTTATCCTCACAAAGAGCAGCCTCCATGAACCCATGTACCTGTTCCTCTGCATGCTGGCCGGAGCAGACATTGTCCTCTCCACGTGCACAGTACCTCAGGCCTTGGCCATCTTCTGGTTCCATGCTGGGGAGATCTCCCTGGATCGCTGCATCACTCAATTCTTCATCATCCACTGCACTTTCATCTCTGAGTCAGGGATCCTGCTGGTGATGGCATTTGATCGTTACATTGCCATATGCTACCCACTGAGATACACAGCTATTCTTACATATACACTGATTGGGAAAATTGGTGTTACCATCTTTTTGAGAAGTTATTGTACAATTTTCCCCATAATATTTCTTTTGAAAAGGTTGACTTTCTGCCAAAATAATATTATTCCGCATACCTTTTGTGAACACATCGGCTTAGCCAAATATGCTTGTAATGACATTCGAGTGAACATCTGGTATGGACTTTTTGTAATAATAACGACAGTGGTTTTAGATGCCCTGTTAATTTTTGTTTCCTATGCGCTGATTCTCCATGCTGTCTTCCACATGTCCTCCCAAGATGCTCGTCAGAAAGCTCTCCACACATGTGGTTCCCATGTCTGCATCATCATCCTCTTTTATGGGCCTGCCATCTTCACTACTCTCACTCAGCGGTTTGGACGCCACATTCCTCCTCATATCCACATTTTGCTTGCTAATGTCTGCATTCTGGTTCCACCTATGCTGAATCCCATCGTATATGGGATCAAGACCAAGCAAATCCGAGAGCAGGCTGTTCACATGTTTTTCCCAAAGCAGGAATAACTTTGGAAGAGGATCAGAGTTTTCAGCATCTATAGCTACTCATGGTGTGACCTATGGAAGTGGTGGATGGAAATATTAGTGGTAAACTGGAAATACTAGGAAACACTAGTAAATAGCTCGAAGATGGTGTTTTTTGTTTTGTTTTGTTTTGTATAACTTTTTTAATATAACTTTTTTAATTGATTTTTTACAGAGAGGAAGGGAGAGGGATAGAGAGTTAGAAACATCGATGGGAGAGAAACATCGATCGCCTGCCTCTTGCACACCTCCTACTGGGGACGTGCCCACAACCAAGGTACATGCCCCCAGCTGGAATTGAACCTGGGACCCTTCAGTCTGCAGGCTGACGCTCTATCCACTGAGCCAAACTGGTCAGGGCGAAGAAGATTGTGTTTTTGAAGCAAATTCACCAAAAATGTTATAGGATATTAATATTCAACTGCCAATGAGGAGGGGGGGGGGCATGGTTTGCTTTCTACAAGTTTCCTAATCCTCTTAGTTGCTTTTTCTTACTAATTTAAAAATAACCAACCTTATTTTAAGGACAAAGCACTTAAAATTCTTTTTAAAAAAAATCCTCACGCAAGGATATTTCCTATTGATTTTTAGAAAGAGTGGAAGGGAGGGAAGAAGGGGAAAGAAGAGGAAGAGAGAGAAAAAGTGTGTGTGTGAGAGAGAGAGAGAGAGAGAGAGAGAGAGAGAGAGAAAGGGGGAGAAAAAGGGAGAGAGGTGAGTGAAGTAGCATGAGGGAACTTGTGGTAATAGAACACTTCTCTAAATTGAATGCAGTGGTACTTACATAAATCTACACATATGGCAATATTGCATAGAACTACACACACACAATAAATGCATTTAAAATTGTTGATATTTAAATAAGATATGTGGATTTTACCAGTGTCACTTGGTTTAGATATTGTACTCTAGTTATACAAGATATTACTATTGGGGAAAATTGAGTGAATGGTAAAAGGGATTACCATTTACAGTGTTGGGGTTTTGTGTGTGTGTGTGTGTGTTTTACAACCACCTGTGAATCTATAACTATTTCAAACTATTTTACAAAACTACAGTAATCAGATAATATGGTACTGGCATAAAAACAGTCACATAGATCAATGGAACAGAACACACAGAAAGAAGTAAACTCTCACACATATGGTGAACTAATATTTGACAAGGGAACCAAGGATAATTATTGGGGAAAGGATGGTCTTTTAAATAAATGTTCATAAAACTGGATAATCACGGAAGAATGAAAGTGGACCCCTAACTTACACCACTCAAAACAAAATAAACTGAAAATGAATTAAAAACCTAAACATCAGACCTGAAAGCATAAAACTCCTAAAAGAAAATGGAAGAAAAAAGCTCCTTGACATTGGGTCTGCCAATGATATTTTGGATATGACATCAAAAGCACAGCAACAAAAGCAAAATCAATAAGTGGGAACTATGTTAAACTAAAGGGCTTTGAATTGGAAAAGAAACGATCAATGTAATAAATAAAAAACCTATGGAATTAGAGAAAATATTCGCAAACATATACCTGATAAGGGGTAAATATGCAAAATATATAAGGAACTCATACAATTCAAGAGCAAAACACCCACACAACCTAATTAAAATGGTCTGAAGATCTGGAGAAACAGTTTTCTATTTTAAAAAATGTTTTTATTGATTTGAGAGAGAGAGGGGAAGGGAAAGGGAGAGAAGCATTGATTGACTGGCTACGCCCCCCCCCACCCCCCGCGCTGGGGCAGAGTTGGGATACGGTCCTGACACGGAAGCAAACCTGGCCACCGGTCCTGCCTGAAAAGGTGGACCACCATGCGGGGCCGCCTAAAATGTTTTTTTTTTTTTATAAAGAAAAGTGTAGCCCCTTCGTGAGTGGTCTCTCTGCAGAGAGGGGCCTGCTGTAGATTTGAATGGTCCTGGTTTTAATCTCGATCAGGGATGTTGACCGGCCTTAGAAAGGTCGATTGGTGGGCGGGAGTAGTTCCCCATCGCCTGGCCCTTTGAGTGGAAGGAGGTGGGAAATTTTTTAATCTGTTTCCCCATTCACCTCCA
>NW_005871186.1:1789210-1807169 GCF_000147115.1 Myotis lucifugus
CCTCCTCCTCCTCCTCCTCCTCCTCCTTCTTCTCCTCTTCCCCCTCCTCCTTCTTCTGGAAGACTCTTTAAGTTTAACATTTCTTGTAATACTGGTTTGGTGGTGATGACCTCCTTTAGCTTTTTTGTCTGGGAAGCTCTTTATCTACCCTTCTATTTTAAATGATAGCTTTGTTAGGTAGAGTAATCTTGGTTGTAGGTCTTTGCTTTTCATCACTTTGAATCTTTTGTGCCAGTCCCTTCTGGCCTGCAAAGTTTCTGTTGAGAAATCAGCTGAGAGTTTTATGGAAGCTCTCTTGTAGGTAACTAACTGCTTTTCTCTTGCTGCTTTTAAGATTCTCTGTTTGTCTTCGACCTTTGGCATTTTAACTATGGTGTGTCTTGGTGTGAGCCTCTATAAATTCTTTTTCGGGACTGCACTTACTGGACTTGTACATCTTTTCATAATTATTTTTTCGAATGTTTTAAATCCCTTGCTCAATCTGTTCTCATTCTAGTACCCATATGATACAAATGTTGGTACACTTGAAGTTGTCCCAGAGGCTCTTTAAACTATTCTAATTTTTTAAAACTTTTTTATTTTTGGTGTCTTTATTTTTTTTCCTGCTTCCTTAACCTCTGCTTCATTTACTCTATTGTTGATTTCCTGTAAGGTATTCTTAATTTTAGTTAATGTAGTTTTCATTTCTGACTTGTTCTTTTTGATATTTTGTATTTTCATTTTTATGTTTCCCTATCTCTTTGTTGAAATTCTCACTAAGTTCATCTACTCTTCCCTTAAGTTTATTAAGCATCTTTATAACCATTTTTAAACTCTGCATCTGTTAGATTGCTTGTCTCTGTTTTGTTTAGTTGTTTTTTTCTAGAGATTTTTTCTGCTCAAACTGTATACCTTTTATTTTATTTAGTTCTTTTAAAAAATAGTTTATGTCTCCATTCACCTACTGAAGGACACTTTAATCATGTCCAAGTTTTGACAATTATAAATGAAGCTGTAATAAATTTTGTGTGCAGGTGTTTGAGTAAATATACATTTTCAATTTACATAAGCTAATATGATTTCTGCATTGCATGGTAAGAGTAAAATTAGTTTTTAAAATCAACAAAACAGAACACAGAGTTTAGAAACAAACCCATATGTGGGGCAAGTTTACTTAACAAAGATACAAAGGCAACAATAGAGAAAGGATATCCTTTTCAACAAATAGTACTTGAACATTTAGACATCCATCTGCAAAATAATGACTTTCAATTCATGCTTCAAACTCTCTGCAAATATCAACTCAAAAGGAATCATTGAACTAGGTAAAGACCTGAAACTATAAAACTTCTAAAAGAAGTCAGAACACTTTTGTCACCTAGAATTATGCACATGAATCTGGGAACACCAAAACATCCTATATAATAAAAGCCTAATATGCTAAGTGTTCGGTCGTCTGTTCAATCAAAGCGTAATATGCTAAGGCCGCTCAACCGCTTGCTATGATGTGCACTGACCACCAGGGGGCAGACACTCCAACCGGTAAGTTAGCTTGCTGCTGGGTTCTGGCTGATTGGGACTGAGCCAGATGGGCTGGACATGCCCTAGAGCCCCCCCGCAGTCCCTCCCTGGCTGGCCAACCTCCTGCGTCCCTCCCAGGCCTCAATCATGTACTGGTGGGTTACCTTGGCCTGGTCTATGCCCACTTGCAATCCAGGACCTCTCGGGGGATGTCGGAGAGCTGGTTTCAGCCCAATCCCATTCAATGCAGGACCTGCCCCCTGGTGGTCAGTGCACTCCCACAGGGGGAGCACCGCTCAGCCAGAAGCCAGGCTCAGGGCTGGCAAGCCTCTCCTGCCTCTGCAGCAGTGCTAAGGATGTCCGACTGACGGACATCCCCCGAGGGCTCCCAGACTGCGAGAGGGCGCAGGCCAGGCTGAGGGAAGCCCCACTCCCCAAGTGCATGAATTTTGTGCACCAGGCCTCTAGTGATGTATAAAATAAAATATCATCAAAATTAATAATTTATCCTGCTTGAAAGACACTATTAAGAAAGTGGAAAGAGTCATAGAATGAGAGATATTATGTTCAAATCATAGATCACACAGAGAGCTTGTATCCAGAATAAAGAACTCATAAAACTTAATAATTAGAGAAGAAACTAAAAATGGCTGAAATATTTGTACACACATTTCAGCAAAGAAAATGTACATATGGCAAATAAATACTTGAAAACATGCTTAACACCACTAATTATAATGAAAATGTAAATTAAACTGCAATGATGAAGCTTTAACAAGCTATTAGAATACTTATATTAAAAAAAGTGTCAGGTTCTGATGAGGATGTGGAATAATGGCAGCTCATACATTGCTGGTGGAAATTCACAATAGTATAGGCACTTTGGAAAAGTTGGGCAATTTTTTAGTAAAGTTAAACATATGCCTATGATGTACACCTGAAACTAATACAAAAGGATATTGAATGCCAACTGTAATTGAAAAAAATTTAAAAAATTTAAGGTAATCTTAGCTGGCTTTAAAAAATATATTTTCTTATTGATTTCAGAGAGGAAGGGAGAGAGAGAGATAGAGAGAGAAAGAGAGAGACATCAATGATGAGAATCACTGATCAGCTGCCTCCTGCACGCACCCTACTGGGGTTTGAGCCTACAACCTGGACATGTGTCCTGATCGGGAATCAAACCGTGATCTCCTGATCCATGGGTTGATGCTCAACCACTGAACCATGTCAGCTGGGCTTAGCTGGCTTTTTAAATGTAGCAACTGATAAGTTGATCCAGCATTTATATGAGTATACTAAAGCCCTATTTTTGCTATAACCATTTTAAAAATTAAAAATAAATTTGGAGGACACTGCCCTGCCCCCATAACCAAATATGCTTATCCTATGACCTGGCAATCATATTAGTCTTAGGTTTTTAGCCACATGAAGTATAAATTTAATTTTCACTTCCAATAAAATATATGAATTTTTAAAATTTAAATTCTTTATTGCTTAAAGTATTACATAATTCTCCTCCCCCCCCATTGAACTCTCCCCAATCACTCCCACCCTCCAGCACATGCCCTCATCCCACTACTGTCTGTGTCCATTGGTTATGCTCATCTGCATGCATACAGTCCTTTGGTTGATCTCTTTACCCGCGCCCCCCTTCCCTCTGAGGTTGGACAGTCTGTTTGATGCTTCTATGTCTCTGTTGTTCATCAGTTTATGTTGTTCATTATATTCCACAAATGAGTGAGATCATGTGATATTTATCTTTCTCCAACTGGCTTATTTCCCTTAGCATAATGCTCTCTAGGTCCATCTATGCTATGGCGAATGTTAAGAGTTTCTTCTTTTTTGATAGCAGTGTAGAATTCCATTGTGTAATGTACCACTGTTTTTTAATCCACTCATCTGCTGACGGGCACTTAGGTTGTTTCCAAATCTTAGCTATGGTAAATTGTGCTGCTATGAACATAGGGGCGCATAAATCCTTTCTGATTGGTGTTTCTGATTTCTTGGGATATATTTCTAAAAGTGGAATTACTGGGTCAAATGGGAGTTCCATTTAAAAAAAAATATATTTTATTGATTTTTTACAGAGAGGAAGGGAGAGGGATAGAGAGTTAGAAGCATTCAATGAGAGAGAAACATCGATCAGCTGCATCCTGCACATCTCCTACTGGGGATGTGCCCGCAACCAAGGTACATGCCCTTGACCGGAATTGAACCTGGGACCTTTCAGTCCGCCGGCCGATGCTCTATCCACTGAGCCAAACCAGGCAGGGTGGGAGTTCCATTTTTAGTTTTTTGAGGAAACTCCATACTGTTTTCCACAGTGGCTGTACCAGTCTGCATTCCCACCAGCAGTGCAAGAGGGTTCCTTTTTCTCTGCATCCTCACCAGAGAATATCTAACTTGTTGTATGACTCCATTTGTAAGACATTTTAGAAAAGGCAAAAGTGTAAGCACAGAAAACAGAAAAAAGGCTACCAGGGCTGGTGGGAGTTTATTAAAAAGGTACACATGGGTGTTTTTTGGGAGGTTGATGGAACAATTCTATATTTTATTGTGGTAATTGTATGTTTATTGAAACTCAGACACATGAACTAAAAATAATTAATTTCATTGTATTAAGTTGTATGTTTAAGCCATAAAAAATGTAATGATGAAAAATGGTACCTTAACTTTGCATATTGCTATTGGATTCCATTCAATTTTTTGGAAAACACATATTTCCTAGAATTTCTAAAAGGTGCATTAAAAAACTTTTTGCAAACAAAAAAACACATATTCAGCCTGGGTAGGAACAGTCACTCCTACATAATGCAGTAAAAAATTTCAGCATCTCTCCTATAGTACACTAGAGGAAATATAGCAACTGTGTCTTAATGCTCATGTTCATAACAAATTTATTTATACTACCAATTTCTTGGATATAAATATTCAACAATAATGCACTTATTCAACTTAATATTTATGTAATGTTCTGGATGCCAAAGGAAAATACTTGTTATACAACATTACATTAAAAAGGTGGATATAAAATAGTTTCCCAATTTATAATAAGTGAAAATTTGCTTACATGACAAAACATTTTAGAATTATGAACTATTTAGCTAACTGGGTAAGATTAGTGGTAATTACAATGCCTCTTTGTTATTTTGTCTTTTTATATCAATAGATATTTTTGAACTTATTCAAATGATAAATTCAATACAAACAAAAATTTAAAATAATGTAATTCATGTTTGATTTTGAAGCACTTGTGAAGAACACAAAGGAAACAAAAAAGATTAATAGTTTGATTACATAATTTCTAAGGACTCATATATAACTAAGATTAATAAACTGGAAAAATGAGGAAATGTTTTAGTGAATGTTGTGCTGTAACCATTATTGCTGTATCCATTTTGAAAATTAAAAATAAATGTGGAGGACACTGCCCCGCTCCCATAACCAAATATGCTTATCCTATAACCTTGCAATCTTAGTCTTAGATTTGTAGCCACATGAGGTGTAAATATGGCAAACAGGCAAAATAAGGAAATGTTTTAATAAACACTATGTTCTTGAACAACTGAAAAAGTTGAAATAGAGTGCATGTTAATAATAATGAAATGGCTAGGTAAATTATGGATCTTCTATAAACTTGTATATTTTATTGCCAGTTAAATTATGTTTTAAAAAAGGTTTGGGGTTTGATTCCCAGCCAGGGCAGATACTTAGGTTGCCAGTTCAATCCCCCCGGTCATGGCGCATACGGGAGCAACTGATCCATGTTTCTTTCTCACATGGCTGTTTCTCTTTCTAGCTTCCTCTCTCTAAAATGCAACAAACATATCCTCAGGTGAGGCTAGAAAAATTATGTTAAAATATTTATATTATAAATCTATGTAAAAAAGTAGTTTCATGTATGTAAAAATATATAGAATTCACATAGAATATGTATGTAAGCTATGTGAAAAATAGTTTCAGATATGTAAAAATGTAATTACAAAACAAAGGAAAAAGGCAAGTCACACTAACGGAAGTAATAAATGTTACTTATTTATAAGTTTAATTTTCTCTAATTATTTTAAAGTGATAATTTTGTAGTTTTCTAGTTTACAAGGAAGTGTATTTTAAGCATGTTGATTTAGTGCCTAGTTTTTCAGCAACATAATAGACACTAGGGAAGTAACATAAATAGAATGCTGAGCCTACTTTCAACTGGGTAATGAACTAAAATAATCACATTTACATGTGAAAAAGGCTTTTAAAAAATGATTTTATTTATTTTTAATTTAATATTTTCTCCATCACTGTTTACCCCCATATGACCTCTTTGACCTCCACCAATCCCCCTCCACCTCCACAATCACCACACTGTTATCCATGTACATCAGTTCTCTCTTTTTTTCTTTGTTGCTTAATCATATTTTTTTGGAAAGCAAGACATGAATAATCTGTCCCCCTTCCCTAACTGCCCTCCACCCAGAGCGGTCTGCTTCCTCTCTCTCTATTTGCCTCTATTTTGCTTGGTAGTTAAAACAAAAATAAAAATAAAACTACCTTATGATCTAGTGATTCCTCTTCTGGAAATTTATCTGAAGAAAAATGGAACACTAATGTGAAAGAATATATGTACCCCTATGTTCATTACAGTGTTTTTTACAATAGCCAAGCTGTGGAAGCAACCCAAGTGTCCATCTGTAGATGAATGGATAAAAGAGCCATGGTACATTTACACAAAATACTACTCTGCTGTAAAAAAGAAAACAATCACCTTTTGTGACAGCATGGATGGACCTGGAGAACATTATGCTAAGTGAAATAAGCCAGTCAAAGAAAGAGAAATGTTTTTTAAAAGAGTATGCCTGTCTAAATTACAAATGGCATACCCTTGCATGGATTCAGTGGAGGGGCTTATTCTAGAAGAGTCTGTGAACTGTAGTTCAATTGAAACAATTTACTTACCTACACACACTTTACAGAAAATAAATAGTAACCTGTCATAAAGTATTAGCAATAAATATCTTGACTTAAAAAATGGAGATTTTACACATTTTTTTTTTTGTAATACGCTCTCTAAGCTGGAAGGAGTGGTGAATTTCTAGAATGAGAGAATGTTTCCCTGTGTCAGATGGTGCTGAAGTGTCATATATGATGTAGACAGTATTGACCATTGGATTCAGCATTGTGGAGGATACTGTGACATGCAGTGCCATGGCATAGGAAAACTGTCTGACTGGGGTGAGAGGAAGAAAAATAGAGAAGGATATTGAGTCGTGAATGTATAGACAACTCTTTCAAGGTCTTTTACTGTGATGGAGAGAGAGAGAAAGAATGAGAAGTAGACCAGGAAGAGGAAGGAGAGGAACAGAGGGAGGAGGAAAAGAAAGATAAGAGGCAGACAGGGGAAAGGGGGAGGAGGAGGGCAGAGGACAAACTACAGGGGAATGTGGATGGCAGAGGTTTTTGCCGGCTTCCCTCACTTCTCTCCCAATCTCTTTACCACATCGTGCATAAATCAAACCAGGAAAGAATAGTCTAGCGATTACCCATAATGTAATTCTTTTCAAAGACCTCTGTAGAGTATAGACTAGAAATGAATTAAAAAGGTAATTGGTATATTTCTCAGATTCTGAGTGAGAAAACTCACTGAGGCACAAAGAAATTCATCTCTATTATTTATCAGAGACTTTAAAGAGCAACTGTTCTCCACCTACTAGGGCTTCTAAAGCTCACCTCATGTACAGCTAAAAATGTTGAGAAAACAGTAGCTTGTTTCCTTTTCCCAAAGTCATATTGTTTTGGAAAGCAAGACATAAGTAATTTGGTCCCTGATCTGTTTGGTCTTGATCCCATAAATGATGGGATTTAGCATAGGAGGTATCAGAATGCAGACATTGGCAAGGAGTACATTAATGTGGGGTGAAATGTGGCGTCCAAAGCGGTGAGTGAGGGTTGAGAAGATCCCAGGACCATAAAAAAGGATAATGACACAGACGTGGGAAGCACAAGTGTTGAGAGCTTTGTGGCGAGCCTGTCGGGAAGGGATGCGAAAGACAGCACGGAGAATAAGCATATATGAAACACAAATTAGTATAACATCTAAAATCACTGTTGACATGAGGACGAAAAGTCCATACCAAATGTTTATTCGTATGTCATCACAGGAATATTTGGCCAACCCTATGTGCTCACAAGCAGTGTGTTGAAGAATGTTAGTTCTGCAAAAAGTCAGTCTTTTCACAAGAAATATCATGGGGAATATTGTACAATAACTTCTCAGAAAGATAGTTAGACCAATTTTCCCAATAAGCACGTGTGTAAGAATGGTGGTGTATCTCAGTGGGTAGCATATGGCAATGTAGCGGTCAAATGCCATCACCAGCAGGATCCCTGACTCAGAGATGAAAGTGCAGTGGATGAAGAAGAGTTGAGTGATGCAGCGATCCAGGGAGATCTCCTGAGCATGGAACCAGAAGATGGCCAAGGCCTGAGGTACTGTGCACGAGGAGAGGACAATGTCTGCTCCGGCCAGCATGCAGAGGAACAGGTACATGGGTTCATGGAGGCTGCTCTTTGTGAGGATAAGGAAAATGAGCAAGCTATTCCCCAGCAAGGCGATGACATAGGAAATGAAGAAGGGGATGGAAATCCACATGTGCTGGTCCTCAAGGCCAGGGATGCCCAGCAAGTAGAAGACTGTGTAGCTCACATCAGTGTGGTTTAAGGTAGTCATACCTGGAGTATATGACTTGGGACCTCACTTTCTGTCTGTAGAGAAATCAACATTTCAGATTGTACTCAAACTTTATGGCACCTATCTGATTCTTTTCCATATTTAGTTCCAAGAACAACTAGGATAACAAAATGAATAGGGTATTGTCATTTTTTTCCCCAGTGAGGTAACAATCTTAGAGAGGAATAGATGTTTATATAGCCCACAAAACAATATGCTAAGTGAACATGTTAGTGGTAAAAAGATACTATTATAGGAACCCAACGGTATGGCTAATACAATCTACTTGGCTATAGGATGCCAGGTTGAGAATGGAATGAAGTCATGTGGCATTTTAAAGATAGACTTTTGTTATATAAATATTTAATGCATTTAAAACAGTGTGCAATCTCGTGTAGTTGTTTGATTGCATTTTAACACAACGGTGAAAAGATCCAAACAAAAGTATATTGTCTGATTACAAATTAACGGGTTTGGATGCTTTCCTAGGAGGAGATATTCAATCACCTTGTGCTTTAAATTGGAGAGCATTAGATATTACTCTGCTGACTTAATGTCAGGAAAGGTCTTAATATTCTCAAATATTTACTCTACGTCCCATAGTCCTTTAAGTAGTTTATTCTTCATTTTATCCCCTATAGGGTTATCCCACTCATTATATAACTTGCTCACCTGCTTTATATGTAGTCTTCATAGCCTAAGATGTGGTGAATGTGGATTGTCAGGCACCGGGAGCAGAGATTTTTATGTGTTTGCCTGAAGACTCCAGGGGAGGCCAGTACCTCAGGGAACTCAGATTTGCTTTTAACAACAACCCCTTCATTGCATACACATAGGTCAAGTCATTATGGCTCTTTATGTCTGCTAATACCACCCCTCCAGTACAACTCCATCCCTGGATTGGGTGTGCACATATATTATTTCCAATGAATAACATGTTAGGGTCATTACATCAGATATTTCTGTGTCTGTTTTAATGAGAATTAGTAAATATTATTCCCATTTATATCAGCATAAATAAATTGACTGTGAAACATAGATTATTTTATATATTATCTATCTATCTATCTATCTATCTATCTATCTATCTATCATCTATAATCATTTAGCATCTATCTATCTATTCATTTATTTATTTTTTTAGGTTTAAACAGGTCGACATTTATTTTTCTCTGAGCCAAGAATCCCAGGAGAGGAAGCCCAGAGTTGATGTAGCAGCTCTGCTGTAATAAGTACTCAGAAAGATAAATTGCTTTAGCTGTTTATTCCATTACTAGAGGCCCAGTGCACAAATTTGTGCATGGGTGGGGTCCCTTTGTGTGGCCTGAAGGGATCAGGCTGAGACCTGCCGTCCAACGCCACTTGCAGCTCCTATTTGTCGCTCCCGCTAATCCCAGCCCCACCGTGCCTGCTGTACCCATTTAATCCGATTGGGAGAGGCTTGTGCTGCTGCAGCAGCACTCGCTAGCTAAGAGCCCTGCATCTGGAGCCCTCCCAAGGGGAGTGGCCTGCAGGATTTGGCTGAAATCTGCTCTCCGACATCCCTCGAAGGGTCCCGGATTGTAAGAAGGCACAGTACAGGCTGAGGGGCCCCACCGGTGCACAATTGAGCTGGGGAAGGGCCGTGGGAGGGCTCCAGGGCATGTCTGGCCCATCTTGCTCAGTCCCAATCATCTGGACCCCAGGAGCAAGCTAATCTACCAGGGGGAGCATCTGCCCCAGGTGGTCAGTGCACATCTTAGCGACTGGTCGACCAGTTGACTTTCTGCCCCCTGGTGGTCAGTGCATGTCATAGCGAGCAGTTGAGCAGCCTTAGAATATCATTTAGCATATTACGTTTTAATTGGGTTGTTCAGTTGTTCTGCCGTTAGTCTATTTGCATATTAACCCTTTTATTAAACAGGGACTAGAGGCCCGGTGCACAAAAGTTTGTGCACTGGGGGGGGGGGTCCCCCAGTCCCTTCTCGCAGATTCCCATTTTGGGGCCCCCTGGGAAAAAAAACACCCTCCTGGTTTAGGCCCCCTTCCCGGGGTGGAAGGAGGCACCCCCCAATCCTCAGTTCCCACCCCTGGTCAAGCCCAAACAAGGCCATTCAAGGGGGTTGTGCCCCTGCCCCCTCTCCCACAAAACAGGCCCAACAAGAAGTTGGGGCGCTGCCCCCTGTCACTCACAGAACAGGGCCATCAGGGGGGTTGGGGCTCCGTACCCTTTCACACACAGAGCAGGGTCGATCAGGGGGTTGGGGAGCTCCCCCCTGTCACGCACAGAGCAGGGCCGATCAGGGGGTTGAGGAGCTCCCCCCTGTCACTCACAGAGTAGGGCCGATCAGGGGGTTGGGGCGCCGCCACTGTCACACTCAGGGCAGGGCCGATGGAGAGGTTATGGCTCTACCTCATCACAACACAAGAGCTGGGCCCGTGGGGGGGGGGGCGCCACACCTGTCCACACACAGAGCCGCCAGGGTGATCAGGGGTTGGGAGCTCCCCCCTATCAGGCACAGAAGCAGGGCTGATCAGGGGGTTGGGGCGCCTTCCCCCTGTCATGAACAGAGCAGGGCAGATAGGGAGGTTGTGGCCCCGCCCCCTGTCACACACAGAACCGCAGGGGGATCAGGGGGTTTGAGCGCTGCCCCCTGTCACGCTGATCCCGGTGCCGGGAGCCTTGCTGCTCCGCTGATCCCGGTGCCAGGAGGCGTATTATCCTTTGGGGGCTGGCTGGTTTGCCCTGAAGGGTGTCCTGGATCAGGGTGGGGGTCCCCACTGGGGTGCCTGGCCAGTCTGGCTAAGGGGCTGAGGGCTGTTTTCAGGCTGGTGGGTGACTGAAGCTCCCAACTGCTCCTTTTTTTCTTATTTTTTTTTCTATTCTGGGCCAGCTTTATCTGTGAGGCCTCACTGCTGAAAGCAGGTTTCTGGCCTTTACCTTCTGTATTTGATACAATGTTGCGGTCCGGCTGGCTGAAGCCCGGCTGATTGAAAGCTGGTTTCTGGGGTTTTGTTTAGCTTCTATATTTGCAACATAGTTGCTTAGAGTTGCAGCTGAGAGGCCGGCAAGTCAGGCGGGGAACGGGGAACGTTGGAGTCCGCCGTCACTGGATCAAGCAAGCCTCCCTGTTCGCTTCAGTGCATGGCTTCCGGCCGCCATCTTGGCTGACAATTTGCATAAGGATATGCTGATTAGCCAATGGGAAGGGTAGCGGTCGTATGCTAATTACCATGTTTCTCTTTTATTAGTGTAGACTAGAGCAGTGATGGCGAACCTTTTGAGCTCAGCGTGTCAGCATTTTGAAAAATCCTAACTTAACTCTGGTGCCATGTCACATATAGAAATTTTTTGATATTTGCAACCAGAGTAAAACAAAGATTTATATTTTTGATATTTATTTTATATATTTAAATGCCATTTAACAAAGAAAAATCAACCAAAAAAATGAGTTCGTGTGTCACCTCTGACACGCATGTCATAGGTTCACCATCACTGGACTAGAGGCTTGGTGCACAAAAATTCATGCACTGAGGGGTTCCCTCAGCCCAGCCTGCCTCCTCTCACAGTCCAGGAGCCCTCAGGGGATGGGAGTGCAGGGAGTGGGCCTAAGCTGCAGTCTGGCCTCCCTCTGCGGGAGGCGACCAGGCAGATCAGGGGAAGGCGCTCCCCCCAATCACCCCACTGCTGCTGCCACTGCCAGCTGCTGTGGCTGCCTGAGCCTCGGCCCTCGTAGCAGCAGCCACTGTGGCTTTGTCTGGAAGGATGTCTGGAAGACGTCTGGTCTAATTAGCATATTACCCTTTTATTAGTATAGATACATATTATGGCCTGACTCTTGTTATCTAAGTTAGAAACATGTAGATTACTTCAAAAACACTTATTCCTGCAAGGTTTTCATTGTGATTTTGATAAATTTAAAATGAAATGTGTACCTTATTTTTCATATTATTTAATAATAAATTTTAATATTTTTTCTTTTAGAAATATAATTTTACTTATTAAAAATAACTTCACATATCACTTTGTAGCATTAATCTGCACAAGGAATTTATGGTAACATGTTTACTGTAATATGTTGTCTCTTTTTTGAACTATTCAGAGCATTAAAGCTATATAGCTATAACAGAGACCATTATGCATCAAATTATTTATTTTTAAAAAATTTTATCTCACCCTGGCTGGTGTAGCCAGTTCTTTGGAGTGATGTCCCATGCACCAAAAGATGACAGGTTCAATTCCAGGTCAGGTTACATACCCAAATTGGGGGGTTGATCCCCATTTGGGGTGCCTGCAGGAGGCAACTGATTGATGTTTCTCTATCACATTGATGTTTTCTCTTCCTCCCTTTCTCTCTCTAAAAACAATCAATAAAATTTAAAAACTTTTAATGTAAAAATATGGCATTTATTTAAAATTATATCTATCTATCTATCTATATATATTTTATTTTTTTGATTCCATATATTAGTGAAATCATATGGCATTTGTCTTTTTCTGTCTGACTTATTTAACTTAGCACAATACCCTTTAGGTCCATTTCTGTTGCAGCAAATGGCAAGATTTTATTCCTTTTATGGCTGAGTCATATTCCATTGTATATATGCACCAATTCTTCTTTAGCCATTCATCTGTTGATGGACATGTAGGTTACTTCCATATCTTGGCTATTGTAAATAACAATGGAATGAATACATGAATGTATATTTCTTTTCTTTTTTTAAAATATATTTTTATTGATCTCAGAGAGGAAGGAAGAGGGAGAGAGAGATAGAAACATCAATGATGAGAGAGAATCATTGATCGGCTGCCTCCGGCACACCCTCTACTGGGGGACAAGCCTGCAACCTGAGCATGTGTCCTTGACTGGAATTGAACCAGGACCCTCCAGTCTGCAGGCTGACCCTCTATCCACTGAGCCAAACCAGGTAGGGTGATATATGTCTTTTCAATGTATGTCTTGGATTTCTTTGGAAAAATAACCTGAAGTGGAATTGGTGGGTCCTTCTTTATCTCTTTTCTATAGCCTTTGTTTTAAAGCATATTTTGTGTGGTATAAGTATTGCTATCCCAGCTTTTTGTGTTTGTTTGTCTCTTTTCATTTTCATGAAATATCTTTTCCTATATCTTTACTTTCAATCTGTGTATCTTTTGATCTGAAGTGAATCTTTTTAATTTTTTTTCTTTTAAAAATATATGGAATGCTTCACGAATTTGCGTGTCATCCTTGCGCGGGAGACATGCTATCTTCTCTGTATCATTCCAATTTTAGTATATGTGCTGCCAAAGTGAGCACGCGAGTCTTTTTTAGACAGAATATTATAAGTGTCTTGTTTTGTTAGCTTCCATATGTCTTTTTTTAAAAATTAAATCTTTATTGTTCAGATTATTACAGTTGTTCCTCCCCCCCCCCCACAGCTCCCCTCCACCCAGTTCCCACACCACCCTCTGCCCTTACCCCTCCTCCCCCACTGTCCTCATCCATAGGTGTATGATTTTTGTCCAATCTCTTCCCACACCCCCTACACCCCTTTTCCCCTGAGAACTGTCAGTCCACTCCCTTTCTATGCCCCTGATTCTATTATATTCACCAGTTTATTTTGTTCATCAGATTATTTATTCACTTGATTTTTAGATTCACTTGTTGATAGATATGTATTTGTTGTTCATAATTTTTATCTCTTCCTTTTTATTCTTCTTCCTCTTATTAAAGGATACCTTTCAGCATTTCATATAATACTGGTTTGGTGGTGATGAACTCCTTTAGCTTTTCCTTATCTGTGAAGCTCTTTATCTGACCTTCAATTCTGAATGATAGCTTTGCTGGGTAAAGTAATCTTGGTTGTAGGTTCTTGGCATTCATCACTTTGAATATTTCTTGCCACTCCCTTCTGGCCTGCATAGTTTCTGTTGAGAAATTAGCTGACAGTCATGTGGGTACTCCCTTGTAGGTAACTAACTGTTTTTTTCTTGCTGCTTTTAAGATTCTCTCTTTGTCTTTTGCTCTTGGCATTTTAATTATGATGTGTCTTGGTGTGGTCCTCTTTGGATTCCTTTTGTTTGGGGTTCTCTGTGCTTCCTGGACTTGTAAGTCTATTCCTTTCACCAGGAAGGGGAAGTTTTCTGTCATTATTTCTTCAAATAGGTTTTTAATATCTTGCTCTCTCTCTTCTTCTGGCACCCCTATAATTCAGATGTTGGTATGTTTGAAGTTGTCCCAGAGGCTCCTTACACTATCTTCATTTCTTTGGATTCTTTTTCTTTTTGTTTTTTCGGTTGGGCGTTTTCTTCTTCTTCGTATTTCAAATCTTTGCCTTGATTCTTGCGATCTTCTAGTCTGCTGTTGGAACTCTGTATAATATTCTTTATTTCAGTCAGTGTGTGCTTAATTTCTAGTTGGTTCTTTATCACAACCTCGAGGGTCTCACTAGATTTCTTGAGGGTCTCACTAAATTTATTGGCGGTTTCTAGAAAATTCTTGAAAAACCTTATAACCGTGGTTTTGAACTCTATATCCAGTAGTTTGCTTTCCTCCATTTATGTCATTTGTGACCTGTTTCTTTGTCTCTGCATTTTTTATGCTTCCTTGTGTTGATAGAGTGGCTTTGTGTGGTAGGTGTCCTATAGGGCCCAGTGGCTCAGCCTCCACAATTACCAGAGGTGGACACTCTTGGTGCACCCCCTTGTGGGCTTTGTGCACAGTCTTGTGGTAGTTAAGCCTTGATTGTTGTAGGTATCACTGGGAGGAATTGACCTCCAGGCCAATTGGCTGTGAGAATCAGCTGTGTCTGCGGTGGGAGCACTCCTGTGCTGGAGACACCCTTCTGGGACAAAACTTGCTTCAGTTGGGCTTTGGTGCTCACTGAGTCTGCCCCCTGAGTGTGTCCCTTATGGATCTGAGGAGTTGTGATCTGGATGGTTCCACTCTGACCACTGGGTACACTGGCTCTTGGATCTCTAAGGAGGTGCTAATTTAGCCTCTGCCTGAGGCTACCCAGCAGGAGCCCAACTGTGAAGCAATGCAAGCTGCTGTGGGGCCTTGGGCCTTTGGAAGTTCTGGGTTTCTCTCTCCATAGGTCTTTTGATTTGAGCACTTAATCCATTTGCATTTAGAGTAATTGTTGATAGATAGATATATTTATAGCCATTTCATTATTCATGTAAGAGAGACACGTTGATTGGTTGCCTCCTGCACATGCCCCAAAGTAGGCCAGGATTTGAGTCTGCAACCAAGGTAGGTGCCCTTGACCAGAATAGAACCCTGGACCCTTCAGACCACCGGCTGACGCTCTATCCAATGAGCCAAACAGGCTTGGGCTTCCTTCTCAAATTTTAAGTGTTACACCTGGGTACCAGCCCATTCTGCACCCTTTGCCTCTACTTCCAGTATCGATGTGGCTGCTTCTTGATATCCTTAGTTATAGGACTTCTGTTCAGCTAGATTTCAGGTTGTTGTTCTACAAAGTAGTTGTAATTATGATGTGGTTGTGGGAGGTGGCAAGTACCGTATGTACCTACACCACTATCTTGACCAGAAACTACCTAATTTTATATAATTTGTACAGATATTCCACCCTCAAGGAAGTGGAGCATAATTCCCCACCTCTTAAGTGTGGCATGCCCATAATGACTTTTTTTTCTAAAGAGTGTATTCAGGAAAGAGAGAAAAAAGAGTAACTTATAGTGTAGAAGCCTGAAGGACACTCAGCCATGTGAATATAGTCAACATCAACAGTGATAAACCATGTTATCAAAATGGCAATTTTCCTCTGTAATCCTCCTCCCCAAATCATATAACCTCAGTACTGTTATGAAAAGAGCACCAGGTAAATCCCCAAAGACTGTTTGTCTGGGAAACTGTCAAAGCCAGGAGCAGCCTAAAAAGCAATGACTACTCTTCAGTATAATCCCGAATCTGATCCTGGAAGAGAAAAAGGACATTGGGTAAAAATTATGAAGCCTAAATACAGTATGGATGTTAGTTAATAGCAATCCATCAGTATTAGTTAATTTTAAAGTATGTATCATACTAATGTAACATGTTAGTGTGGCACTTGTGTACTATGTAATTTTTCTTTAAGTATGAAACTGTTTAACACTCCGGTGTGGGGTGAATTTCCCGCCAAAATATAAGATGGCTCTGTCTTTTGGTTTTGTTCCATCTACCAAAAGGGTGGATTACAAACAAATATTTGGTAATACGCAGTTACAATCGGCCCGAGTTTACACGTTTCCCGCACTCCACCGCAAATCTATATGAACCGAGTTAAAGACGGCTCCCGCGGAGTACGCGCAATTCACGCGAGCCGACTTAACTCGTTTCCCCCACTCCAAGTGTTAAAAGTAAAATTATAAAATATAATTTGTATATTGATTTTCAAGTTATAAGTATTGATTAAGAATGGAATTAATATTTATTAATTTCTGTTAAAAAGAAATCAGAGATATTTCCCATAGCAATGCTAACATTGAATTTCTTGAAAACAATACATGTGCACTTGTTATGTACAGATGGGCCCTGGAGGACTGGGTGGTGTAGGGGTGTCATTACAGAACCATAATGACTTGACGCATGTGTATTAAGTCTGAGATCCCTTGTGCATTAGCTTACTCTGTGGTCTTTAGGCAAATGCATAAAATCTCTGCTTTCTGATGCCCATCTCTTAGAGTCCTCCTGTGACGCATCCCATCCTAGCCCACGAGGACTGCACATGAATCAGGTGAGTGACTATTTTATTGCTGTGAAATAAAGTTTAAAAAAAAATACACTTTCATTGATTTCAGAGATGAAAGGAGAGGGAGAGAAAGATAGAAACATCAATGATGAGAGAGAGTTAATGATCGGCTGCCTCTTGCATGTCCCCTACTGGGATGGAGCCTGCAACCTGGGCATGTGTCCTGACAGGGAATCGAACTGTGACTCAAATTGTGAGCTCCTGGTTCATAATCAACACTCAATCACTGAGCCACCACTGCCAAGCTGAAATAAAATTTTAAGAGGAAGGCTAGGTGTTATGAGGCATAAAGTAGATGGTTGAAAATATTAGGACCAAAGGATAGAAACGGGGAAAGCTGTGTTAGGCTGCCTGGGGCTTTCTCCCTGGTTGCAGAGGAACCTCCTATGGGCATCTGTGGGTCTTGGCCCTGGAGGAATAAAAAGTAAGTCATGGACTTGTAAACAACTGCAAACTTAGGTAGATCAATAAGGTACAAATAGGGAGAAACCAAGATGGCGGCATAGGTAAACACCGGAGTTTGCTGCCTCGAACAACCACTTCAAAAATACAACTAAAAGACGGAACGGACATCACCCAGAACCACAGGAAGGCTGGCTGAGGAGGGACTCTTCAACTAGAAGGAAAAACAACAGCATTACGAGGCTTAGAGGAGGCGCAGTGTGGAAAATTTAAAGGTACGGTGGTGCGGCGGTGCGCGCGCAAAGCGGGCTGGTGGCTGAGGGCGCGGTTGTCGTTTTCAGTCGGGAGTGAGTCTCAGACTCTGGGCTCCAGATCCGGGCGAGTCTCTAGGGACCCAGACTCAAACGGGAGAAGCGGGACTGTCTGGCTACGGTCCCTCCGAGGTTTGCAGCGGTTGCGGGGACAGAGAGGCAGAGCCCCTGGAGACGGACTGAAGAGCAGCCATAGCTGCTCCCTCCCCCCGCCCTGTTGAGCCCGCCCCGCCCAAACCCTGCACACAGCCATTTGCCGATCCCCTCAGGCAAAGGCTGGACTAGCGCCTCCCCAGAGGACTGAAGTTTCCCA
>NW_005871186.1:1807269-1996022 GCF_000147115.1 Myotis lucifugus
CTAAAGAAAAGGGGTTTTCCTTGCCTCCTAAGCCAGTTTGGGCTCCAGTGGCTAGAGTGTCCAGCCCACGGCACGGAAAGGTTGTAGAGTTCAGTTCTGTTCAGGGGCAATGTCCTGGGGTGGATCTTTCTGTCTCTCCCTCTCCCTTCCACTCTCTCTGAAAATCAATGGAGAAAATATCCTCAGGTGAGGTTTACCAACAATAACAAATATTAAAAGGGCCCCCCCGCCCCCCCCCCCCCCGACCAAGAGCTATTTCATCAGCACACCACTGGACCAGACTTACAAATATAGATGTTTAAGTAGAATGAACACTACTGTCTGAGAGGGGCAGGTGGGGAGTCTTTGGGCCTGAGCCCACAATTCAGCTCTCAGTGTGCCAAGGAGCCTGGACCCCTCCACAGAAAGTTCCCCTTTGTCACCAGATTCTCATTACTGGGAGCATTTTAGGCGCTAGAAAGAACTCACTCGGGGCTCCTGTCCTGGCTGTTTATACCTCCCATCCACTAGTTATCATTATTGAGGGATTACATTGTGCATCAGAGTGCGGGGAGAATCCATTTTTTTAACAAGACAATTCTCAAATCTCAGAAAGTTTACAATCAATTGGGAAACAGTGACAATATGCTACTATCCCTGAATAGGTGCTCTGACGATTAGATTCCTGTGAAACCAGAGGGGTAGGAGTGACCTGTGGAAAGATGTCCTGCAGGCACCTTCCTGACATAGTGGGCAGACTGTGAGAGTGCACTGAGTTGGGGCAGGCAGCTCCACAGAACAAATCAGACAGCGAAATGCATCTTGTCTAGGGGACTGAAGGTGCCCGGATCAAGGCTGCAGAAGCATTTGAGAAGGTTTTTAAAAGTGAACTTGAGTTATACAAGGAGCCACTGTAGTTCATAAAACTTCACCTGAAGACCAGCCCACAATTTGCAAGCTCCTTAGCCTGTATTCTCTTCTACCTTAAAGAAAAGTCCTCTATGCTGCTCCCAAAGTATTCCAGATTTATCAATATGTGTAAGAGGTCCTGTTTAACTTTTCTCTTTAGTTACTTATTTGCTTTATCACCACCTTTCCCTGCCATTACTTTGTCAATAGAGTCACACTTGTCCATCACCCCCAATGGCATTATCATATCTATTCAGATTTCTTCCATCTCCTGGAGGATGGTTTTCTTCAGGGCAATTTATATACTCATGGTGGTTGTGTGACCATAGAGGGACCTGGTGGTAGTTGCTGACTGTAGCAGGCACTTTCACAAGCATCTACTGGGCTCCATTCAAGTGATTTTATTTTCAGTACAATTTTAGTTGTTTCTTAGGGGTAGCATGAAAATAAAAGCAGGAGCAGATCTTCCTGCTCTGGAAATTAAATTTAGAGGTGAGGAGAATAAAATCTGGAGGACAAGAGAACAAATGATTATATTACTTACTATGTACTAGGTCCAAGCCAGGCACTGTGTAATGCAAAGATGCTAAAATAGCTTACCTCTGCTTCTTCATCCCTGGAATCTCTGAACTGCTCACTATCTGTGTTCTGCACTCAGCTCAAATAATGCAAATGGATATCAAGTTAAACAATCACCTGGAGAGGTGTGCAGAGTTTAGGATCTAGAGCTTTGCCCTGAGAGTGAAATTATTCTGTTTTTTAATTTTTATTTATTATTATTATTATTATTATTATTATTATTATTATTTTATCAGGAGAGAGAGAGAGAGAGGAAGGGGGAGAGAGAGAACAAAACATGGAGAAACATTGATTAGTTCCCTCCCGTACATGCCCCAACCGGGGATCGAAACCCACAACCTAGGTATGTGTCCTGACCAGGAATCAACCCACAACCTACTGGTATACTGGTGTAGGGGACACAACTCCAAGCAACTGAGCCAGGTGACCAGGGCTGAAATTATTCTTTCCACAAGTAATTGTGCTTGCTTCTGTCCACTAAACCACCGTGCTTCTAGAATCTGAAACAGTTTAACTTTTCCTTTTTCTGCCTTCTCCCCCAGTTTTTGTAGTTTGGCCCACTTGCCTGCTATCCATGTTAGCACCTGTTTCTTTGGTCTGTACAACACTGGACAACAGAGGCATTTCTCAAGGTGTCAGCCTTCTCCTGGCTTGGGTACTGGATGCACAGTATTTACATCCTTACCAAAATTTTACAACCCCCCACCTTTTTTGAGACAATACCAAGGAAGCAAATATCAAAAGCTGGTGAAATTTCAATCATAACGATAAAACCTTTGTGGTATTTTTCCTGCTCTTCATTCTGTGGTAAAGGGGGTCACATAGAGCTACCTACTGAGGGACATCCTTCCCTAGGTCAGGAGGGCATCTCAATTTCATTAGTTTAGAAAGGTCACTTTTACTTGATCTATTTCTAAGATGAGAAATTGTGCCTAGTAAATGTAGAAAAGCTTCAAGTTCCAGCTCTGTTCTTTGAGTTGTGACAATATTCTTGAGCCTGAAATTCCCATTTTGAAAAGTGGATGATGATAATCTCTATTGCCAGTGTTGGCAGAAGAAATGAATGGTGTGTCACAAGTAACATGTTCCTCTCAGTCCCTAAAATTGAGATGTTACTTTAAGAAGGATACTTTCCTGTTCTTACTTCAACGTGACAGTAATTCATCAATACATCAATTTCTCTTAATCGAGCAAACTTCATTATTTTAGTCTTTGCTCTCCTTTTCCGTCCTTCCTATCTATCCCGTAGTTGCCAGATAAATATATCCAAAATGGTTTCCAATTTCCCAAACCATCTATGGCTGACCATTTTTCCTAACATGACATCTATACTCTAATTTATATTAGGAGCCAATCTATCTTTGTTGTGATCTTTTTTTACCCCAATTACTTCAAATTTTCACCATCACAACCTCTCAGAGCTGAAAGCTGCTTTGAATATTTTGCATTTATGTGTCAAACTTTTCTTGTTAGACTCCCAAACAACTTCACTCCATTCATTTTTTGGTACTTCCTCAACCTGATGATATCATACTTTATTTTCAAGGCAAAGTTCAAATATGAAGTAATTTTTAAGACTACTAGAAATATGAACAATAAGTAATACTGTGTTTCAATATTAAATACTAGAGGTACGAGCCCTAGGCCTGGCCGGCGGTCAAGGCTGATCAGGGCCTGCCAGCTGCCGGCTGTGGCCTTCCTTCATTCCACGCCACCCCCTGGTGGTCAGCGCATGTCATAGAGAGCAATGGAACTCCTGAGGGGACACTTAGCATATTTGCCTTTTATATATATAGACTTTATATAATATGTTGACTTAATCATTAGTTAGTTATATAAATGTCTATCTTATTTAGGAGCTTAAGACCTCATTCAAAAAAGAAGCCATATTTTATTCACTTTTTAAAAAAATATTTTTTTATTGATTTCAGAAAGGAAGGGAAAGGGAGAGAGATAAAAACATCAATGATGAGAGAGAATCATCGATCTGCTGCCTCCTGCATGCACCTCACTGGGGATCAAGCCCACAACCCCGTCATGTGCCCTTGACCGGAATCAAACCTGGGACCCTTCAGTCCACAGGCTGATGCTCTATCCACTGAACCAAACCGGCTAGGGCTATTCACCTTTAATATCGTAGTCCATGGCACCCTCAGAATGGAATAGTATTAAGTAGATGTGAACAGTCCGGTTTTGGTAAGAAAATCTTTAGTATAATCTTATTTTTCTTTGCTGCCCGTGAATAGGAAGTGAGGTGCCACGTCATCTGATTCAGATATGACTACCTCAAATTACACTGGTGTTAGCCACACAGTCTTCCACTTGCTGGGCATCCCTGGCTTAGAGAAGAAGCACATGTGGATTTCCATCCCCTTCTTCATTTCCTATGTCAGCGCCTTGCTTGGGAACAGCCTGCTTATATTCATTATCCTCACCAAGCCCAGTCTCCACGAACCCATGTACCTGTTCCTCTGCATGCTGGCCGGAGCAGACATTGTCCTCTCCACGTGCACAGTACCTCAGGCCTTGGCCATCTTCTGGTTCCATGCTGGGGAGATCTCCCTGGATTGCTGCATCGCTCAACTATTCTTCACCCATTCCACCTTCATCTCTGAGTCAGGGATCCTGCTGGTGATGGCACTTGACCGCTACATTGCCATTTGCTACCCACTGAGATACAGGACCATTCTTACACAAGCACTGATTGGGAAAATTGGTGTGGCAATCTTTCTGAGAAGTTATGGTATAATGTCCCCCATAATATTTCTTCTGAAAAGACTGACCTTCTGCAAAAGTGACATCCTCCCAAACACTGCTTGTAAGCACATTGTTTTGGCCCATGTTTCCTGTGATGACATACGAGTAAATATTTGGTATGGCTTTTTTGTCCTAATGTCAACAGTGATCTTAGATGTTGTGCTAATTTTTGTCTCATATGTGTTGATTCTTCGAGCTGTCTTCCACATCCCATCCCGAGATGCTCGACACAAAGCTCTCAATACTTGTGGCTCCCACGTCTGTGTCATCATCCTCTTCTATGGGCCTGGGATCTTCACAACCCTTATTCAGAGGTTTGGACGCCACATCTCACCCCATATCCATGTCTTGGTGGCTGATATCTGCATTCTGGCTCCTCCTATGCTGAATCCCATCATTTATGGCATTAAGACCAAGCAAATTAGGGATCAGGTGGTCCACCTGTTGTTTACAAAGCAGAAATAACTTTCCCTGTTGGAAGCTGATTCTTTTGTGCAGCTATGGTATCCATGCATGACGTGATCTTTAGCACCAGTATATCTCGGCAGGTGAGATAGTACTTGCCAAATGAATCCAGAAGTTGGTGTTTCTAGTGCAATTGTATCAGTGAGGTTTTGATGCAGTTTTCTCCCAAAGCCTGTAATGTGTCATTAAGTATCTGTCTTGGGAGCCTCAATTAGCTTTCTCACCCATAGAATTAAGAACTAGATCAGGCCACTTCTCTAAGTCTTATTTACCTCTGTAACTGTGGACTAAGGAATTCAATGAGTTAAATCTTTAACAGTGATTTTTCTTAAAAATTGCTGAACTATTCTTTTCAAGGTGTTCTGTGCTTTGAATTCGCTTGTCTCTCATCAAGCTTAGGACATTTCTCCAGCCATTTTTTTTTCTCTGTCCTTGTTATTTTTAACATTTTTTCTTTATTGGAATCTTCTCATCTTTTTGTTGTTGTGTTAATCCTCACCCAAGGATTTCCATTGATTTTTAGAAAGAGTGGAAAGGAGGGATGGAGGGAGTGGGAAAAAGAGAGAGAGAGAGAATCAGATTGGGGGCGGGGGCGGGGGAGAAACAGTGATGTGAGGAGACACATTGATCTGTTGCCTCCCACACTGGCCCTGAGTAGGGTGCAGGATCTAACCTGCAACCCAGGTACTTGCTCTTGATGGGGAATTGAAACCATGACCCCACAGTGCGCAGGCTGACACTCTAATCACCGAGCAACACCTGCCAGGGCCATTCCCATCTTTTCATATCACTTTTTCTTTCAATGTAAAAATATACCAAAACAAAAATAAATTTGAACCGCCCCCCCCCCCCAATCTGCATTCACCTACATCTACTACTTCATTTCTCTTCTCCAGCATAGAGGAAAGTACCTAGTGTCCACTGGCAGTCTCAAATCCCCTAATTTTTCTCTTGACCCCATCCATTTTCTCATTCGCTTATACCAGCTCATTTAAACTGCACTTGTTAAAATCATAATGATCTCCACATTTTGAAAATCAATAATCAAAATGTGTCCTCATCTTAGTCCATATTCCTTAGTCCACAGTGCTAGCAGAATTTCTATGTTGCAATCTGAATTTCTATGTTTCCACCTTCCTTGGGGACCTCAGTCTTTGCTTTCAAGGTTTCCAACTGATTGGATGAAGCGTACTCACATTATGGAGGGTTATCTATTTCACTTAAAGTCTAATGATTTAAATATTATTTATATTTAAAAATATTTTCACAGCAACATGTAGACTGGTGCTTGACCAAAGAAGTGGGCACCATATTTTAGTCAAATGGACACATAAAATTAACCATTATACAATATCCCAGTATAGTTCAACAAATTTCCAGAGAAGGCCATTTTCTAGTTTATTGCATTCTAACTTCTAGTCTAGATGTAGACAGGTAAATGGATCTTATTCTGAATTCAATGGATGAGAATGCTGAGATACCAAAGCACTGATATCTAATGACCATCCTATTTAATATCAGAATCCCTGTGACATCTCACAACTGATAATGTAGGCCCTTTGCATTTGTTATTTTTCTCTATAATACATGCTGCTGCTGGTGGTGGTTGTCATAGCAAACCATTACATAGAGTTGACTATATGCCAACTTTGCTTTTATTTTGTTTATTTTCGCATTCTTTTAAGTAAGTAAAAATTTGATGAGGAAAATACTTTTGTGTGATATTTACACTACTGTATCTGTAGCATCTAATAACAGTTCTTAGCACATTTCAGGACCTCATTAAATATTTGTTGAATGAATAAATAATAAGAGGATGAATGAGAGGATGGATCAATGAATTATATGATAGTAGTTGGTGGAAACTCTTGAGAAGCTGGGTATCCTGATGCCTAGTGATTTCCATGTAGCCAAATCACTGGTCTTTCCCTTGGATTATTCTTTTATTTTTCCCTCAGTTTTTTTCATTTTAAGATACATCCATTACTTACTATTTATTAAAATTTCATTTGTTCTAGAGTTTAAATTTTATATTTAACATTTCAACAGTATCTGGTTGTTTAAAAACACATAATGAAAAAAATAAAAATAAAACACATAATGAAGAAACATAATAATCACAATGATCTCATCCATGACACATAATCATGAAACATTTAGAAAATATTTTGTTCTTTAAGCATATTTTCACACATTGATATATAATGATTTTTATGAATTCCATTTTTATTTAGGGTCATATGAAAAGAATTTTCTCTGGCACACAAAGAAATATTTCATAGGTATTTTTGCCACCATATCCCTTCGTGCAAGGTAAACAAAGGAAAAAATAAAGAAATGGTATTATATCAAACTAAAAAGCTTTTGAACAACAAAAGAAAACATCAACAAAATGAAAAGAAAACCCACTGAATGGGAGAACATATTTGCCAATGATACATCTGATAAGGGATTAATTTCCAAAATATATAAAAAAACTGTACAACTCAACACAAAGAAAACAAACAACCCAATTAAGAAATGGGAAATGGATCTTAATAGACACTTGTCCAATGAAGACATACAGATGGTCAATAGATATATGAAAAGATGCTTAATGTCACTAATCATCAGAAAGATGCAAATTAAAACCACAATGAGATATCACCTGATGCTTGTCAGAATGGCTATCATCAATAAATCAACAAACAACAGTGCTGGTGAGGATGTGGAGAAAAGGGAACCCACGTGTACTGTTGGTGGGAATGCAGATCGATGAAGCCACTGTGAAGAACAATATGAAGTTTCCTCAAAAAATTAAAATTAGCCCTAGCTGGTTTGGCTCGGTGAATAGAGTGTCGGCCTGCGGACTGAAGCATCCTGGGTTAGATTCTGGTCAAGGGCACATGCCCAGGTTGCAGGCTCGACCCCCAGGGGGGAGTTGTGCAGGAGGCGGCCGATCAATGATTCTTTCTCATCATTGATATTTCTGTCTCTTTTCTCCTTCTCCCTTCCTCTCTGAAATCAATAATAATATATTTAAAAAAATTAAAAATGAAACTGCCTTTTGACCCAGCGATCCTACTTCTGGGAATTTATCTGAAGAAATGTGAAACAATACTTCAAAACAATATATACAACTCTATGTTCATTGCAGTGTTATTTACAATAGCCAAGATCTGGAAACTTCCCAAGTGCCCCTCAGTAGATGAGTGCATAAAAAATCTGTGGTACATTTACACAATGGAATACTCCTCTGTAAAAAGAAAAAGGGAAATTTTACATTTTGTGACAGCATGGATGGACAAGGAGAGTATTATGCTAAGTGAAATAAGTCAGTCAGAGAAGGACAAATACCATATGATATCACTTATATGTGAAATCTAGCAAACAAAATAAACTGACGAATAAAATAAAACAGAGGCATGGATACATGGAACAGACTGGCAGCTGTCAGAGGGGAGGAGGTTTGGGGGGCTGGGTGAAAGAAGGTGCAGGGATTAAGCAAAAAAAAAGTATATATATATATATATATACACACACACACACAACACATAGATACAGGCAAAAATGTGGTGATAGCCGGAAGGAAAGAGGGGTGGGGTAGGTGGAGATAGGCAAAAGGGGGATAAGTGGGGAGGGAGGAAACTTCGCTTTGGGCAATGGGTTCAGAATGTACTGTGTAGAGGATGTTTTGTTGAGTTGTACACTTGAAACCTGCATTTTTGTGAACCAATTGCACCTCAAAAATTCAACAAAAATATGTCACATATATTAAGCTTAACTTCATAATGCAATAATATATATATATATATATATATATATATATGTATATATATATAAACATCTGTGTTTTATTTACCCAACTAAATATTATAAGCTCATTGAGTTTAAAAATATTGTATACATGTCTATGTATGTGTTTTATTTATTTTAAAAATATTTTATTAACAGACAGCTGTCAGTCTTTTCTATGTATCTATGCCTCTGGTGAAAAAAAGATAATCAGAGGCATGGATACATGGACAAGACTGACAGAGGTCAGAGGGGAGGGGGATACGAGAGGACTGGATGAAAGAAGGTAAAGAGATTAGCCAAAGAACATATATGCATAGCTCATGGACGTAGAAAACAGTGTGGTGATGGCCAGAGGGAGGGGAAGTGAAGGCTGGGTAGAGTGGGTAAAGGAGGGGGAGAAAAGGGGGACATCTGTAATAGTTTCAACAATAAATTAAAAACAAAAAACAAAGAAACAAAAAAAAATAATAAGAGTGCCTGACCCTGGGAAGATGGTGCCTGAGGGTGATATGGGATATTGATTCAGGACTGTGACTGAGGTAGTTGACCCTCCATTTCTCTCTTTGGGGCCACGCCACCAGATCTCTCTGACTACCGGATGCCCTGGGCCACCTCCCCTCTATGTGAGCTCTTGGTGAGTTCCCGAGAGCAAGCTCCTGTGCAGTGACCTGTTAGGACAGCACCTGGTATTCTGGCAGACTCTCTCCTCTTCCTATTGAGTTCCTACCAATTTTCACTGCCTGATGCTATGCAGGCTCCTCTTCCTAGCCCTAGTGCTCTGGGTTGGGGGTCCTGGCATGGGGTTGAGTCCCTATGCTCCTCAGGCAGTACTTTTATAGCCAAGATATCCCTCTGGCTCCTCAGTCACCACACATGGATTCGGGGGCCAGCCCTCTTCACATCACTGCCCTTCTTACCAGTCTCTGTGTAGCTTCTTTAATAAATCCTTGGATGTAATGGTCCTGTTCATCTGTCCTTCAGTCATTCATTTAGGTTCATTGCTCTATAATTTGCTATAAATCTGGTTTGGCACCTGGATGTGGTGAGGGTAGCTTTCACCTACTCTGTAGCCATCTTGAAATCTCCACAATGATATATTTTTATGTGAACAATATATTTCAAATTATGAATTTCTTTTTTAAAAATATATATATTTTATTGATTTTTTACAGAGAGGAAGGGAGAGGGATAGAGAGTTAGAAACATCGATGAGAGAGAAACATCGATCAGCTGCCTCCTGCACACCCCCTACTCGGGATGTGCTCGTAACCAAGGTACATGCCCTTGACCAGAATCGAACCTGGAACCCTTCAGTCCGCAGGCCAATGCTCTATCCAGTGAGCCAAACCAGTTAGGGCATGAATGTCTTTTGAAATAGTCCATCAGTGGATTCTTTCAAATGGTTCTCAATATTAATAAAATTGTCGTAAACATAATAATTCATGAGTCTTTGATTGTGGTCTATTATATTTATTTATGTTTTATATAGGAGAGATTATTGAAATTAAAAAATTATATTTAACTTGTTCCTGATTAGGTTTAATATGTACAAAGTGTTAACAAAATACACATTATACATACTAGGATTGTTTATATTTTTAAATAAAAAATTATTTGATCTGGAAAAAGATATGACCTTATAATCAATTATTAAAAGTTAGAACAGAAACAAGAAAACAAATAAATAACCCAACTGTTGAAAATATCAGTCAAGATTTATAGAATTTTGTTAAAAATAAATAAAATATAGTTAAGATACTTGAATGTTTAGCGAGATAATAGGAATTAGGATCTTGAAAGTATTCAAATGTTATTATACAACTAAAATCATTATTACCTAAAAAGATGTACTTAATGGATGGGTTTAAACAATGGATTTTTTAAAAAAGAAGACAGGATTAGGAACTGGGAGATAGATTAATACAAATGACAGAAACTGAAGTGAAAGGAAGAAAAAGAGAATCGCAAAAAATGAGCATAAGACAAATGATAGACACAGTCAAAGTATATACACTGAGTAGCCAGATTATTATGACCACCTGACGTTTGTAGGAAAATTAGCTATAATTTTGCACTGAAGTTGCTAGAGGGCCAGATCATTATAAACATCTGAATAGCACAACATACACAAGTATCGTTGCTGATCAGGTTCATCCTATCATGTTGATGGTATATCCCAATGGAGATGGCTTCTTCCAACAAGACAATGCGCCATGCCACAGTGCTTGTATTGTGCAGGAGTGGTTTCAAGAACATGAGGGAGACTTCACCTTGCTTAGGTGGCCCCACAATCACCAGATCCCAATCCAATTGAGCATTTGTAGGACAAAGTTAAAAGAGCCATCAGGCAGCTGGTTCCACAACCATCAAATCTCACAGAACTGGACAGTGCTATTCATCAGAGTGAAATAAGTCAGAGTGGATACATGGAACAGATTGGCAGCTGTCAGAGGGGAGGACACCATAATCCCTTATTATGGTGTCAGATTCCTCACATCACCTTTCAACATCTCGTGGAGTCAATGCCAAGAATTGTCGCAGTACTGAAGGCAAAAGGTGGACCAACAATGGGGTGGTCATAATAATCTGGCCAGTCATAATAATCTGGCCACTCAGTATATAAGAATAATTATAGTTCCAACCAGAGAGAAGAGAGAAACTGGAAAAAAATATTCAAGAAAATAATAACAGAAACCATCCAAAACAAATGAAAGGTATAAATTCACAAATTCAAGAAGGTCAGAAAAACTCCAAGATATATGCAAACTATCTACAGATGGATATATTATAAATGTTCTTAAAAAAAAAGACAAAAAAAGCCAGCTATAAAAGGTACATTACATTCATAGGAGCAAGAATAAAACTTTCAAGTCAGTTCTTAATAGAAAAGATAGAAAAAAAAAGTACTTGATGAACAATTTTGAAGTTCTAAGAACCCCGGCCAAATTAAAATTCTATACCCATGAAATTATCCCTTTCAAAATTAAGACTAACAAAATAAAAATGTTTCCACACAATCAAAACCTGAGATAATTAATCTCTTGCATTCCTATACTAAAGGAAATATTGGTCAATGGTGTTTGAACATACTTTTTTTAAAAAAATAAAAAAACCGCCCTAACCGGTTTGGCTCAGTGGATAGAGCGTCAGCCTGCAGACTGAAGGGTCCCAGGTTCGATTCTGGTCAACGGCATGTACCTTGGCTGCGGGCCGATCGATGTTTCTAACTCTCTATCCCTCTCCCTCCTTTCTGTAAAAAATCAATAAAATTTATTAAAACAAAATAAAAAAACCTTTAACTTATTCTTCTTTATGCTCACTGTATAAGTATTAGAAAATTCAGACTAAAATTATTATAAAAATCACCTATACCTTATAACCCAAGTATAGTCACCCATTCATACAATTTTAGCATAGATTGATGTGTGATGTTTAGATTAACATATTATTTTAAAATTCCATCATATTTAACTGATTGATCTGGGACATACTTGTCTCGCAAATATAATGTGAATATATTTCCATCAGCAAACATATAAACCCATATTATTACCTCTTACTACTCTTTTATATTGTAAATTATAGATGTGCCATGGTTGATTTAACCTAGTATGCACTTTTGTTAACCTAGATAACATTTGTTACATAGTAGTGTATTTTCTGTTTAATACTTGATTAGTATACTTTTTGTGTGTGTACTTTATTTGGTCTCATGTCGAATATTTTTTTCTAAATAATTAACAACATAAATAAAAATTTTACAAACATAAGCATTAATGAATTGTTTTGTATTTTGAAAGAGAGAAGAAAAATATATTTACACGAACACTCATTTATGCTAAAAGTATAATGGTAAATTGAATATATATGACATATGTAATATATACATTTCATAAAAATCTGTCTAAAAGAAAAAAATATGAGGATCTGATATAGGGATGAATGGCTGGAAAAATGTCCTAATGAGAGGAATAAAGCAAGTGCTGACATTCAAAGCACAGAATACCCCAGTATAGTTCAACAATTTTCCAGGGAAGGCCAGTCTCCACTTCATTGAATTCTAACCTCTCGTCTAGGAGTAGAGAGGTGAAATGATCTGATTTCTATGAGAACGCTAACTAAGACCCCAAAGAAACTAATATCTAATGACCTATTCAAGGCTTTGCAAGAAACATCCACCAACATATCACTCATACAATTGCTCTAAGACAACTTGACACAGAGACTTTTGACTAGTGTCTCTACTGGTCCTCTCCATATGCTGATAAATAATGTCACCTCAAGCCTGGTGAGAATTACTGAGAAAAGGACAAGATTAGTTTCTATTATTAAAGTCATTTCTGCTTTGGAAGCAACAAACCACCAGGTCCCGAATCTGCTTGGTCTTAATGCCATAAATGACGGGATTTAACAGAGGTGGAATGAGAGTATAGACATTGGCCAGCAGAACGTGAACGTGGAGTGCAACGTGGCGCCCAAAGCGCTGTGTGAGAACCGAGAAGATCCCAGGCCCATAAAAGAGGAGGATGACACAGACGTGGGAGCCACACGTGTTGAGAGCTTTGTGTCGAGCATCTCGGGATGGGATGTGAAAGACAGCACGGAGGATAAGCATATATGAAACAAAAATTAGCACAACATCTAAGACTAAGGTGGACATTAGGACAAAAAAACCATACCAGATGTTTACTCGTATGTCATTACAGGAAATTTTGGCCAAGACAATGTGCTTACAAGTGGTGTTTGGGATGATGTTGCTTTTGCAGAAAGTCAGTCTTTTTAGAAGAAATATAACAGGGAAAACTGTACCATAACTTCTCAGAAAGATTGTCGCACCGATTTTTCCAATCAGCGCATGTGTAAGGATAGCTGTGTATCTCAGCGGGTAGCATATGGCAATGTAGCGGTCAAATGCCATCACTAGCAGGATCCCTGACTCAGACATGAAAGTGGAAGTGAGGAAGAATACCTGAGCGATGCAGCGATCCAGGGAGATCTCCCCAGCATGGAACCAGAAGATGGCCAAGGCCTGAGGTACTGTGCACATGGAGAGAACAACATCTGCTCCGGCCAGCATGCTGAGGAAGAGGTACATGGGTTCATGGAGACTGCGTTTTGTGAGGATAATGAAGATGAGCAGACTGTTCCCAAGCAGGGCGATGAGGTAGGAAATGAAGAAGGGGATGGAAATCCACATGTGCTGGTCCTCAAGGCCAGGGATGCCCAGCAAGCGGAAGACTGTGTGGCTAACACCAGTGTGGTTTAAGGCAGTCATACTCGTGGAAATCTTTTAAGACCTTGTCACCTATTTACAGAGACAGAGGAAAATTCGATTATCTGTATATTTTTCTGTTTTCTGTACTTACAATCCTGTCTTTGCCAAAATGTCTTACAAATGGAGTCATGCTGTGTGTATCCTTTGCAGTCTGGGTTGCTTCACTTAGCCTAATGCATTTGAGATTTTTCTATGTTATACTCGTATTAGTAGTTCATGCCTTTTCATTGCTGGCAGTATTCCATTATATGGATGTACCAGATTAAGTCATCCATTTTCCAGTTGGACTACATACATTTGGATTGCTTTCAGGTTCTGATGATTACAAATAAAGATGTTAAAATTTCAAATATTTGATATGAAGTGAAAACTAAATTACACTTTGTTTGGCTAAAAATCTAAGTTTAGCCCTGGTCTGTGTTTCTCATTGGTTAGAGTGTAGGCACACAGATGGAAGGGTCTCGGGTTTGATTCCCAACCAAGGTCAGGTACCTGGGGTTGTAGGTTCAATCCCTATCTTGGTCTGGGCATGTGTGGGAGGCAAGCAATCAATGTCTATCTCTCTCATGTCAATGTTTATCTCTCTCTCTCCTTCTCCCTTCCTTCCACTTTCTCTGAAATCAATGGAAAAAATATCCTCGGGTGAGTATTTAAAACAATTCTGTCTAAGATCACCAGGTCATAGAGTAAGCATATGTTTAACTTTATTTAAAAAATGCCCAATTTCTTCAAAGTGCCAATTTTGTGAATTTCCAACAGCAATGTATGAGCTGCCATTACTTCACATCCTCATCAGGACCTGGTACTTTAAAAAAAACACCTACATATATATTTTATTTTGTTGATTTCAGAGAGGAAGGGAGAGGGGGAGAGAGATATGGAAACATCAATGAAGAGGAAGAATCACTGATAGGCTGCCTCTGGCATGCCCCCCACTGAGGATCGAGCCTGCAACCTGGGCATGTGCCTCTGACCAGAATCGAACTCGGGATCTTCAGACCACAGGCTGATGTTCTGTCCATCGAGCCAAACCGGCTAAGGCCTGGTACTATCTTTTTAAAAATTTAAGCATTCTAATAGGCTGTTAAAGATACATCATTGTAGTTTATTTTACATTTCCATACTTTAAATACATATGCAAATACAAAATCCTGATCGGTAGTATTTGCCAATTTCTGCAGTGTGTATTCTCCTACCATGGTCTTGTTCCAGCTGCCCACGTGATGTCAGTGAATGTGGAGTCTGCAAGCAATGGGCACAAATGAGTCAGTACAAGTGGCTCTAGCACACAGCTGATTTGGTCTCTTCCATTCTGTCTATTTATTTCTAGTCAATGGTCCTAATATTTTCCACCACCTACCGTAGGTCCTGTAGCATCGAGTCTGGAGAGGGCATTCTTGCCTGAAATTTCATCCCACAGAAATAAAAAAAATCACTCACCTGCTTTAAATGGAGTTCTCATGTGCTAGATGAAGTGAGTCACAAGAGGTCTCCGAGTGACTGGCGCCAAGCAACTGAGATTTTATGTATTTGCCTGAGAGCCTTAGGGGTAGCTCTTATTCCAGGGAGTCCAGATTTAGAGCTGTCCTTTCAACAACATCTCCTTGCTCCCACACATGGGATCAAGTCATTATGGCTCTTCAAGTCTGACTAGCCCGCTGTTTACTTTGCATATTCCTTTGTTATTTGTGCTCATGTACTTATTTCTAATAAATTGGTAGCATTACCACAATTTATTCCTGTTTCTATTTTAATGGCAATTAGTAAATATTAATCCTGTTTTCAGTCAGCTCAATTATGAAAATCAACGTAATTTAAAAACACTTAACAAAAGTGTTCCTTGGTAACATAGGGAAATGAATTAAATTTATACCACATTTGTTAAGTCAATACAACTTTGGGGTTTGTAATAATAATGTTTTAAGTTTTTATATGAAAATACTTGAATATGTTTTGGAAAGTGTACTTGTACTACTTCATGTGAATCAAGGTCAACTATGAAAGCCACTCTATATCCTCTTTTCCTTTGGCTACCAAATGATCTACATTTAATTTTCAGTTATCTTATTCAGCTCTGCTTCTGGTAAATGTATCTCCACCTTTTTGTATCTTTTTACTTTTATTTAATTAAGCCAAGTAACTATATATAAATATTTGTATATGCCTAAGAAATATATTTTTATCTGTGCATTATATTTAAACCATAGCATTCTAGTCAAAATGATATAAGAAGGTGATCCAGAATTCTACTTCCACTTAATTTATAGAGAAGCTCAATAAAAAAATTTCACTTATATTAATTTTAAGAAAATTAAAATGTACCAAAATGTTGCAAAAATATTACGATGAAAACCCATTTAGCCTCCATCTGCAGTTACCCATTATTATACTTTTGCCACATTTCCTTTTTGCTTTCTCTCTTTTGTATCCTTGGTGTGTGTGTATATATATATATATATATATATATATATATATATATATAATATGTTATTATTACATTTTTCTTTCTTCCTTTTATATATAGAGAGAAAGGAAGAGAGAGAAATTTTGATTTATTATTCCACTTATTTATGCATTCATTGGTTGATTCTTATACATGCCCTGTCCAAGTTTCAAACCCACAATCTTGGCATATTGGAAGTACACTAACCAACTGAGCTATCTGGCCAGGGCTTTACACTTTTCTCTTGGTAAACCATTTGTAATAATTTGCAGATATCATGACCTTTCACTTTAAATGTTCAGCATGTATTTATTAAGAACAAGAACCTCTTATATGACCATAGTTCAGTACACAATTCAGGATATTTAACATTGATACAATACCATTATCTAATATTCAGTCCATATTCATAATTACTATGTTAGGATTCAATCATTTATAGCAATACTTTTTTTCCAATCCTTAAATACAATGGCATTTATTGGTTGTATATCTTTTGCTATGTATCTTTATTCTCCTTTTCTTTTCCTTCTTTCCAACTTTATTGAGATATAATTGACATATAACATTGTGTAATTTTAAAAAAGTCTTTATTGTTGAAAGTATTACATAGGTCCTCTTTCCCTCCTCATTGACCTCTTCCAGCCCGCTCCTGTCAACATTGTGTAATTTTAAGGTACATGTATGTATTTCAAAATGATGAAACCACAGCTTTAGCTAACACCTCCATCCCATTACATAGCTACCATTTTTTTAATGATCTACTCTTTTAACAACATCCAAATATATAATACAGTAGTATGAGCTATAATCACTATGCTGTACATTAGTTCTCCAGAACTTGTTAATCTCATAACTGGAAATTTATACCCTTTTACCAATATCTCCTCATTTCCTCCAACCCTTAGCCCCAGGATACCACCATGCTAATCTGTTTCTCTGAGTTTGGCTATTTTATTTTCTATGTAAATTGATATCATAGAGTTTTTATCTTTTTCTATTTGACTTATTTCTCTTCGCATAATGCCCCCTTAGTTTCATCCATATTGTTACAAACAGCAGGATTTTCTTCATTATCATAACTGAAATACACACACACACACACACACACACATCTGTTCTCATATCTTCTTTATCCACTCATAGGTTGATGGACAATTAGGCTATTTCCATATATTGTAACTGTAAATAATGATGCAGCATTATGGGAATACAGATATCTCTACAAGTTCATGATTTTAATTTCTTTGGATGCACACTCAGAAATGGGATTGCTGAATCATATGGTAGTTTTATTTTTAATGTTTTGAGGAACGTCCATACTGTTTTCCATAGTGATTGTACCATTTAGCATTCCACCAATAGTGCACAAGGATTCCCCTTTTCCACTTGTTCTCATGGCTGCTGGTGGGGTTCCGCCGTGGCCTAGGCTAGTGTCTTCCATCTGTGAAGCTGCTTAACAAACCTCATCATTCTGGGAGTGTAACATAAACTACAATGATGTACCTTTAACAACCTATTAGAATGCTTAAATTGAAAAAAAGATAGTACCAGGTTCTGATGAGGATGTGGAGTGATGGCAGCTCACACATTGCTGGTGGAAATTCACAAAAGTATTGGCACTTTGGAGAAATTGGGCAATTTTTAAGTAAAGTTAAATATGTGCTTAGCTTAAGACCTGGCAATCTTAGACTGAGATTTTTCTTTTAAATCCTCACCCAGGGATATTTTTCACCCATTGATTTTAGAGAAAGTGGAAGGAAGGGAGAGAGAGAGAGAGAGAGAGAGAGAGAGAGAGAGAGACATCGATGTAAGAGAGACACACATTGATTGGTTGCCTCCCACACCTGCCCCAACCCACTTCTAGGAATATATCCCAAGAAACCAGAAACACCAATCAGAAAGGATATATGCACCCCTATGTTCATAGCAGCACAATTCACCATAGCTAAGATCTGGAAACAGCCTAAGTGCCCATCAGTAGATGAATGAATTAGAAAACTGTGGTACATCTACACGATGGAATACTATGCTGCTGTAAAAAAGAAGGAACTCTTACCATTTGCAACAGCATGGATGGAACTGGAGAGCATTATGCTCAGTGAAATAAGCCAGTCAATGAAGGAAAAATACCACATGATCTCACTCATTTATGGATAATAAAGACCATTATAAACTTATGAACAAAAATAGATATAGAGGCAGAGCAGCCTCGAACAGACTGTCAAACTACAGTGGGAAGGCCGAGGAGGGTTGGGGGGCAGGAGGGGGGGCGTAAAAGATCAACCGAAGGACTTGTATGCATGCATATAAGCATAACCAATGGACATAAGACACTGGGGGGGGGGGGGTAGGGGAGGCCAGGGGATTGTCAAGGGCGGGGGAAAAAAAGGAGACATATGCAATACTCTTTTTAATACTTTAAGCAATAAAAAATAAAAAATTAAAAAAATTAAAAAAATTAAAGTTTTCAGACAAAAACAAACTCATAGATATAGACAATAGATTGGTTATTACCAGTGGGGAAGATGGTGGAGGGAGGGTGAAGTAGGTAAAGAGAGTCAAATATAAGGTAAAAGAAGGAAACTAGACTTTTGGAAGGGGGGCATGCAATAATTAAAAGTACACAGACGTCAAATTAGAATCTTGTATACCTGAAAATTATATAGTGTTATTAATCAATGTTACTCCAATACATTTAATTAAAAAATAAGTTTTTAATGGAATTCTTTGTAGCATGCATTTAACATTTTCTTGACTTTTAAGCACAATATACTGATTATGTTCTACTGGTGGATAATTCATGATCATTATTATTATCATTAAATTATAATAGTTTAATTCAAAAAAAAAGAAAGAAAGCCAAGAGACATATGAAAACATGCTCAAAGCCACTAATCATCCAAGAGATGCAAATCAAAACAACAATGAGGTACCATCTCACACCTCTCAGAATGGCTATCATCAACACAAGTGCTGGCGAGGATGTGGAGAAAAAGGAACCCTTGTGCACTGCTGGTGGAAATGCAGACTGGTGCAGCCACTGTGGAAAACAGTATGAAGTTTCCTCAAAAAATTAAAAATGGAATTTCCATTTGATCCAGTAATCCCACTTCTAGGAATATATCCCAAGAAACCAGAAACACCAATCAGAAAGGATATATGCACCCCTATGTTCATAGCAGCACAATTCACCATAGCTAAGATCTGGAAACAGCCTAAGTGCCCATCAACAAATGAGTGGATTAGAAAACTGTGGTACATCTACACAATGGAATACTATGCATGGATGGACCTGGAGAGCATTATGCTAAGCGAAATAAGTCAGTCAGAGAAAGATAAATATCACATAATCTCACTCATTTGTGGAATATAATGAACAACATAAACTGCTGAATAAAAATAAAACCAGAGTCATAGAAGCATGGAATAGACTATCCAACTTATGAGGGAAGGTGGGGAGTGAGATGGTAAGAGATTAACCAAAGGACTTGTATGCATGCATGTGAGCATAACAAGTGGACATAGATGGGGCGGGGGGGGGTGGGGGGGAGGGGAGGGAGGTGAGGGCATGTGCTGGTGGTTGAGGACAGCCGGGCGGAAGTCAATGGGGGAAAAAGGAGACTTATGTAATATATTAAACAATAAAGAATTTAAATTAAAAAAAAACAAAAAACAAAACAAAAACAAACAAACAAAAACGATACAGTTGGGAGATAATGGTGAGAACGGGTATGCAGGCTGGATATTTAACTTGGCAATCTAAGGTGTGCTTAATTCACCTTAAAAAAATGTGGAGCCACCTATAATCAAATGTGTTTGTGTTAGAAAGTTTGTCCCAAATGAGTATGAGAACAAGAGTTGAATGGCATAGAGGCACAATTTATTTGGGAAGCCCTTTTGCAAACTATGTAAGATAAAATAGAGATCTGAGCAAAGGCCTAGAGATGGGGAGGAGAAAACAAAAAGAGAAGGCAGAACATGTTTTAGTTGATCCAGATGAGTTTGAGTCAAATATAAATAGTTTGTTTTGTAGAGGGAATCATAAGCCATCTAGGGCAGGCATACTGAGGTTGAAGATCACTTGACATAGATGTTCAGTGACCTCCTTGTCAAACCTGGCTTGCTGGTATCCCCACACCTCTGCAGAGACAAAGGCAGTCCTGAGGTCATGGGAAAATAAGAGGATCAGTGGCTGAGGAGGGGAGTCAACAAAAGAGGTGTCAGTGTCCCGAGAGAGCCATCAACAGTCAGTGGCTCCCTATCATGCCATCCTCAGAGGACAGAGGGTCAGAGGGGCTGAGTTTCTTCCACCATCATCGAAACCAGGATTGAAGAAAGGCCGTAGGGGCCCAGTGAAGGCGCATTCTGAGAAGGTGTAGATGAGTGAGCCGTGGTCAGTGATGTTGTAGAAGGAGACAGTACGGGCCTCATAGTCCAGGAAGATCCCAATTTGGCATGGAGGCACCGAGAGGTGGAGTGGAGTCTGCGGGCAGGTGCCAGCCTCATATTTTTCTTTCTTCCACAGCCAAATTGTCCAGAAGCCATTCATGGGGCTGAGTATAAAATGCCCCTTCCTCTGCACAGAGTCTCTACAAACACCCAGGTCCCAAGCCTCCTTTCCCGTCACATCTACCTCCCAGTAACGTTTTCCAGAGTCGAAGCACTGGGCACCCAGGACCATAGGATAAGTATCAAATCTCTCCTCATTTTCAGGCACCTTCTGCTGGGTGTCTCCAAGCCTCACTTGTCTCTTGTCCTCTGAAATGATAAGCCACGGATTGGCTGTGTGTGGATCCAGAGTGATGTGTACTGCAGAGAAAGGACCACAGTTAGGCCAGAGAGTGTGTGGGGAGTAACTAACCCTGTCTCTGTGGTGGGGGGGATGATGGGGTAAGCCTGAACATCACTGTGTGAGGAAATGACCCCCCAGCCAAGCCAGCTCCAGCCCTTGTCCGGACTTTTGAGGGAACCACTTTCCCTAGCTCTGTTCCTGCCCCAGCTGCTTTGACCTGACATCTCTCCCTGACCCTGGACCTAGTCACACTCTTGTCATCCCGCTGCTGTTCATAGGCTGGTTCTGTACTCCTGGAGCTTGCCTCACCTCCACACATCCTCAGCATACTCTTCAGCCCTGGCACAAGGCACACAGTCCTCAGGTCTGGGGAGGTGATGTCCAGCTCTCCCAGTTTCCAGGATTCACTCCTGGGAGAAACAGAGTTAGACACCTCATTTTCAACTCCTACCCCATCCTCACCGAACCCCAATGCGATAACCTCTCTTGCAGATGACTGATAATTCAATTAAACACAAATTTACAAACACCTGCTATATTAGAATATATGGGGGTGAGAGACAAAAGGAGGCAGGATTTACACCATATCCAGGCCTCCCCATCACATGGGCCTCTGGAGCATGTGCATAGTCCCTATCTCCTCTCCAAGCCCGAGGTCACCACACAAGCACTTCCGGTTTCATTTTACAGGCAGGGCGCTGATCTACGTGGAATCATTTTCTAAGGAACGTCAAGGAGCCGCATGCCGTGGGTCCTACTCATGGCTTTTTCTGGGAGGTGTGTGGCTAGTAACTAGCCGCTAGTTAGTTTTTAAAAGAAGTCCCATCAGGCTGTAGACCCAGAACGTCCCAGAATTTCCCTGTTTGTCAGGGCTTCATTTTGTGAAGATGTTACAGTCCAATTACTTTGGACAACTCACCAACTGAGATGCCCAAGAATTAGCCCTGGGAGACCAGAAAATATTTCATGGAGGATTGTATCTCTGAGAATAGGAAGGTGCATGGGGAAGACTTCAGTGCATGTTTCTCTAACTCAATAATCATTAATGCAGGTAAATACACCTCCTGCCACCCCTTCCTCCAACAAAGAAAACCTCTCCTTACCTTTGCAGGACACTTTTCACCTCCTGAGGAAAAAAGAGACAGAGAGTAAGTTCCAGAATCACTGGTTGAACGACTGAGACGTCAGTCCCGTGGGTGATGCAATGCCACCCTGAGGTCCTTAGGACACTGCTCTGCCCAGTCCCTCTGGGCCATGGCCCAAAAGACATCTCTGACCAACTTGGAACAGAGGGATGTCTGGATGCTCGTGGGTAACCAGAAATCCACATATAACCATATGTAACCTATAGCCAAGAGAACGAAAAACTAGATTCTTGGGGAGAGGAAGTGGGTGGCAAGAGTGGAAAGAATCAAATAGCCCCGCCTGGCTGAGGCCCAGAGACAGCCACAGGAAAAGAATAGCCAAGTCAGGATGCACAGAAACTGCTGTCTCATTTGTGGGCTTGAGTTGTTTGGAGAGAAAAGGTTGGTTAAAGCTCTGTCCTGTGCTGTCGTTAATGTTGCTCCCTCACATATGTGAAATCAAATCACCTAAGAATATTCTGTTGCTGAGGTTGGGAGCCCGTATCTGGTCCTGGTGCTCCAAAAGTGCATTAGAAGCCTGGCAAACGAATCACTGGTGGATATGAGATCATTTTAAGTAGCATATACACTGATGATTTAAAAAAATAGTTATGTACTTATTTTAATCTTAGCTCTTTCTCATACTATTCGGGTGAACTGGGTCAAGTTACTTAGCTTTTGTCTCTCACTAAATCTCTTAACATCTCTGTGCCTTAGTGTTCTCAACTAGAAAATGGAATAATAGGAGAACCACCTCCTCACAATGTCAGGAGGGATTCAATGCCTGGCATGTAATATGTGTTATTTAAGAATATGCAGTTATTCTTATGAAATAGAAAAAATATCAGCAACAATATCAACATGATTTCTTGCCTATCATTGGTTAGGACAAATTTCCTTTTAAACTAAATTTATTCTGGCAAAAGTGTGAGACAATTTAAAGAAAAATAATATGTTAAGATCACTTAGGTGGTTCATAGAAGTAGCAGAAAGTATAAAGGACATATAATTATGACTAAAGTTTGGGGAATTCTTGTTTTTTAGTCCATCTCCTTTCCCTTATTTTTCACAAATGGAGAAATTAGGTCCAAGAAAGGAAAAAAATGACTTAACCTAGAGTGATAGAGAGAATTGGTGACAGGGCTGGGGCTGGGCTACTGTTTCTTAATTTTCAGTTCAATATTTTTAGTTTTTTAGGAAAACTTTCCCATGGCCAGATACTCATCAAAAAGCCTTGGTGGATTATCTCATTTAATTCTCACAAAAATTCTTTGAGATATGTAATATTATAATATCCATTTAACATATGAGAAACCTGATTAAGGACCTTTCTCAAGGTCATGAACCTGGTACATGTTAGACCAGGCAGTTAACAGAGACGTTCATTTTAAAAAAATTGCTGCATGGATTGATTACTCCCTCCTAAATCTGTATCTTTCCATGCCTTGAATGCAAACCACTCATGGGTCTGGATTCCAGTTTGTTTTATTAAAAAAAAAAAAAATTCCAGGGACCAGGTTTCTGTTTGCTCTGACAGTAGCCCCAGGGAGCTCTGGCTTTTGTTTGGTTCCGCCTTGAGAGCAGAGCGGGGGCCTCTCCCGTCTCACCTGCAGCAGCTCCAGCTCCGAGCCCCGGCTTCTCCTCTCCAGCTCTGAAACCAGCTCCTGCAGGGCCTGGCAGCGCTGGGCCAGCTTGGCCTCCGTCTCCCCCAGGATTCTCAGCTGTTCCCTCTCTTCCTTCTCTAGCTTCTGCAGTTGCCTCTGTTTCTCTTCAGCCAGGAAGTTTTTCTGCTGCTCAAACTCTGCGTGGATCCTCAATTTGTGTGTCTCAACCTTCTCCTTTGGTGTCATTGGAAAGAGAGAGGTGGGTTTTTTAAAAATCAAAATCTCCCAAATTGAGGTGTCCATACCCACTTCTACTCCCTGTCGACTCACCACTCTGGCTCTGTCCGGGAAGAAACACACACACACACACACACACACACACACACACACACACACAATTTTGCTGGGAAAGTGGGTGGGTGAGGCTTCTGGGATTAAGAGGGGAATGGGATTGGTGGGGCACACTGCAGTTGCCCTAGAATAACAGCTGCATCAGCCCTTGGAATCAGAGACTCTCCTCAACTTCTTTTAAAACCCAACCAGCACTCAAATGTGTCCTTTTATCTTCATATCTCAGTGTTACTGAGGACTAACACCTGTCCCCATTCAAACAACCTCCCAAAGACAGGTCCACAACACCATTCTTAAGTCCTGGGGCAAGAGAGTCTTTGTGCTGTACTTCGCTCGCCCTCTTGTGCTAGTGATTAGAGGGTTCCAATGACACAAGATGACCCCTTCTGCCACCACAGCTTGTTTCACCCTCCCTACTTCCTAAATCTTCCTCTTCTGGTATCTATTGGTCATGATTCCTTCCACCCGACTCCTGACCCGCCTCACCTCCATACCACCACTGCAGAATAAGCTTTAGTTCCTCATTCTACTTTGGACCAGTGATCTGGACACAGTCAGGCAATCACCTGGTCAGACTGGTTTTCCTACCTCAGGCCTTGGTGGTTCCCTCAAGTCTGTTCCTCACAGCCCCAGTCATTTCCTGACAGGCGTATCCGTCTCTCTCCTGGGATAGCTCTGTCCCAGATGCTAAGGCATTGGTGTGGTCAACCCCTAAGACTGGGCAGGAACTTTAGGGTATGGCTTTTTCCTCAGCATCTTCTCTTAAGACTCTCAATTTTTGTGTCTGCTTGGGAGCTCTCTTTGAGCTCCATGCTGTTTATTTCCCTCTGCCAGGAAGCCTAGAGGACTGTTGGTTCTTAAAGAGTGACATACGCTGACCCTATCACTCTTCAGACAGGTAGTGATATGGTTAGGGTTTTCTTGAGGCTAGGACCCTGGACCCCGTCTAGGCTTTAGATCTAAGATGCATTTGGGGAATGTGACTCTTGCCTTCCAGGCTGCTCTCTTCGTTACAACATCCATTTCCAACTTCTCAGCCAATTCTTGCTCTTTTCTCAGTTTCTTTAATGCCACCTGGAGCTTCTCCTGCAGAGAAAGAAAGCAGGGTAATGCCCAACCAGACCAAGAAGGAGGTGGGGGAAGATCATATGGGTTCTCAGAAAAGCCCGAGGGCAGAAAAGGAGGGAGGACTAGAGTCCCATTGGGGTTCAAATTTTTGTGACATTTTTTGGAAAAAGCCTCATATTTCTTAAGAAAGCGCCACACTGTTCGGGTGGCAGGGGTGGGGGCACTAGTCATTCCTAATTAACCAGGAAACCAGAAGGAAATAAGATCTTTGCAGCATTTTCCCAGAGCATCTTCCCTGCTCCTGGGAATAAGAAGGTTCTGATGAGCCTTAAATTAGACAAGAAGGTGGGGAACGCTCTCCCTTTCTCCAGTCCCCCACCTCTACAGGGGACCCTCTCCCATCCCATCTCCTTTCTACCTGTTCATGCCTCCGTGCCAAGACCTCACCTGGTACTCCTGGGCAGCCTCCTCAAGCGGGACCACAGGATGGTCACGGTGTTTCCGAGACTGGGAACACACCAGGCAAAGAGCCTTCTCATCTCTCTCACAGAACAGGAGAAGTCTCTCTCCATGCACCCCACATTGCTCCTTCTGTGTGCCCTCCTTGGCATTTTGGCTGATTTGCCTTAGGTTGTCCACCATATTGGCTAGCTGGAGATTGGGCCGGAAGTTCTTGAGCAGGAATTGCTTCCTGCACACAGGACAGGTGCCGCCCCCAGCTTTGGCGACCTGAGAGATGCATTCTTGGCAGAAGCTGTGGCCACATTCAATGCTCACAGGCTCCACTGTGGGATCCAGGCAGATGGGGCATGTGACCTCCTCCCACATCATTGCCAAGGGCTTTGCTGAGGCCATGGCGGGATGTTCCTAGTAAGCAGCACAGTGGAGATCTTGAGGTGACCTAGTAGGGAGAGGAGAAAAGTTAGGGAGAAGACGAGAAAGGGTGTGTGAGGAAAACAAAACAACTCAAAGGAAGATATGAGGGACAGGAACTGGAGGGGTTAAAACAAGACAAGAACATTAACCTGAATAACAAGACCTTTTCCTCCATAGTCTGTCTGATTCAGTCAGACAGAAGGGGGTAACTGAGTCCCCAAAAGAGACAGTGAAAACTGTTTCCCCAACCAGGGATCTAACCCCCAACCTAGGTATGTGCCCTGTCCGAAATCGAACCCACAACCTTTGGTGTACGGGAGGACACTCCAACCAACTGAGCTACACTGGGCGGGGCTATTCTTATATATTCTTTTAAATATATATGTGTATCTCTCTCTCTGTGTGTGTGTATATATATATCTATATATCTATATATATATTATATATATAATATATCTATCTATATCTATATCTATATCTATATCTATATCTATCTATCTATCTATCTATCTATCTATCTATATATATATAAAATCAGCATACCCTGGGCTCTTCTCTCAGCTATTCTGAACTTAGCAGCTGTTTTCATTTCCTCCATCCTAACCCTGGCCCTCTCTCTTCCAGAGGGGTACTTTTTTTGAGAGAGAGAAAAAGAGAGAAAGGGAGAGAGAGAGAGAGAGAGAGAGAGAGAGAGAGAGAGAGAGAGAGAAAGTGCCCAATGTCCGGGGATCGGTCCGGTCCGGGGGATCGAACCCACAACCTTTTGGGGCACCAACCTTTCAGTGCACGGGACTATGCTCCAACCAGTGAGCCACACGGGCCAGGGCTAGAGGCGGGGATGGGAGTCTCAGGATCGCAGACCTCCCCCACACTGGACTCCTCGGGACCACCCTCCGGCTGGGTTTCCGGCTTCCGTTCTGTTCTCCCCCAACCCCCCCCCCGCCCCCCAGCTTTAGCCGGCCCTTGTCCCAGCTCAGGTGCGGGCAGCAGGGCAGCCGGACCTCCTTCCACGTTACTTGGAAGTCCCGTTCACAGCCCAGCCTCCGCCCAGGAAGACCTGCTGCGGAGAAGGGGAGACTGACCCCCAAGGCTCTAGGGTGGGAACTGGAAGAAAGGGGATCTTCAGACCTGGGCAGGGGTACCTAGGGCCAGCCTGTTCACTCACCTTTTCCGGGCACTCAGGGGGCGGCAGCCGGCTTTCTATTTCACTTTCGATTTTCTGTAAGAAGCAAGTCTAGGGGAGGCGGAGCGAGAGGAGGAGAAGAAACCCAAGGGGCGGGGTGAGGCAGGAGACGGGCGAGCGGAGGTGGAGTTGATAGCCGCTGGGGTCGGAAGCTGCAGACGCCTGGGCTAGTGCTTGGAGGCTGGTCAGAGTGAAAGCTCCGCTGCGTTTGCTTCCTGCTTTGTGCCCCCTCCCATGTCCTCACTATCTATAATACAGTAAAACATCCATCAGCGGTTCTCAACCTGTGGGTCGCGACCCCTTTGGCGGTCGAACGTCCCTTTCACAGGGGTCTCCTAAGACCATCCTGCATATTAGATATTTACATTACGATTCATAACAGTAGCAACACTACAGTTATGAAGTAGCAACGAAAATAATTTTATGGTTGGGTCACAACATGAGTAACTGTATTTAAAGGGCCAGAAGGTTGAGAACCACTAACTAGATGGAGGGGCCATCAGCCCACCCCCACGTGTGGGAGCTGCTCTTAAGGAGGTTTGGTGGGAGAGAAGAGGGCCTGGAGTGCGCCCTCACTTGCCACCATCTGCTTCCTACTTTCAGAAACAATTCCTTTTCCCAGCACTTGTTATTCTTTTAACATCAGGGCATAAGAGATTTATTGTGCAGGACCTCAAGGCGTGTATCACACCAGGGCAGTGGCTCTCAACCTTCCTAATGCCGCGACCCTTTAATACAGTTCCTCATGTTGTGGTGACCCCTAATTTCATTGTTACAAATTGAACATAATTAAAGCATGGTGATTATAATTACATAAAAACAATATGTAATTATATATGTGTTTTCCAATGGTCTTAGGCAACCCCTGTGAAAGGGTCGTTTGACCCCCAAAGGGGTTGCGACCCACAGGTTGAGAACCGCTGCACCAGAGAGTGGTAAGAAGGGAATTGACAGGGATTGAGCACCAACTGTGTTCTTGTCACTGAGCTAGCGATTTTCTTAGATTATTTCGTTATTATTATTATTTTAAAGATTGTGCTAAATACCCATAACATAAAATTTACCATGTTAACTATTTTTAGGTGTATAATCCAGTGGCATTAAATACATTCACATTGCTGTGCAGCCATCACCACCATCCATCTACAGAACTTTTTTCATCTTGCCAAACCAAAACTCTGTCTCCATTAAACAATGATTGCTCATTCCTCCCTCTCCCCAGCCCCTGCAACCACCGTTCTAAGCAGACGTGATGTGGTACCCGGCATTGGATCCCTGATTAGGAAACAGGCACTAATGGAAAAACTGATGAAATACAAAGGAAACCTGGACTGTAGTTACTAGTAATGGACCATCAGTAATTCCTTAGTTTTGACAGATGTACCATGTTTATATTAACATTAAGGAAGCTGGCTGGAGAATAGACAGAAACTTTTATGCTATCTTTGAAACTGTTCTGTGAATCTAAATTTATTTCCAAATAAAAAGTTTAGTTAAAAATCCCCAAACTCTGACTATGAATGGGAAGCATGACATGTGGATGGACAATGCAGAGGAGTCCAGACTACTGAAGCCTGTTCTCAGTCCCCTATTGGAAAGGAAAGGGAGTACGTATGGAGAATCTATGATGTTTCAAGTCCTTTTCTGAGTGCTCTCACACTATATTATAATTCTAACAATGATCCCACAAAATAACCATTATTCTCAGTTTACAAGCGAAGCATTGTGGCGAGCCGGCACTGCCATGGCATACTCAGCCCCACATTGGGTGCCTTATGTGCCATGCCAGCTCAGTCAGGTTCAGTGACCCTGAGAGGGGGCGGTGAAGGATTGAGAAAAGACAGACAAGAGAAGAAAGCTGGGTCTGGGTGGGACACTGTCCTCTCTGATGAAGAGCCTCTCTGATGGAGAGCTAGCGACAGCGCCATGGATTACAAGCCGTGTCTTTATGTTATAGACAGATGCCATGAGGCAAAGTCAGGGCGTGGTCAAGATGTTTACAACATTATTGTGGGTTTCGATCCTAGTACATGCACCTGAACTCTATCAAGCCCACATCACTCAGACACGTGGGGCCATGTGTTCGGACCATAGCTTCAAGCTTACAACTATAGCTGTTGGCTATAATTGTGCTGGGTGGCCATGAGAGGACTGTGCTCTCTCATTAGTCTGAGGCTTAAACCTGTCTAAACACTTTAGCCGCTCTCCACAAAGCATAAAAGGCCCAAGGGCTTAAAGTAATTTGCTTATTATCACAATTGATAAGTGACAGTTCTAGAAATATATCTCAGCTTTTCCATTACATCATGCTTGACAGATGATTTCCAAGGGTTAATACTGACAGAGAAAGGGAGAGACATTACTTCATCATCATAGGTTTATTTTCCACCACCTTCATCCCCTAGGTGTAGGCATAAGGTTAGAGAACTCTCCTCTCTGACATGCTCCCCATGTTTAAAGCACTCAGGCACACGTCTTTGGCTATGTTGCCTGATTTCTCTTTGGCAGAATTTGGAAAAAGCTTAGGCTTATTTTCTTGAGATATTGAAATGCCTCACTGTATCTTGCTCCAGAAGGACCGAGTGTGTCCCAGTCCCTAACCATCCTGTTGGTCTCCACCTGCCTCTGTTTGTCACCAGGCAACTCATGGGGCTGACCTTTTGGGAAGAGCAGGTGCTCAGGACAGGAAACCTTAGTATTCTTTTGGCGCCCTCTATGAAAAATCATCAGGATGTTACCACCTGATGCTTCCTTCCAAGTCCCAGAGCTGCCTGGCCCAGGACTCAGGGGGTTCAATAAGTTCAACTCTGAAAATCTCTTGGATTTGCACAAGGATCCCAGCAGACCTGTTATTTCCCTAACTCTGTCAGGAGGATTATAACATTCTGGTCTTTATTGACACAGCAAGAAATGCATTTCACAAACGGACAGATAGATGAGAGGAGACACAAGCTCTGCAGCTATGGTGAGTGCTGGGCCTGGAGTGTCAAAGCTGGGCTTGCGATGGGGAGACTGCACACCGAGGCCTTGCACCACCAACCTACATCAGCATTTCTCCTGGGCAGCACTGAATGCTTCGTCACACGACCCCATTCATCCCTAGAGCATAAAAGCTTCAAACAGCTAGAAAGCAGCTGGAGGTGAAATGGATCTGAGTTGTTTCTGGGGGGCTGGAGACCCTCCAGACAGTTTTTGACTGCCCAGAGGCAGATGTCTGGCCTAGACAGGATTATGCTAAGCTTATTTCTAAGCAGAGCAGTATTAGAGCTAATTTTTCAACCACCTTCATCCCCTAGGTATAGGCATAAAGTTAGAGAAATTCTCTCCTCTCTGACATACTCCCCATGTTTAGAGCCCTCATGCATTCCTCTTTGGCTATGTTGCCTAATATCTCATTGGTGGAATTTTTTTGTTTTGTTTGTTTTGTTAATTTTCACCCTAGGATATTTTTTCCATTGAGTGTTAGGGAGAGTGGAAGAAAGAGAGAAACATTGATTAATGGCCTTCTGCAGGAGCCCTGACCAGGGCTGGGCCAAGCAGGAGACTAAAACCAAGGTACGTGCCCTTGACCAGTATTGAACCTGGGACCTTTGGCCCATAGGCTGGCACTCTATCCACTGAGACAAACCGGCTAGTGCTGGCAGAATTTGGAAAGAGCTGATGTTTAACAGCATCATGGGCTTGGGGAAACCTTAGGTCCCCAGCTCTTGACAGTCTTTGCTAGGCTAAGGCTGCTGTGCCAGCGCCTACTTCTCTGTAATTTCTCTTAGCCCCAGGCATGGGGCTTCTTCAGTCTCAAGACTCCGCTGGCAAGTCCAGAGACTTACAGCCTAATATCCTCTTGAGTACCAGAGACTAATGTCTGGTTGCCATGGAAATCCTCTTGTGGGAGAAGGGTCTCCAACCTTCTCTAAGTTAGGTATTACTCTTAGATGGCTCTTAGTTTGGCCATGAACCATTTGGGGACAGACTTCCCTGATCAGAGAAAGACACAGTCTTTGCACTATTCATGGTCTTCCGAAACCCGGATGAATAGATGGTAGAGGGGCAGAGAGTGTGGTTTAATTTTCCCCACACCCTTAGAAGGGTCTGCTCTGCATTGATTCTCTGTCTCTTTCTTCCTCCCTCTCTATTTCTTCCTCTCATTGTTTTTCTTTGCAGGTGTAAGTTTATCACATTTCTCCTTTGCTCTCTAGGAGATTTTTTTTTTAGGGGTAAGATTTTCTTAAGCCATGAGTCTATATTTAAACTCATGCACTATGAAACGTAGGGATGGCCAATAAACACACGGACCTCTGATAATCTTAGAACTTTTCAATGGGGAAGTTCAAGGATTGATGCATATAAGAGGTGAGGGAGGAGATAGGGGTGGTAGATGAGAGTGCATAAATCTGTAATTGTATTTCATCTTCTTTGGGATGAAAATTTTAAGCATTAATGATATTAATAATCATCTCAGCTAGCAGAAAGAAGCAACATGACACAGTGCTGAAGAATGTGGGCTCTGGAGTTAGACTGCTTAGATTTGAACGCTGGCTCATCTACTTCCTTACTTCACAATCTTAGGCAAGTTATCCAACTACTTTGTACTTTAGTTTTTCCATATGCAAAATGGAAATGATAATTATACCCACCTCATAAAGTAGTAAATACTAAAACAACCCATAATAGCTAACATTCATTAATTGCTTATTCTGTGCCAGGCACTATTCTAAGTGCTTTGCATGTATTCTCATTTAATCTTTATAATGATCTCAAGAGACAAGTATTATCATCAAAGATTTTAGAGATGAGAGTGCTGAGGAATGGACAGACAGATGGGCTTTGGAGTCAATGAACTGCACTTGACGCTGGTCCCTTATGCTTACTCTTAATGTGGCCATTGACAGATTTCCACACCTCTCAGGCTCTATTTCCTCATCTAAAGAAAGGAGATGATGCCACTCACAGACTTGGGAAGGAGGGAGATTTCATGAGATAATGGATGTGAAACCACAGGGTATCTCTGCTTGTCATCACATTTTCATAAATGCCTACTGTGTGCTAAACAGTTTGTAGTCCTTCCCATGTTCACAGCATTCTGTGAGGTCAGTATTATTGTCCTTTTATTATTATTTTTAAACATGGCAAAAACACAACACTTTGCTGAACTTCTTCTCACCCCTGCAGCATTAGAACAGGGGGAGGAGGATGGCTTTTCCCTTGTATCAGACACTGCAGCATTCTTGGGTCTTGGGTAAAGATGAATTGTGGAAGGTAACTTGGCCATTGCATCTGGAGGACGAGTTACAACCTGTGTGGAATGTTTGGAAAAACTGGGAGTGATGTAGGTGGAGGCCTAGCTGGAGGATGAAGGGACTGGTCCTGGGAACTACTTCTTTCAGCAGGTGACCTCACTCTGGTCTCAAAACACTGCATCTGCTTTAGAGGGACACGGGTTGGAGAAAGGGGAGAAAAAAAACTGGCCTTCAAATGTTCTTGATGGCAAAGGATCTAATAGCCACGAAGGGCCAGAATCGCCTTTTCTTATACTAGTATGACGCAATTAAGCCAATAGCGTTTGTTTTTAGGCCAGCTTGGATTTAAATCCTAGCTCTAATCACCTAGCTTCATTACGTTGGGAAAGTTATTTGGCCTCCCTGCACCTCAATTTTCTCATCAGAAAATGGGAAAATATCCCACAGGGTTAGCAGATTGAGTAAGCAATATGTAGAGAGCATTTATAAAAAACAAATACCTTAATTTCTGGAGAAAATAAACATAAAACCCGGAAGAAATGTCAGAAAGCAAAGGACATGGCAAAATGCTTGTTTGTTTGTTTGTTTGTTTTTAAGTACAGAAAGTCGGCTTTAACTCCAGCACAGTGACGTAGGGATCTCCAGGAGCCACGGGGACAGGGACTGTCCAAGTTGCCAACTGCTGGAGAAGGCACTTGTTCCGGGGGGTTGTGGCCTGTGGTTGTCATTTCTCTCTGCTGTCATTTCACAGAAGCTTTGTACAAAACTCTGTGATGCTATGTGGAATGACAATCAGTGCTTTTTTGTGTGGACGAAGTTGTATCCAGAGAAAAAGCCTTCCCATTTGGGCTCTGGCCTGACAGTTTGGGAGAAGTTTCATAAGCTGTCTGCTGGCACATGGCCTTGAGAATCAGTGCTGAACTGAGATCAGGATCATTCACTTACCAGATGTTTGGTTTGTAGCAAGTTATTCAACCTGGGACTCAGCTCCTTATTGTGAAGAGAGTAGGTAACATCCCTACGCAGAGGCTACCACAAGGTCAATAAATGATAAAAGCTATCCATATCATCAATAATCATTATCAGACACCAATCGGTGAAATTGTACACACTCATAATGGAACAAACAAGCACACGACTTTAGGGTATTCCTGGCTTATGTGAGTTTTCTTTGCTCTCTGTCATTTCCTAGTACTGTGCTTGACACATAACAGAAAGTCAGTTTAGTAAGATAGTGCTGGTAAAAATAATAAAATCATATATTCATTTCTTCAACAAACAGATGTAAATTTGAAGTAAGGCAGATAGAAAAGAGAATATCCTACATGATTGAAATAGGCAAAATTAATCTGTGGCATTAGAAGTCCAGATGATGGTTAACCCTGAGAGGAGGGGGTAACTGGAAGGGGTCACAGGAGTTCCCTGGGGCTGACAATATTTTGTTTCTTAATCTGAGTGCTTGTTGCTTTGAGGTAATCCATTCATCAAGCTTTACAGTTATAATATGCAGGCTTTTCTGCGTGTATTTTGTATTTCAACAAAAGAGATATTTTAAGAATTATCAAATATGGTAAATTTGATGAGTAGAAAAATGTCTTCTGAATAGTGTTTATAATGCTTAGGAGAGAGGTAACTGCGTAGGTTAGCAATGTAGGATGGACAAGGTCTTCCCCTTATGGGCCTGGTTTAATGATCTCACTTAGACTTGATCCTGCAGCCTCAGGGACCCGTGAGAGTTATTTAACAAAGATATAGGAGACATCTTCCTAAAACAAACCTGATCACTGCGTTTCCTCCCTATGCACATGTTCATTTAAATGTCCACACTTTCCTTTTCTCAAGTAGTCTGATCATGATTCAAATGGAAATTTGGATGATAAATTTAGAACAATAAAGAGTGACAAAAATGACAAAAGTAGGACAGTTTAAGAGGCTGTTATACTATCTAGGGACATGATGGTGACTTTGGCTACATTAGTTAACTGGGATGTGAAAGGAGGGGATATTTCAAATATAGATATGGGGAATATGTTACAGAGTGAAAAGAGATACTAAGTGTGTGTGTGTGTGTGTGTGTGTGTGTGTGTGTGTGTGTTTCCCCTGGAAATTTCATGGATAACAGGAAAGGAAACAAAGCCTGAGAGGTATTGGAAGGTGAACTTTGGGGAGAAAATAGGGGAATTACAGTTTGTGGTTCTGTAGGACATTTAATTTACAATGCAAATCCATGTGAAGATACTTAGAAGACAAATGGAGATGCAGTCCTGTCGATGAAGAGAGAACTTGTGGAGACTGCAGCCTAACTCTGCTATGGAAACAGATGAGCTTGCAGTACACATTCTCGGTTCCTTGCTTAACATTAACCCTTGGGGTTCTGGAGCTCATGCTTCTCTGCTCCATTCTTCAGGTGGTGTCCTCGAGACCTGTCAGCCTCACCGTTCTGCCCACACTGAGGAGAACTTCAGAGTACTTGGGAATGTCACAAAGTACTTGGGGTTGTCACAACAGCTTTTATGGTAAAAGGGATGAAAAAGAGATATGTAAGAGGAAGGTGCCTTCAAATTAAATGTGTCCCCAGAACTGTCTCAGAGGCAGAGTCAGCAGAAAATGTGCAAGCTTTAAGCAGCCAATGACGTGGATGTGGGATTGAGGAAGAGAGAGCTTAACAAAAATGAGTGCATTTGAGTTTACCAGACTTAGCTTTGAAGAACTCTTGATTACTTTTCCTAATCCAACCCATCTTCACAGGAGAGAAATGTGTCACTATTGACGTTCAAAGAGCCTGTTAGGGGCCCAAAAGCATTTCCAGAAAAGAAATACAGAAAATGTTGGTTGCATAATGGCGCCAGAAGAAAAACCAACCAGTCTCCACAGAAGATGGTTTTAAAAATACACCATTTGTTTGAGTATCCTTTCTGGAATATTTGTTAACATGTCTATCAAACTGTGGAAAACCTGTCTCTAAGAATATTATTCTCCTTTTTTATTTGAAAAAAATATTTTTATTGATTTCAGAGAAAAGGAGAGGGAGAGAGAGATAGAAACATCAATGATGAGAGAGAATCATTGATTGGCTGCTTCATGCATACTCCACACTGGGGACTGAGCCCACAATCTGGGCCTATGCCTTGACCGAGAATCAAACTGTGACCTCCTGGTTCACAGGTTGACACTCAACCACTGAGCCACTAATTATTTCATCTGAGAAGACACTTTGAAGAGAGAGGCTTTTGGGTATTGCTTAAGTGAATAAAAGAGGTTGTTTAGGCAAAAGAGAAGATAGGTATTGAGTAGCTGAACTAATAAGTATAGATCAACTCGTAAAATTGATTCAATACTACTTTTTCAAAGATAATATTAAACTAGCCAGGAAATGGAAGGGAATGGAGCTCCTAAGAGGAATGAGGTTTCTTTCATGGACTAAGAAAGGGTTATGGAGCAGCTCTTAATTTGCAGCCCACACTTAGGGACTTTATAAGTGATGATCAAATGAATGAATGCCTCTTACTTGTAGGGTGCACAATCCCTTCCTGGAATCATGATGTTCTCCTGCAACACCAGCACTTATGGTCATTCTACCTTCCTCCTCACTGGCTTTCCAGGCCTGGAAGCTTCTCATCATTGGGTTTCTATCCCCATCAACCTTATCTGTGTGGTTTCCATCCTGGGCAACAGTATCATCCTCTTCCTGATCCGCACAGACCCAGCCTTACAACAACCCATGTACATCTTCCTGTCCATGTTGGCAGCCTCAGATCTGGGCCTCTGTGCCTCCACCTTCCCAACTATGGTGCGGCTCTTCTGGCTGGGTGCTCGTGAGCTGCCCTTTGATCTCTGTGCTGCACAGATGTTCTTCATCCATGCCTTCACCTATGTGGAATCTGGTGTGCTGCTGGCCATGGCCTTTGATCGTATTGTTGCCATCCGAGACCCTCTGCACTATGCCACAATTCTTACCCACTCAGCCATGGCCAAAGTGGGGGCTGCCATCCTGGTGAGGGCTGTCGTGCTCAACCTCCCAGGACCCATGCTCCTGCGGCATCTGCTCTTTCCCCAGATCAGTGTACTCTCTCACTGCTACTGCCTGCACTGTGATCTTGTAGGACTGGCCTGCTCAGACACCCAGATCAACAGCTTGGTTGGCCTGGTCTCGATACTCCTCTCACTGGGCCTTGACTCCTGCCTCATTGTCCTCTCCTACACCCTGATCTTAAGGACCGTGCTAGGTCTTGCATCACCTGGGGAACGTCTCAAGGCACTCAACACATGTGTCTCACATCTCTGCATTGTTCTCATCTTTTATTTGCCCAAACTGGGGCTATCTGTGCTGCACCGAGTAGAGAAGCATAGCTACCCTGCTCTGGCAGTGCTCATGGCTAACCTGCACTTCTTGGTTCCACCCTTCATGAACCCCATCGTTTACTGCATCAAGTCTAAGCAGATCCGCCAGGGCCTCCTAAAGCGCTTCCAGGAAAAAAGGGTTGATGTTTCCTAGAACAGCAAAAGGACCCAGGTCAACCCAGGTCTTGGGGTGGAGGAGGATTGGTTGTGAAGATTTAAATTTTAGGGGTTTTTAATGAATCAGCTCCAACTGTTGAGTCCTTTGTGTGGCACGATCAGTTTCTATAATTACAGTTTTTGGGGACTGAGACCATTGGAAAGTACATCAAAGTATCATCTTGATAATCTTCTCATTGCTCTATCTGATTAGAGCTGAACTCTTTCAGTCTCATATATACTGTAACTTCTCCTTGCCAGGGGGACTTAACCGCACTAACTGTGAGGATGCATGTGCATATCTTTTTGTGCAGGTACCTCTCTTCTTTTCCACCTGGATTACCAGCCCCCACCCCCCGAACATTTAATTTTTAAGCCTAAGGAAGAACTGTATTCCTATTATGTATAAATAGACTATATTTACCTTAACACTGGCCTTCTTCTTCCAAATTTAATATAAACCATCTCACATACCAAGAAGTAGAAAAAGGGAGTGGGTGGTGGGAAACTCACAGGACAACATGGTAGATGCAGAATTTATCAAGCACTTATTTGCAGTTTAGGGGGTGGTAGTTTTCTCCTGGTTCTCTTCATATGTGCCTCTATTTCTTTTTCTTTTTTTAAATTACCATTTACATTCAATATTATTTTGTATTAGCTTCAGGTGTAAAGGATAGTGGTTAGGCAATCATATACTTTACGAATATTCCCTTTGATATTTCCATTACCCACCTGGCACCATATATAGTTATTATAATATTATTGTCTATAATCCTTATGCTGTACTTTACATCCCTGATAATTTGTAACTACTAATCTTTACTTATCACTCTCTTCACTTTTTTCACCAGTCTTCCAACTTGCCTCCCTGTGTCTCTATTTTGAACTAGAGATAAAATTTGACACTGCCAAGCCTAAGAAAGCTATTCAGTATAACTTCTGGATAGAGCTGGTTTCTCAAGCATCAATGGTAAAGGTGGAATAGCCACTCATTTCCAATGCAGGTGATCTGCTAGGATGTAAGCTCCATGAAACCCAGGATTCAGGGACTATTTTATTCCCTGATGTGTCCCCAGCTTTAAGAACAGCACCTACCATATACTAGGTACTTAACATATATTGTTAAATAAATGAGTAGAGAAGATGAAGGCTGATCCCCAGGGAGGGAGAGGACTGGGAAATCGGAATGCCTGAGCCCTGTGGGGATAACAAGCAGTTGGTAAACTTCAATGGAATGAGGTGAGGTTGGATGTCAGAGACTTTGTGGACAAGGTAAGATTTATATGGTCAAGAAGTCTGTTTCTAAGGGTGCAGCTCAGCAAGGAGCTAATTTTTGTGTGAAGCTTTGTCCAAAACTGCTTCCAGACTTCGAGGGGGATTTTTACCCAGAAATTGAAGGATGTCTCACTTCATCACTAGCATTGCTCTTGGCCTGCTTAGTCCTAAAGAACATATAACATTTCTAGAAGAATTGAAATAGGAATATTCCTGGTAAAAACAACTACTCAAGTTTAGTTGGAAAGGTTGTTTCCCCTATTAGATGTATTTACATTAGCAACCAAAGAATGCATTTCAAGGAACTCAGAACCCTGTATCTATAGTAACTAGAAAGAGGCCGTTGCCAACCCTGTGTGTTTGAAGGTCGCAGATCCTACCCCTAGAGCCCAAGAAGCAAGGGCAACAGATGGTGAGTTCAGAGTTACCTCTTTAGAATATTATGTCTAATATTAGCCAACCAAGTTTTCAGTAAATCCAATCTAACCAGCTGCCGGGGTTCTTGTCCCAGCATCAAGAAGGGTTCAGGAATCTGGAGAAGGGGCTATACGTAGATGGCATAGAAATTCAGAGACTAATAAAGAGTCCGGAGACGAGATATAATTTTGAAAGGCATTGGGAGTCAGAGGACCTTCAGCTAAAGGAACTGAAGACTACCTCCTTGTCTAGGATCCTTGCTTTTATTAACACAATTTGTCCTAAGGCAAGGTGGAGATAATACACTTCAACGGGTAAGGTTTCAAAGGGTACAGAAGCTTTGTCAGTTTGGGGAATGGCCTACGGCTGTTCAGGTGTTTGGCCAGTAGGAGGCAATAACATGTAGATTAAGATGCCCTTTAACTGTCTGGCAGCCACAATCAGTTTCCTATTCAGGTTTGGGGAAATGCCTTTAACCATTCCCAACAGGTGACTACAGGTGTGACTCAACCCTGTTGAGTCCCCAAGTCTCATCAACCTTTTGATGAAACTCTTGAAATTATGACATGCTGGAATTGGTTCCCGGTAACCAGCCACTTTGAAGATGAGATCTAATTAGAAAAGACAGCTCCTCAGGGCCATAAATCTTGGACTGAACAAGCAACTATCTTATCCAGGTCCCCCTGTCAACTTCACATACCACCCAGGGAACCAGCATGTCCATTTCACCGAGGGTCCTCCAATCTCTATCAGAAACCCTTGGCTGACATGATGGCATTTGGGGCCACAAGCACACTTGGGAAGTTAAAACAAAACAAAAAACATTGAATACAGGCCCGGAGGCTGGAAAATTCCTCTTAGAACAGCGGTTCTCAACCTGTGGGTCGCGACCCCTTTGGTGGTCAAACTACCCTTTCACAGGGGTCGCCTAAGACCATCCTGCATATCAGATATTTACGTTACGATTCATAACAGTAGCAGCATCACAGTTATGAAGTAGCAACGAAAATAATTTTATGGTTGGGTCACAAAATGAGGAACTGTATTTAAAGGGCCAGAAGGTTGAGAACCACTGAGCTAGAGCATAACTGCTAACTTTTAAAGGATATACTTCCCAGCTTTTTTCATATATAACTGTACCGGAAACTATATTGTGTTTGGGTGCTACATAAAAATTGTTCTCTCTTCATGTAGGTATTCCTGTGTGTGTATACTGTCACTCCATTTATTCCTCTTTTCCTCTAGTAGAAAGGATTAGTTAGTTAGAATGTCTTTGTCCACCCTTAATCCCTGTCACTTTACTGTTAGTTATTCCACAGCTGCACTGACGTCAAGGGGAAGGGACCTGGGATCCATGTGCTCACAACTTTATCTTCAGGGTACAGATGCATCAGTATGTCCCATAATGCCTTCCTCTGCTCACAGACCCAAGTAACTAGTATCTGAGCCTGACACAGGGGGAGTTCTGAGATGGTCTCTAAAAAGTTTTACTACCAGTTCAGCCAGTTAAAAGATTGTCAGGACATAATATACAGTGGCTTTTAGGTTTTGGCATTAGTTTTAAAAAGAGTCTATGTACATGAATCTAAGGCTCCTGCTCTTAATCTTTAACTTAATCAGACTCTTTCACTCATCCATGCAGAAAACCTGTGTTAAGCAAAATTTTACCTTTGGCCTAAATAAGCTGTGTGACTTTTAGTTTATTTCATCTTCTCTGAACCTCCATTTCCTTATCTTTATTTTTATTTAAAAAATATATTTTTATTGATTTCAGAGAGGAAGAAGTGGGAGAGAGAGAGATAGAAACAACAATGATGAGAGAGAATCATTGATTGGTTGCTTCCTGCCAATGGAACCCGCAACCTGGGCATATGCCCTTGACCAGAATTGAGCCCAGGACCCTTCAGTCCACAGGCCAACGCTCTATCCAGTGAGCCAAACCAGCTAGGGCCATTTCCTCATCTTTATAAAGTGAATACCTACCTCACAGAGATGTTGTAAAGATTCAACCACATAATGTACATAGAGCACCAAATCCAGCAGCAGAGAACCAATTTTAGGTAGAACCACTTGTGTAGTTATTAGATCAATGCCTGTCTTCCTTATTCATTGCAAGCACCAGGAAGGCATTGTTTCTCCTGACTTGTCTAACCCATGCAAATGGGCTGAAATACTGTAAGCCATTTATGTATAAAATAAATGAGTGAGTAAAGGAAAGACTGAATTCCTGGCAATTGGTAAATGCAAATAATTGTATAATTTTTATTGAGCTCAATCGATGGGAGCATTTATTATTATTATTATCTTTATGTATTAGATAGCTATGTATCAGGTCTGATTTTAAGGGTGGCAGAAATATGAAGAACACTGAATGTTTAGCATCTACAGGTCATGTATGTCGAAGTAAATTCCCTGACAGAAAAAGTGTGGGTCCTTAAGAGCAAGAAATGAGAAATTTTGGTGGATGAGCCCAAACGACTGAATCTTCAATGTTTTTCTGAACTCTTCAGGCTGGCAGAAGCACCTTCCTTACCTTGCCAGAGAGCACAGTTCCTCTTTGCCTCACCCCAAGCTGGTGCTTTGCAAGAACATTCATGTTTTCTTCAAGATCCACGTATCATTGATCATTGCTTCCAAACCAGGTTATATCTTAGAATAGTGTAAGTGGAGAAGTACAATACCTGGCTCTAGAGAAAATAACTCACATGCAAAGAAAATTATAGACTTTGTTTGTATGGTGTGCTTCTTAGTATTCCTGTACAGAGAAAACCAGAGATCTGTGAACCTCAGTTGAGAAACATTGTATCAACATAATAAAATTTCTACACAGATTTTTAGTTAATAAGTTTTTCCCTTTTGCTGTCTTTTCCTCTTCTGACCTTGTATTCTAGGGTGGGTCAGAACTCTGTATACCACTCTTATGACTTTTGCAACTGTCTCCATTTCTTGGCAAAACTGAATGTAGGTTGTCCTAGCCTACTGCACAAGGACATTCTTCTGATTCTAGTCACCAGGACCTTTAGTATCTGTTTTATGATTTTAAGATGGCCTAGGTAAGTCATCTTACTCATTGCTACCCATTGCTTCAAAGAATTTATTAGTAGCAATAACTTGTTTAAGCCTATCTAATCACTTTTCTCAATAGGATATAATGTTGGTCCTAGGTCTATTGTAGTTACAAAATAGAGAAAAGTGATGTTCTGAGAAAGGCTTAGACCAGCCGTGGGCAAACTACAGCCCACGGGCCGGATCTGGCCCATTTGAAATGAATAAAACTAAAAAAAAAAAGACCGTACCCTTTTATGTAATGATGTTTACTTTGAATTTATATTAGTTCACACAAACACTCCATCCATGCTTTTGTTCCGGCCCTCCAGTCCAGTTTAAGAACCCATTGTGGCCCTCGAGTCAAAAAGTTTGCCCACCCCTGGCTTAGACCCTTAATCCTGCTGGAAGAATGCTTAAAGAGCAGGTGTCAGAAAGGACCAAAAACCCAGAGGATCCTGAAATTGACCCTCAGATGAGGAGAACAGGTGAGCTTGAAAAGATGACAACAGAACAGAACATGTTATAATGGATCAGCTGGACCAAAATGAAAGGAGGAGAGAGTGCAATGATTGTGGCCACATGGTGTAATTCTTCTTGTATTAAAAGGCCATGAAGACTGCAACTAAAAAAAGTCACTGTACAATAGCTTTATTTAGAGTAACATCCTTGATATCAACAAGTTCCTGTGCTAGGAAGACAGAGTTTGACATTTAAGTTTCACTGGTCTCTTAAACATCTTTCCCAAGGATTAAGGGAAGAGGCTAGGGTTCCAGGGTGGGGTTGAAGACTTTATGACTGTGCAGTGCCCCACTTCAGCAGTCGGAGAGTCCCATCCCGGATCTGTTTGGTCTTCATGCCATAGATGATGGGGTTGAGCATGGGTGGCACAACGAGGTAGAGGTCAGCCAGGAGGATGTGGATGTGCCGGGGCACATGCTGGCCAAAGCGCTGTGTGTAGAATGAGAAGAGCCCCGGTGTATAGAAGAGAAGAATGACACCAAGGTGGGAGCCACAGGTGCCAAAGGTCTTAGCTCTTGCCTCCTTAGAGGAGAGGCCTAGCACAGCCCGGAGGATGAGTGCATAGGAGACAGCAATGCAGATGGAGTCAGTGCCCACCACCAGTGTGGCAGCAGTGATGCCATAGATGTTGTTTTGGCTGGTGTGCCCCCACAAAGCCAGCTTTCACCACAAGCCATGTGTTCACAGTAAGAGTGGGCCACCACTCGGCTACAGTAGCTCAGCCTTGCCAGCAAGCAGGTGAGTGGAGTCATGAGCCCCAAGCCACGAAACACAGCAGCAGCCCCCAGCTTGCCCACAGCCTCTGGCGGCAGTAATGACCCGTAGTGCAGTGGGCTGGAAATGGACAAGTAACGGTCAAAGGCCATTGCTAGCAGGATACCAGATTCTACAGCTGAGAAGCCATGGATAAAGAACATCTGAGCAGCACAGGCTTCAAAGGCAATCTCAGCAGCATTTGGCCAAAAAAGTGCAAGGAGCTTGGGCACAGTGGAAGTGCAGAGCACCAGGTCAATGATGGACAGCATGCATAGGAACAGGGACATGGGCTGGGGGAGTGCAGGCTCTGAGCGCACCACCAGGAGCAAACATCATGTTGCCGAGCACTGCCAGGGTATACATGGAGCAGAAGGGAAATGCAATCCAAAAGTGGGATGCCTCCAGGCCCAGGAATTCCCACGAGCAGGAAGGAGTTTGGGTTCTGATGGCTGTGGTTTGCGAACTGCATGGCCAGGTCAAGGTTGGGTAGTGTAGAAGACCTTACTGTCTTACTCTTAGCCATAGGAAGTCTTGACAGATGAAGGTATTGGGATTTATTCTTATGCTGTGGCTGAAACGGAAATAGTAGCAGGAAATATTTGAATTATACCGCATGAGAAACATCCAGGACGAGAAGATTGTAGAGCAGTGGGAAATGATGCAAGGCAGGAAGGGAAGTTATCTTTACTAGGGCTCCAGGGAGTCCTTTACACTTGTGTCTAATTCAGTGATGTCATGGTTGTAGAATCCTCTCCGTGGTAAAGATGAGGGCTAGGAACTCTTAGAGCTTTCTTCTTTCTGCCTATGAATCCTCTTCTGCCTTTATTTTCTTCTGAATCATCTGGCAATGTAAGGGTAATGTAATTATCAAACTTCAGGAAGACTGGATGAAAGACTAAAATGTGGCTACTTTTCAAGATGGAAAGATCAGAACGGAAGAGAAGAGAAAGGAAAACAGGGAGATTTTGGATGGGTGTTTCAAGTCACTGAGTCCATGGTTACTCATAGATGAGGCTCAGAACCTGGGTTCTGACCAGGAACAGCAAAGCACATGTTGAGGAGTTGAATCTCTTGTAGCCTGCTACAGCCATAAGATTCCTAGGCTCATGTTAGTACTAGGATTCCATTCTCGCCTTAGGTGTCCAGTATGGATGCTGGTAGAACCAGGTGAGGTCATGCAGAATTGGCCTATGTTAGGTGTCAGGCTGATTTGGCCATAATATGTAATTTGATAAAGTTATTAAGAGATGATTGCATATGAAGTATCCTTTCTTATAGAAATCAAAGGTACATGAAAGAAAGAGGAGATAAGCAAATTTTAATAATTGGGAGCAGAACCACTCACTGTAAGCAAATATGGAGACTAACCTTGGTCAAATGATAGTACTGAGCTTCTACACATCTCCACCCCTTCTATGTGTCCATTATCTATATTCTCTATATCCCCTGATCTTCCTTCACCTACATGTACTTTCTCATTTTTCTCTTATCCACTAGACAGCCAATGATTGAGAATTTGAAAAAGAGGGGAGATTAGTAAGAAAATTTAAGATGGGGAAATTAGAGGGGAGAGGAGATGAGGATGAAGAGGAAAGAAGAATAAGAAATAGACATAAGAGAGAGAAGAGAAGAGAAGAGAGAGAGAGAGAGAGAGAGAGAGAGAGAGAGAGAGAAATGGAGCTTTCTTACACTGGTTTCTAATAGAATGAAATGTGACTGTGTTCTAGTTGCTAGTTGGGACACAGATAGCTGACTAATTGGTCCCTCTGGAGATGGCCCATTTGTATCCTTTACCTTAAGCTGCAATACTCCTTGAAAACCCTTGCATCACCTATTCGTACCCAGAGAGATAGAGGCAGGAAGAAAGGAAGGAGCTCGGACCAGGAGGCCTGCTTTTCCATCTCAGTGCCGACTATGGCTGTGGAATATTGAACAAGCCACCTGTCCCTTTTTGTCTCATCATTCCGTCTTCCATGTGTTTCCTATTTTCTCTTCTGTGCTATTTCCCTTCCTGAGTTTCCATCATTCAGCCTGGGCCCAAACATATCCTGAGGGGATTTTAGCTTTGGTGGTGGCCAAAGGGTCAAGAAAAGAAAAACTGAATAGGATGTGGGGATCTTGGGGAAATAATATATGTAAAAATGGTCCATTCTATGAATGAGCACACTATGTGTTTGAATAAGCATGTGATTGTCTACATACATTTCTGTGCAAATGCATGAACAAGGGCTGTACTCAGAAGACAGGTACATTTAGGTAATAAATTGTTTTAGGAGTGTCCATGCTTTAGGCTCTTTCTTTGGGGGGGGGAAAATGGAGAGCTGAATAATCCAGCCATAAATGAGACAGCCTTGCTTTCTTCTTTCTCTTTTCTTCTCCCACTTAGCCTTTAAATAATTGAATCAAGTTTCCTCAGTCCCTGAGCTGCCACTCAAAAAACTTTTATTCTATCTCTGGAGTTACCCAACAAAATGACCTTAAAGTTCATCTTGCCTCAGTCCCATTTGCACAAATGGAGAAAATGAAGTTGGAAAAGCATATGTTGAGCATAGTGTTCTAATATTCCAGGAAAGAGATCAAGGCCAAGGTGAAGGCCTTGAGGTTCTCACTTCCTGGCCCTCTCACTTATATTTAAGTTAGAGCTCATGAAAAAATGTCTGGGAGAAGAAGATTGTAGGGCACTGGGAAATGATGCAAGGTAGGAGGTGGGCTATCATCACAAGTGTTCAAAGGAACCCTTGCCACTTCTGTTTAATTCAATGATCTCTGAGCTGTGGGCTGGAAGGTGACTGGCATGGCTACAGAACCCTCTCCATGGTAAAGGTGAATCACTAGAGACTCTTCCAGCTACTAGAAACTCTTCCAGAACCCTCTTCTGCTACACCCTACTGCTGTTTTCTTCTGACTCACCCCCTCTGGAGATCAGGCAAGGAGAGACTCCAGCCTCTTCCAGATGACTTGTCCAGAATAGCTACTTTTATACCCTTCACCTCTCTTTGTTCTGAATTAACTTAGCATTTGGTGTAATAAAGGCCTTACCTAAAATACAGGGCAAAAGTAGGTTCATAATATTAATAAATATTAAATAAATAATACAAGAATAAACTCTGTGTTTCGTGTACTTACAACTGTAAACCTACATTTGCCACCACTGTATATACGAATAGGAGCTCAAGTACCTGGAAAGGAGCATGTTCTTCATCAATGGAGCTGCTCCTGAGCATCTGGAAGCTACCTGCCAAGAACTCAACACTCATTTATGGAAGATGAAGGGCAGCCTGATTCAAATCCCAGCTCTACTAACTCACCAGCTATGTGATCTGTCAAGTCACCTAACCTCTCTCAACCTGCTTCCTCATCTGTGACCTGGAGAGATTAATTCCTACTGTAGAGGCTACCATGAGGAATTATTCTAGGAGACGTATCTGAGGAGCAATGGCACTACATAGCACATAACAGTGATCAAAAAGTATGATTCACTTGTAAGCCCCTTTATCTGAAGTGGAGACCACCTCTGTGAGAAGGTTATCTTAGCGGCATCAGGTCTTTGGTCTGATCATAGTGCGTCTATGATAGGGTTGAAGAGACAGACAGACTTACCAGGTCTGGGGCAGGGAGTGGTAGTGGAGTCTTAGGTACTGCAGGGTTTAGAGTGTGGGGACCAAGAGAGCTGGAGTATTTAACCTGTGATTAGAGCCCTAGCGGAGAATAAAAATTCTCTGGGGACAAAATCAATAAAAGGACCTCTGGGATGGTAGGAAGAGGTAGAAAATTGAAGCTAGGAAATTTGGGCCATGATAGGATAGGCAGGAAGGATAGGATAGCAGAGAAGATTTACTCTGAAAGTTCAATGTGGCTAAGAAGGAGGAAGGTGGAGAGCACAAATAATTCTAAAGGCTTTTTGGCATAGAAACACAGTTTAGAATATTTTGCTTTTTTTCCCCTATCCCCTCCCCTCTGTCAAAAATATTTTCTTTTCTGTTTCTTTTGGGCAAGCTACTTCTCTGAATTCTAGTTCTTCATCTATAAAAGGAGAGGCAATGAATATTAAATGAGATGATATATGCAAGGCATTTACCATGTTGCCTGGTCTATGCTAACCTCTCAATAAAAAGCAGAATTTTTATTTTATCTAATTCAATGATCACTGATTGAACATCTGTTATATGCAAAGGACGATGCTAGATGTTAGGGCATAGAGTTGAAGGGTGATGCCACTGTTCTTAAGGAGGTCACAGCCTGGTTTGGAGGACAGGCAGACAGATGCAAATTAATTACAATTCAATGATACAAAAAAGACACAAAGGCGCATTAAGAAGGGAAGTGGTTAGCTCTATAAAAGTCAGTTGAGAATTTAGGGTATAGAAGTTTAAGGTGAGCTTGGAGGAAGGGGCGCACAAAGGACAGAAGACAACATGTGTACAACATGGTAGGAAAGAGATTATGGGCATGTTCTTGGAACCATTAAAGCCCAGTTCAAAGTTAGCACTTTCATGAGTCTTCTCTGATACTCCGAGTCACCATCACATGTTCTCTCTCTTCTCTTGTCCACACAGCATCTTATCAGATACTGTTTTTGTGATACTGCCCACTTTAAATCTTATTGGTGTGACCTTCGGTGGGTTAAGTAACAGCTCTTAGCCTCTTGTTCCCTACCTACAAAATGGGGAGGGTTGTCATGAGATATTACATATAAGATCTTTAATACAGTGCCTGGAACATAGCAAGTCTCTAATAGATTTTTGTTGTTACTATCAGTACATTATCTTTCAGTTAGCTTTCTACACAATGGGCTTTGTAAAGGCAGACACCAGGTGAATTCATCTCTCTGATAATGCTTCAAAGGTCATGATGATGTTAGGTTTTGGGAGAAAGCTGTTGAATAAGCAGATGGGATTTTGATCAAATGTAGGCCAGGCAGACAAGCTTGATTTCAGATAGCCAGTAAGTCAACAAACATATATTGATGACTTAATATGTATCTGGCCCTGTCTTGGAGATACAAATAATAGAAAAGTTTCTTGTATTAGAGAGCTTTCAATGCATGCAGGTGATGGAGGGAAGAACCAGTGGAGGATGGCATGGCTTGGAGGATAGAGAGGAAGGTGGAAGCTTTGTTCTTTAAACACATACATTCCCTGGAGAGCATGGAGGAATGATACTATAATAATTAAATTTTAGGAGTGCTGAGTTTTGGCCATCCCCCATTTAGACCTTCCAGAGATAAGACAGATTCTAATAGAGGGAATAAGTGACAATAGCAGAGAAATGAGATGACTCTTAAAATTTTCTGCCATTACCACAGTGCTTAGAGCCAAACCTAGGATCTCTGTTGTCTTGATGGGGCTCGGGGCTGTGCATGGCTCCTCATTGTTAACTTGTGATACCATTGGGCAGATTTTTGCTCAACCAACAATATTTACTCAACAGAATATTACTGAACACCTCTTATGTGCCAGCATTTCTCTAAGTACTAGGAATGTAGCAGTGAAGAAAGAAGATTAAGTCTTTGTTCTCATGGAATTTCTATTGCTCATTTAAAAATAATATATAAAAATAGGTATTGAAAAGTTCTATAAAAACAGAGTAAGAAGAAATAGTATTGTAATGACTTGGGTGACAGGTGGTTATTAGACTTATTGTGGTATTCACAGCATAAGGTATATAAATGTCAAACCACTGTGCTGTATACTGGAATTAATATAATGTTGTATATCAGCTATACTTTAATAAATCATAAATTAAAAACAAAAAAACCCCAAACACACACAGCAGGCATTTGTTTGCATATTCTAAGGAGACTCCATTTCTCAGTAGGTTTTACAGGGGAGGAAGGCGAGGGTGGTGAGAGGCAAAGTAATTACTGAAACCAGACTACACTCTGCCTCAAGGGACACATGATTGAATGCCACATAATGGCGAGGGAGTAGGGTCTATAGAAATCCAGGGGCCAGAACCCCAAAAGACTGGAGACCGGCATGGAGAAGTTCCCTAAAGTCATCCCCAGAGAAGAAACCAGGCCCATCATGGGGCCTTTTAAGGATATTCTTCATGGAGAGAACCTGCTGTTTTTTTTTTCCTTTGGGGAGAAGACTAGCTGATTGTGAGGATATAGCCAGATCTTCCCTTTCCACCTCTGTCTTTCCCGCCCTCCTCTCACTGAGGGGGAAACTGTACCAGCATTCTCTGAAGCCTACAGAAAATGAACTGAGCATCACACTGAGAGGTGAGAGCACACTGGGCCAGTGGTAGTAGAGGTAGACCAGGAGTACACAGGGAGCAGTAAGGGAATTGGCACAAATGGGATGAAGGGTGAGTAGACCAGGGAGGGGTACTTATGTGAGATCAACCAGCTACCAAGGGCCTAGAACAGTGGCACAGTCAAGGAAAGAGGCCATGTGAGCTGAGGTTGGCAGATAAAACTAGAATAACCAGGATAATGATAGAAATCGGACTGAAAATAGTAATCACTAAGGGAAGTCCCCAAAGGCTGAGTGGAGCTTCAGTAAGAAAAGAGTATATTTAATGGTTGATGGAAATAGGCTAGGTTGTGGGGGTGAGTCCAGAGTGCACAAGGCAGAGTCTATCTCTCATGTACCTCTCATGTCCAACCAATTTACCCTGGTCTCAGGCATTACCTCACCTCCTGATTCTCTTGTTTTCTATAATTCTCATCCTTGTCTGTCTGAATCTAACAGAAGAACTTCTTTCTGTCCTCCTCAAGTACTTTATCTTCTACAAGTTTCAGATCCCACCATTATTACAAGAAATTATTTTCTGCCTCCCAGGCCTGTGCTCCTATGTTGTGTATGAGGGGCCACCTTAGGAAAGCCTTAGCTAAACTACCCAGACCGGGTTAGTCACATTCTTCCTGTAAGTCCTGCTTGCTTCATTCCTACTTCACATTCTGACTCCACCTCAGTCATAGCTGCTGTGATAGTCCAGGGGGAAAAAGATGGAAACCTGAAATAGGGAGATGGAAGGGACAGATCAGGTTTCAGCAACAACCAGCTTTATTTTTACAGTATGGTTCTATAGACAGAATCCTGGTGTAGGAGTTAGGAGATGGAAAATTTGTTCTAGATCTGCTACTAACATCCCCCATGACAATTTGAGGGCTCAGTTTCCCAAATACACCATTCTAAGGTCTTTTCAGGATGAAGGTGTGGTCTACTGAATAGTTTACAGTACTGACTAAACACTCACTAGGTATGGAGTCATATGTACTTTTTGGGGAGACCAAGAAATAAGTAACCGGTTTTGCTCAGTGGATAGAGCGTTGGCCTGCAGACAGAATGGTCTCGGGTTTGATTCCAGTCAAGGGCACATGCCTAGGTTTCGGGCCCGATCCCCAATAGGAGACGTGCAAGAGGCAGCTGATCAATGATTCTCTCTCATCACTGATGTTTCTATCTCTCTCTCCCTCTCCCTTCCTATCTGAAAAAAAAAATGACTCAAGCTTCCTTTTGTCATTTTCTGATATCTTGACTGTGAAGGCAGGAAACAAAAACAGGACAATGACATGTAAGGACTGGACAAACACTCATGCAGGCAGGGTGAAGGGAGTTGGGGCAGGAGACCAGATAAGCAGAGTTGAGTTGTAAATGGAACTAGAGATATATTTTAGTTGAACCCGGAAAGAAAGGAGGTTGAGGGGTTATTTGGAATTTTAAACAGAATAGGCCAGCTGTGAGATTGAGGTGTAGGGGTCAATAAACTGAGGGCCAGGGATGTTCAGCAGGAACACACAGGAAGTAAGAGAGTTGTACAGGGATATTCAGGAAGAGGAGACACCTGTTTGGAATTGGAGAAGCACATTGACTTAGGATAAAGTGACAGCATATTTAAGAGGACATTCATTCATTTATTCAAGAAATACTTAACAAGTTTCTACATGGTTGTTGCTATGGATATTAGTGGCAGTAAATAGAAAACCACAGCCCTGTTGTGGGACTTGCATGTTGTCCATCCCAATGCTAAGTCCTAGAGAAAATTGACAGATATACATTAGAGTTGGAGAAGACGTTTCTACAATGAAGAGGGCTTTTATTCTGATCTAAGTAAATAAAATTGATGAAAGAATTTTATACACTTTCTTTTTTTTGAAATTTTGTTTTATTGCTTAAGGTATTACAAAAAATATTACATATGTCTCCTTTTTTCCCCCCTTGACCTTCCCCCGGCCTCCCCTACCCGCCAGTGTCTAGTGTCCATTGGTTATGCTTATATGCATGCATACAAGTCCTTTGGTTGGTTAAGAGATCAACAGAATTTTATACACTTTCTATTTGTGCAAGTGTCTAAAATTGGGAGATACCCATAAGTCTCTGTTTGAATCTGACGGTGGTGTATTATGCAACAGTAGGAGAGAAGAAAGTTTCTGCAGGAATGGAGTCATTTACGCATTCGTTTAAAAAGCACTTTTGAACACCAACCATGTTCAGCCGAGTCTATGAATTTAGAAATGAGTAACTCATAGTCCTATAAATGAACAGACACATGCATTGGCAACACAGATCATACTCTCCTTACTTAATTTAGTATATTAACAAGTCCTCATTGAAACACTGAGAAAATCCTCCTGGATGAGTCCGAGAAGGTTTCATGAAGACGGGGCACAAGCTTGGCAAGGTAAGGAAGGGGACAGAGGAAAGCATTCCAGATAAATTGTATGAGCTACAAGCATGGCTGCGTTAGGAAGTGGCAGCGAATCTAATGTGGCCGAACATAGGATAAATATTTAGAGAGATGGTACGAGGTGAGATAAATAATTTAGGCAGGAACAAGTTTGTAAGCATGTTGAGTAGTCTTCTATTTTGTAGCAATGAGATCTCATAAGTGGTTTTCAATAGGGAAATAACATATGTTGTCTGTCACATTGCAGTGGATGGATTGAGAGTGTGTGCGTGGAAACTAAAGAGGAGGCATTTATAGTGATAAAGGTAAGAGATGATGTGAATTTGCGAAGACACAAAGAGCACAGAGAGGAGAAGAACAGCGTGGAAAACTCAGGGGGCACAGTCAGGGGCATCATTATTGACTGAGACAGAGCTCCAGGAGGTCTAGCATCTGGCAGAAGGCTGTGTGACTGGAGTATAATGAAGAGAGGTGAGAAGGGATGAGGGTGAAAAGTGAGTAGGGACCAGCCCATGCAGACACTTGTAAATCAAGGTGGATTCCATCCTCAAGTACAATGGTAATTCCATGAAGGTCTTGGGTAAGATCTGGCATAATATAATTTGTCTTTACATATAAATGATCTCTTTGGTTATAGTATAGAGAATAGATTATAGAGGGGCCAAGATTCAGACCACAAAGATCAGTCTGGAGACTTTTGTAGACTGGAAGAAAGATGATGGTGATTTAAAAAGAATGTTGGGAGGGGAAAGGAAATGAATAGGGAATGACACTTTTTTCCCCCCAGATTGATAAGATTTGCTAATGAACTGGAAATGAAGGAAGAGGGAGGGATTAAATGAAGGAGTATCCCTGAATTTCTGATCTCAGTTGCTGCAGGATGGGTGGCAGTAATATGTACTGAGATAGATAAGGCATGGGAGGAAATAGTATGTGGGGAGGTAAGATTTCTGTATGGGCTGTAATTTGTTTGAGATGACCACAGAACATCTAAAAGGAAATATGTAATAGGCAACAGGATATACTAGTCTGGAACTCAGAGAAGCTATACATTTGGGAATTCTTTGAACAGACATGGTAAAAAAGCCAAGAAGAATAGGAGAGAACACCCAGAGAAGTATGAGAATAAGAGAGAATAAAAAAGAAAAGGAGAGAGTGAGGGAAAAAAGAAGTGATGACAAGATCAGTCTAAGGAGCGTAGTGGAAATGGAAGCTAGATTGGAAAGGACTGGAAATTAAGTGAGAAATGAAGAAGTTGAATACTGTCAAAGTTTTTAACAAGTTGTGCTGTGAACGGGAATAGAATTAAGGGGTATTAGATGGAAGAAGATATAAAGCCAAGGATTACAGGATCATGTTAATGTTAATCAAAACAAAATTTTAGAAAAGAGGACAGGTTTGTGCAAGGGGAGGAAGATAGTAATAAAAATAGTTTTGGTACAATGTTTTACAGTTTTCAAGTTCTATTTTTATATGTGATTTCATCTTTCTTCACAATGAAACTCAGTAAGATGATCAGGGGAAGTATAATTATTTTCTTTACTTATAGGTGAGGAACTAAAACATTAAAAATACCAGTGAATAATGTCAGTTTCTGCTGGTAGACTGATGGCAAAATCATCACTTGGGCCCAACATTCTAAAGCTTTCCGCTCTATAGCATGGTAATGAGAGTTTTATTTAACTTGAACATGCTGGATTTGAACTGATCGTGGAGCACATGTGACACTGACATTTACATTCAGGACATTGTCAGTAAGTAACCTAAACTTTAGTTTTCTTAATTGAAAAGAGTAATCACATTTACTAAGCACTTTTTAATGCTCTAGATTTGTGTTAATCAATTTTTTAATTTAAATATTAAGAAAAAATGTTCAGTTTCATTGAGATATAATTGACAATAACATTGTATTAGTTTAAGGTATACAACATCATGATTTGATATAGGTATATATTACCAAATGATCACTACAAGTTTAGTTAACATCCATTACCTTATATAGTCACATTTTTTTTCTGGTGATGAAAACTTTAAGATCTACTTTTTTTAAAAAGCAACTTTCTAATATACAATACAATATTGTTAACTATAGTCAACATACCATACATTACCATTCCCAAAACTTATTTATCTTGTAAATGGAAATTTGTACCCTTTGACCATCTTCACTCATTTTCCCTAACTCCTGGCAATCTCCAATCTGTTTTCTGTTTCAATGAGTTAGTTTTTTGTAGATTTCATATATAAGTGACATCATACATATTTGTCTTTCTTTGTCTAAATTATTTCACTTAGCACAATGCCCTAAAAGTCCATTCATGTTGTTTCAAATGGCAGGATTTCCTTCTTTTTATGACTGAATAATATTCATTGTGTATAGATACCACATTTTTTATTCATTCATTCATTCATTCATTGTGCTAAGTGTTTTAAAAGATTATCTAAATTAATCCTCAGAAGAAATTTTTTTAGATAGGAATTGAAAAAATAGAGAAGGGAGCATAGGTCTAAATTTTGGGAAACAAATTTATTAAGCATTTTCAAAGGAAATAATGATCAAAGGGAAAAAAAGAGAAAGATAAAGGATAGCAGGAGGAAAAAGAATGGTATGAAGTTCAGAGGTCAGCCTTGCAATCAGGTGGGAGTGGACTATTGCTTTTTCTGAATGTCATGAATGCTGGAGAGGAAAGTCGGTGAAGGTAGAAGCATCTAGATATGGAAGCTAAACTAAAGCTAGGTGAGGGAGAAGAACAATGGACCTCCTCATGTTCTCAAGTTAGCTAGAGGTAGGGCTTCATGGTGAGATTTCTGAATGTTAAATAAGGAACAATGGAACTCCTGCTATAGAACTTGGAGGGAAGTGAATTATTAAAAGATGCCATGCTTAATTATTGTTTATACAGCCAAACTTGACATTTCAGGCTAAAGACTCTCCTTTCATAATTAAGAGTGCAGCTTGAGTTGGGAGGAAATAAGAAGAGAGTGAATGTTTTTGGTTAATATTTGAATTAGGCAAGGACCTCCACCTTCTATAAAGCTGTTCTTGACCATACAAAGACCATAAGAAGCTCTTTGTCTACGCAATTATTTAATGAAATCTGCCTTGTGATATTAGCTCTATTGCTATTTAATGTCCTGATCACCCAATGATTTTCTGAGCACCCCGAGGACAGAAATCATTTATAATGTTTCACAATGCATACTAGGCTAATTTTCTAATTTCTTTTAAGTTCTAGAAATGGGATCAAGGGTTAATCCTCCCAGGTGAATGATTAGAGGTTGAATTTGAATACTATAATTCATCTCACATTAGATATTTTCTGGGAGGGCCCTGTGGAAGTAGAAAACAGGAAGAAAAATTCCAGTGGCCATGTTACTCTCCAATGTCACCTCAACTCATCCAGCAATCTTCTTGTTGATGGGGATCCCAGGCCTGGAGCATCTACATATCTGGATCTCCATTCCCTTCTGCTCGGCCTATACTCTGGCTGTGCTTGGCAACTGCACTCTCCTCTTCATCATCCAGGCTGATGCAGCCCTCCATGAGCCTATGTATCTCTTTCTGGCCATGTTGGCAACCATTGATCTAGTCCTTTCTTCTTCAACATTGCCTAAAATGCTGGCTATTTTTTGGTTTAAAGATCGAGAGATCAACTTCTATGCCTGCCTGGTCCAGATGTTCTTTCTCCACTCCTTTTCCATCATGGAGTCAGCAGTGCTGCTGGCCATGGCCTTTGACCGCTATGTGGCCATCTGCAAGCCACTGCACTACACCACGGTACTGACCAGGACCCTTATCACCAAGATTGGTATAGCTGCTATGGCTCGGGCTGTGACACTAATGACTCCACTCCCCTTTCTGCTCAGACGCTTCCACTACTGCCGAGGACCCATGATCGCCCACTGCTACTGTGAGCACATGGCTGTGGTAAGGCTGGCCTGCGGGGACACTCGCTTCAACAATATCTATGGCATTGCAGTGGCCATGTTTATAGTGGTGTTGGATCTGCTCTTTGTTATTTTGTCTTACATCTTCATCCTTCAGGCAGTTCTACAGCTTGCCTCTCAGGAAGCCCGTTACAAGGCCTTTGGGACATGTGTGTCTCATATAGGTGCCATCTTAGCCTTCTATACACCTGTTGTCATCTCCTCAGTCATGCACCGTGTGGCTCGCCGAGCTGCCCCACATGTGCACATTCTCCTTGCCAATTTCTATCTGCTCTTCCCACCTATGATTAATCCCATTATCTATGGGGTCAAGACCAAGCAGATTCGTGAGAGAGTCTTAAGACTATTCCTGAGAAAGGATGTGCGAATGGAGAGTGAAGGATAGGTGAAGAAAAAGTGGTGCAGGTTGAATGCAGGAGTGGGGGTGTGGATATGATAGAAAGTGGAGGCTATCAGAGTCTCTATGGTTAGTTCTTTCTTGGTATAGCTAAAAAACGAAATATCCTGAAACTTACAGAGTCACCAGTCTGATCAGGACTCATGGATCTGTGTCCTTTGGTAGCCTCTGGATTCAAACTGATGACTTTTCTGTTTCTTCAAAGAGCCCACTGTTCTATCCTGGGTTTGACAAAGGCTTAACCCACTCTGCTCTTGGAAACCTCACCTAAAGACACAATGCAGCTTCATTTATTAAGAGAAGACTGTGAGAATCTGAGTTTCTATTTTAAGTCATTGGGATTTGGTGGACTATCCACTCTGGATTCATATAAGTACCAACAATTTATCTGAGGCAGGAATGCCTATATAGTCTGATAGTTGGTGTTCAATATCTTCCTAATTTCTATTAGTTTGGGGGGGGGGCGTTCATAACCTCCCAGGGCTACAGGTTCCAAGTAAGACAGATTTGCTTGTTAAAATTTATTTCTTCAACTGAGTCAGCCTATGTATTCTGGGACTTCTTTTGACATCTATATCTTCATGCTCAATACCTCTCATTAAAGACTTTGAATAAGATGTCTTCTGACATTTCCTTATAGCATGCAATCTTTTCTTTACACACAGATCAATCTTATGTTTTCACCCAAAATATGACTTCTTTATTTATTTACTAGTCTACTCACAAAATATTATTGAGTACCAAATCTGTGCCAAACCTTTGCTCGGGGTTCAGAATACATAGATTTCTAAGGGAGGAATGCTACACATCTATGTCCTGAAATAAAGTAGGAAATTCTAAGTACAAAGTTGTGCTCTCTAAACTTTTCATCTCAAGGTTCAGAATTGTGAAAAAACAAAAAAAGTAGGCAAGCAGATGGGAGATAGGGATATTGGCCTCTGTCTTTTTCTCCCTATCCCCATGCAAACGTACACAATAGATAATTCCCTTAATATTAATCTTGACAATTGGATTTGTGGAGCCACACAAACCTTCATACACCATCTTCCACAAATGCATCCATTTATTTTTATCTTGTGACTTCCTTATTTCCTCAGAGACTACTGTTTACTAATTATATATTTCTATTTCTATCTGTCTCTATCTCTATATATCTGCTTATACATATTTAGCTTTGAAAGATGATTTAAATGCCCATATCAGATGGGGTATGGAAGGTTGGAAGCTGTCAAAGAGGGGAATATATAGCAAGAACCATGTTTTGTTTCCCATCTCTGCTCTCAAAATTCCCTCTGGAAAAATAAAAGTTGTTTTACCACTAGTTTTTCTTTGGTTAAAAACTTCATGCTTGAACACAATCTTATTTCCAAAATAAGATAAAGATACTACAATAAAATAAGATTATAGACCAATATCCTTGACAAACAAATGCAAACATCCTCAACAAAATATTAGCAAACCAGATCCAGCAATACATTAAAAAGATCATACACCATAATCAAGTGGGATTTATTTCTGGAATGCAAGGTTGATACAATATCTGCAAATCAATTAATGTAATACGATACATAACAAAATGAAGGATTAAAAACCACATGGTCATATAAATAGATGGAGTCAAAGCATTTGACAAAATACAGCACCCATTTATGTTAAAAACTCTCAGCAAAGTGGAAATAGAGGCATCATACCTCAACATTATAAAGGCCATATATTACAAACCCAAAGTTAAATTATACTCAATGGAGAGAATCTAAAAGCATTTCCTTTAAGATCAGTAATAAGATAGAGATGTCCACTTTCACCACTCTTAATCAACACAGCACTGAAAGTCCTAGCCACAGCAATAAGATAAGAAGAAAAAAATAAAAGGCTTCCAAACTGGAAATGAAGAAGTAAAACTGTCATTATTTGCAGATGATATAATACTGTATATAGAAAACCCTAAAGACTCCACCAAAAAACCTGCTAGAACTGATAACTGAATTCAGTAAATTAGAAGGATACAAAATTAATATTCAGAAATAGGTTGCCTTTTTATACACTGATAATGAATATCAGAAAAGGAAACTAAGGAAACAATTCCATTTTCAACTGTACCAAAACATAATACCTATGAATAAATTTATCCAAAGAGGTAAAAGGTTTGTACTCAGAAAATTATAAGGCACTGAAGAAAGAAATAAAAATAGATATACATAAAGAAAGCATATATTGTGTTTGTGGATAGGAAGAATTAACATCATGAAACTGTAGTACCCTAAGCAATTTATAGATTTAATCCAATCCCTGTAAAATATTAGTGGTGTTATTTTGCAGAACTAGAGCAAATAATCCAAAAATTTATATGGAACCGCAAAAAATCCCAAATAGCCTCAGGAATATTGAGAAAAAGAGCAAAGTTTGAGATATCATGCTGCCTGATATCAAACTATACTACAAGCCCATAGTGATCAAAACAGCTTGGTGGTGGCATAAAAACAGATATAGATCAATGGAACAGAATAAACAGCTCAGAAATAAACCCATGTCTATATGGTCAATTAATATTTGACAAAGGAGGCAAAAACATACGATGATATAAAAACACCTATTCAAGAAATGATGTTGGGAAAATTGGACAGATACATGAAAAAAAAAAAGAAAAGAAAAGGAACTAAACCACCTTCTTACACCATACATAAGAATAAACTCAGAATGGATTAAAGACTTAAATGTAAGAATCAAAGCCATAACAATCCTAGAAGATAACATGGGCAGTAAAATCTTGAACATTTCTCTTAGCAATATTTTTTTCTGATATATTTCCTTGGATAAGGGAAATAAAAAACAAACAAAGAAAACAAAAGCAACCAAAAGACAAATGGGACTACATCAAACTAAAAAATTTTTGCACAGCAAAGGAAACCATCAACAAAACTAAGAGACAATCCACCAAATGGATAACATATTCGCCAATGAGACATTTGATAAGGGGTTAATATCCAACATTTATAAAGAACTCTTACTACTCAATCCCACAAACAACCTAAGTAAAAAATGGGGGAAAAACCTAAATAGAGACTTCTCCAAAGAGGACATACAGGTGGCCAATAGACATATGAAAAGATACTCAATGTCACTAATCATCAGAGAAATGCAAATTACAGCCATAATGAGATATCACCTCACACCTGTCAGAATGGCTAACATCAATAAATCAACAAACAAGTATTGGCGAGGATGTGGAGGGAAGGGAACCCTTATGCACTGTTGGTGAGACTGTAGATTGGTCCAACCACTGTGGAAAGCAAAAAATTAAAAATGGAACTGCCTTATGACCCAGTGATTCCACTTTTGGGGATTTATCTGAAGAAACTCAAAACAAGAAAGTGAAAGAATATATGCACTCCTATTTTCATTGTAGCATTATTTATAGTAGCTAAGCTATGGAAGCAACTTAAATGCCCAGCAGTACATGAGTGGATAAAAAAGCAGTGATATATACCATAGGATGAAATCTTACCATTTGAGACAGCATGGATAGACCTAGTGGGTATTAAGCTAAGTGAAATATCATCCATCAGAGAGAGAGACAATTACCATATAATTTCACCTATATGTGGAATCTAAAGAACAAAACAAACAAACAAAATTGAAACAGACTCATTGACACAGAGAACAAACTGGTGGTTGCCAGAGCGGAGGGGCATTAGGACTTGGTGAAAGAGGTGGAGGCAATAAGAACCACAAATTGATAGTTACACAATAGTCATGGGGCTGTAAGTAAAGCATAGGGATTATAACATACTAGAGGCCCAGTGAGTGAAATTGTGCGAGACCCAGACCTGCCGCGCACCGCAGAACCCATCAATGCACCTCCTGGTGACAGGTTGTTTGGTCATTATGGCATTACAGTCACTGGCTTTTTATAATATAGATAGTTACCAAAACATTATCAATAATATTTTGGTAACTACATATGGTGCCAGTTGGGATACTGGAAGTATCAAAGGGAACACTACATGAATTCTATGATTGTCTAACCACTAAATTGTACACTTGAAACCAATCTATATATATAAAAGCCTAAGTGACCGAACGACTGAACAACCAGGTGACTGGTCACTATTATGCACACTACCAGGAGGCAGACACTCAATGCAGGAGCTGCCCCCTGGTGGTCAGTGTGCTCCCACAGCAGGAGTGCTGCTCAGCTGACCGACCTGTCCCAGCGGACCACCAGCCTGGTGGCAGCTACTCACTCCCTCAGTAGTCCGGCAAGTCCAATATCTGGAGAACGCACCAACAGACTGGCATGCCACTGGCACAATCCCAACAGCGCACTGGCCTCCTGGAAGTTGGCCTCGGATACCATGGCTGCTTCCCTTTCCTAGATGCTCCTCAAGGAAGAAACAATATAGAAGCAGCTGCCAGGTGGCTCCCTACAACCGGCGCAAACATCAGCGGGATGGATTGGGATCCTGGGCCAGTACAGGCGTCCCACCGCCTGCCTGAAGGGCTGATCCCGTCTAGATCTCCTCTACCCCCACCAGGATGGGCACCAGACACAGGCCTCTTCCTATCAGGACTGACTTGGGCGTAAGCCCACGGCAGGTGCAGTGGGGCCGGGATGAGCGGGAGCGGCAGGTAGGAGCGACAGGCGGCATTGGACTGCTGGTTTTGGCCCAATCCCTGCAGGCCACACTTAGAGACACCACCCATGCATGAATTTGTGCACTGAGCATCTAGTACAAAATAAAATGGAAAGAAAAGAATACTCAGAAATAAAAACAAACTTCTAGCTTGTTTCTTTTGAGCATAGCTGGGACAGGTAGAGTGCTTTAAAATAGCAGTAAATATTAACAACATACAAATACACACAGAGAGTAGCTGGAATTGCTGCCCTTCTGGGTCATTATCAGACAGGAGTTGGTTGCAGTTTTTGTCTTAATGAGGTTCTCTTTCTTAGGAGACACTGCAAGGAAGGGGTAGAGGAAAGTAGACACATATCAAAGACAAAGGCCCACGCAGTCTCTAACTGAAGTGCTCAAAGTCTCTGGAGTGTTAAGCACAGCTGGTTCCTGGGAGGCCTGACTTAGCACCACAAAGGAGGCGGGGATGTAATCTGCAGGACCCCCAGAGGTGGGAACTCTGCGTCAGAGTGGTTCCCCAGAAAATAGGCCAGAGTCTTCCATGAGCCTCTGAGGACCCTTCTCACATGCAGCAGTGTTTATTTCCACATCCTTTTGGGAGAAGAGCCGAGGTTTGTGAGGATAAAGGCAGTGGTTCTCCTCCCAACGCCCTCCTTCCCAAATGTCTATCACTGGAAGATGAAGGCTACATTGGACTATGGACAGAACTGGACTAGCAGAAACAGGAAAGAGGTGACAGGTGTGGTGAATGGGAGAGGATGGGGGCACCTCAATTACCTCTGACACTCAGTTCTAGTCTTAGGCATCAGCTTCCTGCCTGCTCCCTATTTCTGTATTGCCTCTACTTTGGCTCTTCAATTGAAGAAGCATAAATCTTGACAGTCCAACCCAAATGCTATGTCTACATACTCCAGACACTCCCTCCACTACAGAGGATTTTTGCCTCCTTTCTATGCCAAACACTGTGGTTCAACTCCAAGCAGTTTTAGCTGATTATAACAGCTTGGATCCTGTCACTTCTTACCTATCATTTCTCCTCTCACCCCACTAGTATCCCTGTTGCAATTAGGAAGCTACTGCATTAGTCAGGAGAGAGAAAATGAGGCCTGAACTAGGAAGATGCAGGGAGAGGTAGAAATACATTTCCTATTGGTTCTTCCACAAGCCACATCCTTGAAGGACCTTAGGTGAGTGACTATTTTCCCATCTCTAGATCATACTCATTCAGATTATCTTTCTGATACCCTCTTATGATAGAAGTGTAGACTACAAAGTAGATGCCAGTGTTGAGTACTCTCTGTCCATGGAGACCCATTTAAGCACTTTGGGGAAAAACAAAGAAATAGACAAGTCCTCTGATCTTGTATGGACATTTTGACCTCAGAAACATAGTACAGGCAGGATAAAGCATTCACGGCAAAGCAGGTTCCTATGTTCTGGATGGTTGGTAAGAAAGACTGGTTCCATATATTCCCCTCTTCTGAGATCCTTATTCTAGAGGGATATATTTTTTATTTTATTTTATTTTATTTTATTTTATTTTATTTTATTTTATTTATTTATTTATTTTTGGTTAATCCTCACCCAAGGATATTTTTCCATTGAATTTTAGAGAGAGAGTGGAAGGGAGGGAGAGAGACACAGAGAGAGAAGCATCGATATGAGACACATTGATTGGTTACCTCTCACACACACCCGGGCCAGGGCCAAGGATCGAGTCTGCAACTGAGGCACATACCCTTGACCAGAATTGAACCCAGGACCCTTCAGTCCGTGGGCCAATGCTCTATCCACTGAGCCAAACCAGTTAGGACTGGTAGGGGTATATTTTTGATGAGCTTCAACAGAAGTAAGGGTCATGTTCTATTGGATAACCTGTGTTTGGGGGAAGAAATTGATAGAATAGATAACTTTTTGTTTGGGTGAAGAAGGATGGATCAGTCACAGGGTGGTTACTTATGTTTAGTATGTAGAGAGAACAAGTCAGGGAGATGTAGAGACTCAGAGGTAAAATAAAATATGTTCAATTTTGTTGAAAAAATGCATATTTCTTGAGGGTGAAGGTGCAACAGTCATTTATAGACTATCTGCTATGTACCTGGCACTGAAGATAAAACAGCGGAAAAAAAAGTTCTTGCTGTTTCCTACAAAGCCAAAGTGCTCTTTTTCCTGGAAAAGATGTGCAAGACAGGGAAAAATACTTTCCATTGAGAAGATTTTATTCTGATGCTTCACCAAGGTTGGTTGGGTTTCTTAGAACGTATCTCCTAATTGCATGTTAAATGGGAAGATAGCCTATTATTGGATCAGCTGGGGATATCTGAACACAGTGAGAGGACATTTTCAACTTTGGTAGTTCATTCTTCATTTGGTGAAATATTCAACACAATGTGTATGCTAGAAGCTGCAGTTACAGAAGTGAATAAGGCAGTCCCTTTATTTTACAATAGGCCGGTGTTTGTGGAAGGATAGAAATTGGAGCCCAAAGACAGAGATCTGCACACATTTTAAAAGTCTTGTTCCTATAGCAAATGGGACACGATGGTGTCTTGAATAAGTGTTGCGGTGATTGAAATGGAGTAGGCAATTTTGAGAGTTTCTGTGGAGGCTGACCCAATTGGACCTGCTGGTGGATTGAATATGGTGCAGGAGGTAAGGGTAGGTAATAATTCTGGGTTGAACAACAAGTTGGAGAGGATATTATGTACTGATGTATGGAATGCGCATAGAGGGATGAAGTTAAGATTCCTGCCTCAAGCACGATAGGCTGAGATAACTGTGAGACTGTTACATGAGGATAGTAAATTGAGAGTTGGATATACTAGTCTGTGGCTAAGAGGGAAGATATGATATGGAAACATATTGTCATAATGTTGGGAGCTGATAACAAAATTCATGGTAAACAAGTAGAACACTAGAGAGGATGATTTAAGAACATTTCTGAAGCAATATTCTCCTTTCTCTTGTAAATTTTGTTTTCCTTTGTTACTGGATAAATTCTCTTCAGTTTAATAACATGTCTTTTTCTTTTCCTTCTTAAAAACAATTGAACACACACACACACACACACACACTCTTCCCTCTGCAGCTGCCAGGGCCTCTTTACTGTTTGCCTTTGCAGAAACCTGAGCCAAGTTAACAAATTTCAAATTCTCATTTTTATCACCGAACTCCATCAAATCTGGCTTTGCCTTCATCTACTCTAGCAAAAATTTTTCTTATCAAGGTCTCCAACCCACTGCACTTCTATATACAAGCCCAATTCTTTGTTTTGGAATTATTTGACTTATTGGTAGCATCTGGTTTAGTCATTTTTTCCTCCTCCTTAGTCCACTACCTTCAATAACCTATCAGGATAGCACATCATTTTGGAAACTTTTCTGATAGGTTGCCCACTCTGTCTTTTTTGCTGACTCTTCCTCCATTCAGTCCCACTCCATCTCCACTCTCACTTCTAAAAATTATTATTTTTTTATACTTTTATTAATTTCAGAGAGGAAGGGAGGGGGAGAGTTAGAAACATCAATGATGAGAGAGAATTATTGATTAGCTGCCTCCTTCATGCCCCACACTGGGAACTGGGCCCCAAACCGGGCATGTACCCTGATTGGGAATCAAACCATGACCTCCTGATTCATAGGCTGATGCTCAACCACTGAGCCATGCCGGTTGAGCTATTTTTAATTTTTTGATATAACTTCATACTGCTTTCCACAGTGGCTATCCCAATCTGCATTAAATACATAATCTTATGTAATGCTCATGAAAACCACATTAACTGGATTCTATAAGAGAAAAGTGGCTGTGTAAAAACTGGGCAACTCCAGAGTTTAAAGATTTGACAGAGGAGAAAAATCAATAAGAGAAGAGGGAAAGATGAAAGATTAACAAAGGGCATTTGTTATGGAAGTCAGATATTAGCTTTGCTAAACATGAGAGTTCTGCAATGAAAATAAGGGAGCTAGAAGATGATTGGACGGAGAGCCACATGAATAGGGAGCTTAACATGAATTTAGATGGAAGAGAACCAGAAGAAGAGGAGCCTTATTTTCTTAGAAAGTTTAAGGTAGGGCTGTATTTACAGAAATTTGTGGATGGGGAATGTACCTGGAAGATATACCTGAGAGTAGCTCTCTCTAGTAGAACTTTCTGCAATGATGGAAATCTTTTGTATCTGAATAATCCAATATGGTAGCACTAGTCACATGTGACTTTCGGCACTGATACAGTGCTAGGAATAACTGAGGTATTGAATTTCCATTTTATTTTAATACATATAAATTGCTACATGTGGCTAGTGGCAGTCCTATCTAATAGTGTAGTGCTAGAGAAAATATACAAACTGTGCAATTAATAGAAATTGCAGGCTTTATTCAACTTATACAAGCACTCAAACCTGAGATTTTAGGACAGGAAATTGGCTTTTGTGGTTGTGAGCTTAGCTTGATTATCATGTAGTTTGGTACCAATGTATGTTCTAAAGAAATGCATTTGTTTAAACATATTTCTACTTCTTTTAACAGGGTATTCCTGAAAACACCCCAAACACAGAAAACACTACCTTCTCTTCATTCCTTTATAAAAGCTGTCTTGTGATATCAGTTCTAATCATCTTTAATATTCTATCTACTCAATGAAATTTAAAGTTCCTTGAGGTAATAAAATATGGATTATGCTTTTCCATTTCTATGAGGCCTAATAACTGATTATATTTAAGGTCTGGCAATGGGAACAAGAGCTAATCCTCCCAAGAAGGTATATATAGAAGGTGAAGGGGCCCACAAAAACTGACAAGGGAAATTTCCAGAAGTCATGTCAGCCTCCAATATTACCTCAACTCATCCAGCTGTCTTCTTGTTGGTAGGAATTCCAGGTTTGGAGCACCTGCATGTCTGGATCTCCATTCCTTTCTGCTTTGCCTATACTCTGGCCTTGCTAGGCAACGGCACCCTCCTCTTCATTATCCGGGCTGATGCAGCCCTTCATGAGCCCATGTACCTCTTTCTGGCCATGTTGGCAACCATTGATCTTGTCCTTTCTTCTACAACACTTCCTAAAATGCTGGCTATTTTTTGGTTTAAAGATCGAGAGATCAACTTCTATGCCTGCCTGGTCCAGATGTTCTTTCTCCACTCCTTTTCCATCATGGAGTCAGCAGTGCTGCTGGCCATGGCCTTTGACCGCTATGTGGCCATCTGCAAGCCACTGCACTACACCACGGTGCTGACCAGGACCCTTATCACCAAGATTGGTATAGCTGCTATGGCTCGGGCTGTGACACTAATGACTCCACTCCCCTTTCTGCTCAGACGCTTCCACTACTGCCGAGGACCCATGATCGCCCACTGCTACTGTGAGCACATGGCTGTGGTAAGGCTGGCCTGCGGGGACACTCGCTTCAACAATATCTATGGCATTGCAGTGGCCATGTTTATAGTGGTGTTGGATCTGCTCTTTGTTATTTTGTCTTACATCTTCATCCTTCAGGCAGTTCTACAGCTTGCCTCTCAGGAAGCCCGTTACAAGGCCTTTGGGACATGTGTGTCTCATATAGGTGCCATCTTGTCCACCTACACACCTGTTGTCATCTCATCAGTCATGCACCGTGTGGCTCGCCGAGCTGCCCCTCATGTACACATACTCCTTGCTATCTTCTATCTTCTTTTTCCACCCATGATCAACCCCATCATCTATGGGGTCAAGACCAAGCAGATTCGTGATCATGTGCTCAGTCTATTCCGGAAAAAGGCTATGTAGATGCATACTTTTTTCCTTACTCACCAATCCAATACTGAGTGGGTGCTGGATTGAAGCATAGATGAAAGATTTCAAGTAGGAAAATTGCATTCTCTATGTGTGTTAATTCTCAATAATGATAAGAAAAACGAAGTGCCAATCTCACAGATTCACCAATAAGATCAAAACAGGTGTGTCCCACAGTCTGTCTGATAACAGAAGTTTGACCTTCCTATTTTCATAGACTCATCAGATGGTTAAAAAAACAAGAAGCCTTCCAAAGTGCTATTGTCATATCAGTGAAAGATAGTAGGAATATTGGCTGAGACTGGGTGAACTCTTCATCCAGACTATGAGTGAAGAATTGAACCCAAATTTTGTTATCCAAAGGCTAAAACCACATATAGTACTGAAAATAATTCCTTATCTCTTTTGATAAGTGGTTTTCAGCCTCTGACACTCTTTAGCTTACTACTCTTGTAGTGGTTTTACAGTTGGACAGCTCCTTTTCTAAGGAGATTTACTCCTTCTATTAAGTCAGTTCCTTTCTGACCCATAGTAACGGGCAATTCCTTATCGCACAATTAACAAAGGAGTCTTGGGATATCACTTTATAAAAATTTATATTATGGTAACTTACTTTTCACATGCATATGCCTTTTGTCTCCCAAATCCTTACGAATATTTATTATATGAATGCATAGAAGAGCTGAATAGATTGTGGAAATATATTGCCCTCTTAAAGATGAGACTACTGAAGCTCAAGAAGAAAATAATTACAATATGTAGTTGTGATAGATGATTATTGTTCACAGATATTTACTATCCTGTTCCTTTCTCCCTGAAGGGGAATTTTCTTACTCTAGGAATGTTAATTCTTCCTATGGCTTTCTTTGGCCAATAAACTTTGAGTGGCCTTGAAATGTGTCATAATAATCAGAAACTTTAAAATGTGTTTGTGTAGCTTGGCTCAGTGCTTTTCACCTCTGCTACAAAAATGAGTATGTTTCCCAACAGAGTTTTTCCTTCAACCTAGACCCATGATTGAGAAGATACACAGAGCACTTATGAGTCTAACTCACTGCCTGGAACACAGCCACAGCTGGCCCACAGTGTTCATATCACATGAGCAAAGAAGGTTTTTTGTTTTTTTATGTAAACCACTGAGATTTTGGAGTTGTTTTCTGAAATGGTGAGTTCTTTCTTGCACTCCAATGTCAGTTCTTGCATGACAGTTCAAGACTCCAAGTACTTAAATAAAAAAAGAAAAAAAAAAGAAAATCCACTATTTCTTCTTCTAGCATATCCTAAAAAAGAATTTCACTTATCTGTCTGCTTTTGTCTCCTTACACAAACTCTCACAATTGAACATTACAGAGTAAGAGTGATCATTCTGGTCAGTTAGCACAGGGTCCTATAACTGGAATGAAGGTATGAGCATTAGAAAGATTCAGAGTGGGCACTGCCACGGACTTGTGGGGATGTGACAGCAATCTGTTCAGTGAACAGTACCTGAGAATCTAGTAGGAGGAGGTCATTTCCCACAGGTAACAATGTAAAGAAGCACCAAATTACAGCACAAGATGTGTCTGGGGTCAGAGGCCAGATAAGATACCAGGAAGCAGGAGACAGTGCTTTCCCACATGACTGCCATGATGGCAATCTTATAAAAACCCATTCATCCCCTACTGCAGTTTTAAACCTAACATAAGGAAGGGGGTGATAAGAAAACTCCCAGGGGAGATTTTGAACCTGTATCAGACTAAATTATATATTGAAATGGACTAAGAAATAATTAAAGTGGACTGGATTTGGTCAGAAGTGCTATCTTCTATAACACTTTGATTTTATTTTTACTCTAAATCCTATTGTGCAAACAAAAACATAACCCTGAATCAATGACATATTTTCACAACTAAATCTGTACTATAATTTTTCTATTTGCTATACAAGGAACTGTTTAGAGGTATTTAGCCTTTTACTGTCACAAGACTAGTTATGTGAATGCGTATCACTAATTGGAAAGCCAGAGGTGTACATGAGCTGGCAGCCAAGGAGAACAGAAGAAAGCTGGCTCTGTTGCTATGGCTTTCTACAGAGAAGCCAAGAACAAAGTTTTCCAGAGTGGAGGCTGGTACATTCCTGACTGAGGCACAATTGCAGACATTATCTGGTTTTTCCAGGAACTAGTTCCAGCTACTCTTCTGCCTTATCATTCTCCCCTGGGACTTCTACTGCACAATAAAATACTGTTATTTTTAAGAGGCAAGTTGTTCTCTCTTTATGCCAGGCACTGGCATTTTAGATTCATTATCTTATTACATCACTAGAGGCCCAGGACAGGAATTCGTGCATGGGTGGGGTCCAGCAGGCCCGGCCCCAATTGGGGTGGATTGGGGCTGGGCCTGTCGGGAGGAGGAGATGGTTGGAGGTTGGCCGGCTGGCCCGCCCTGATTGGGGCCCGAGCAGGGCTGGGCTGGCTGGAGGGAGGGGCCATGGGCGATTGTCCAGCAGGCCCCACCCCTGATTGGGGTTGGGGGAGCGGGGCCAGCCATGGTGAGGGGCTGTGGACAGTGGGCCAGCTGGCCCTGCCCCCGAATGGGGTGGGTGTTGCCGATCGGGGCCAGCAGCCTGGGGAAGAGGCCATGGGTGGTTGGCCGGCCGGTCCTGCCCCTGATTGGGGTGGTGGGGTCGATCTGGGATGGGGTTGGGTGGGGCTGCAGGAGATTGGTCGGCCAGTCCCACCCTCTATTGGGGTAGGGGGGATGACCGGGGTGGGCCTGGCCAGAGGGAGGGGCTGCGGGAGGTTGGCCACTGGCTCCACCCCCTGATCAAGCTGGTTTGCTGGCCACAGTGGGTGTCAAGTGATAGGTCACTGGCTTTTTATATATATAGACTAGAGGCCTGATACATGAAGATTCGTGCAAGAATGGACTTCCTTCCCCTGGCTGCCGGCACTGCCTTCACTCCAGCCCAGAGCTGCCTTTCCGCCTTCTCATGCTGCCCAGTGGCTTGGAGCAGCTGGGGCAGTATGGAACGCCTGCATTCCGCCCCACCCCAGCAGCTCAGCACCTTCGCATGCAAATTAACCCACCATCTTTGTTGGGTTAATTTGCATGCTCACCTCTGATTGGCTGGTGGGAGTTGCGAAGGTACGGTCAATTTGCATCTTTCTCTTTTATTAGTGTAGATTATAACAAACCCATAAGGAGTTAGTATCATTTTCAAGGAGAGGAACCTGAGGCTTAGATTGTGCAACACATCCAAAGTCTGACAATTATTGGTTCAGATCCATCTCTGCCATTTATTGTAATTCCAGAGCCCAAGTCCTTAACCACCTGTGCCATATGACCATAAAAATGCCTTTACAAATAACCATTAAAATGCCTCCTCCCTCAACTGTTCCCCAATTTCACTTTCCCATGAAGTCTTGCAGACTCAAAAGGGACTGATGAGAGTGTCCTTTACTCCCACCCTAGGGCGGGTGATAAAAAGGGAACAGAGATATTTGTGTGAAGGAGAAGTAAGATGTTGGCTTTGAATAAGAGAGAGATTCAATTATTGGACTTCTGTCAGGTCCTTATACTGCATTCACCACTAGGTATTCCCTCCCATCTTGTTCTGAGATAACCCCTTCACTGTGAAAGAGCCCAGCAATGAGTATAGTTGACAATGGAATTAAATGCTCTACTGTAACCAAGTACACCCTCTGAGTCTGATAGGCAAGGATGTTGTCAGGGGGGTTATCCCTGTATCTAGGACCCTACAGACAGATGGTATTTTCTCTTTTTTACCCCCAATCATTCAATGCCATCCATATAAAGAAGCTAGAGATGATTGGTATTTGGTCTTGATCTGTGGTAGACCCAGCAGATTTCTAAAGAGAAACACTTTACTGTGAGGTTTCTGAGAGGATTTGGCCAGAAAGTTAATTACATTTAGAAGGATTAATACTAAGTCCAGATTAAAAACCCTGGATCTTCATATATACTCCCAGCTTACACAGTAAAAAGTGGACTTTATGCATTATGCCAAAGAGCCATTCCATGACAAAATTTTCTTGTCATTTCCCTTCGCATCAATGCCAGTATACATTTTTTCCCCTCCAAAGCCTAGGATCATGGTCAGGAGATATTCTGTAAAATAAGCTTCTATCTCTGAGGTTTTTATAGTATCTTTTTATCAATTCCTACTAAAAACATTTGGCACTAAAATTATGTTCATAGAACACAACCTTTTCCCAGTAAGTGGACTTGGTTTTGGCACTGGTCTCCAGGGCCCTTGATAAGGAGATGGGGGAAGGAGAAACAATGGAGAAAAATATATATGAGCCAACCAACCTTAGGTTTAGGAATAAGATTATGAGGAAATAGAAATTTGAAATTAGCAAAACTTTAGAAAAGAGTTTGTGATATCCTAAGTTCCTAATTTTTCCTTTTTTTGTAATGGTATGCAAAACAAGGAGGTGAGATGCGCATTTTAAAGTCTAAAACATTTTAGAACTAAAATAGACATATAATTCTGAATAACTGCAATTAATAGTGATTGCTTCATTTCATTTTTCATGCATTACCATCATTTCTGTAGGTTTCTAGCCTGGAATAGTAATTTTATTACGAAATTTCTATGATCAAGAAAAAGAAAAGGGTTAAATCATATAAAAATAAAAAAGTATGAAGCAAGAATTCACCAAAGATCTGAAGTTATTTCAAGGTTTGTATCTACCACTGTGTCTCTATTTATTCTCATCACCTTTACTCCATTCTCTACTTAACCTCTTTCAAGTCAATCCCACTGTGACCTTCTCATTATGTCCTTTTATTATTTCAGTATAGCTGCTGTCCTTCATGTATGCCATTTCAGGGACTCCAAAACAAAATCCCCAATTGTCCTTCTGTCTCCTCCTACCTGCTTCCAATTAACTCTATTATTAGGAGAAGATGTGGGATATTATATTTCCATCTATCTATTAAATGGGGATATGATCTGGCTTGAGGACTTTAACTCCTATAGGCAGTAAGGTTCTATTAGGTTAAGATTTCTAATATTCATATTGCCTCCATTCTCAACAAAAGGTATTTTCTGGGGCAAAGGATTGGAAGAGCTTGCCAACACAGTTGGAATTATTCCAGGCCTTTGCTGACAGAATTTGTAAATGGTCTTCAAGAAGGTATTAGGGTAGCCTGGCCAGTGTTGCCCAGTAGTTGTGTGTCAATTGACTCTTGAACCAAAAGATCACTGGTTTGATGCCCGGTCAGGGCACATGCCCAGGTTTCAGGCTAGACCCCCAGCAGGGGGTGTGCAGGAGGCAGCCAGTCAATGATGTTTCTCTCTCATCAATGTTTCTATCTCTCTAGCCCTCTCCCTTCCTCTTTCTCTAAAAATCAATAAAAATGTATTAAAAAGAAGGTGTTAGAATACAATTTTACTTCTAGAAATTGTTCAAAAGACTCTTCAAAGAGAAACTAGAAATCCTTTACCAAAAAGGGTCAAAAATAAAAATGATACTAGTTCTGTGGTTGTGCATAATTTGATGAAGTCAAATAGGAAAAGGGATATTGTAGTATAAAAACTTTTTTCTTGATTTCTCTCCACTGTCATATATTTTGGATATTACCCTCTCCATTTTTCAGAAAATTCATGGTCAAACAGAATATATTCTAGCATTCATCATAGACCCTTATTTCCATAACTCCAGTAAGACCCAGTTGCATGGGTCTTATTACATTGGTTGCCTCAGTCAGAGCCTTTTCCTTCCATCACCAAATATCTACATGTCTTATAGGTGCAGAATAGTCACTTGGGATGAGCCCCTGCTTTGAGAATGTAGAGAAGTCTCTCTCGTATCTGTCTGGTACGGACAGCATAGACAACTGGGTTGAGGATGGGTGGAATTAGGAGGTAAAAGTTGGCCAAAAGGATATGGATATGGGGAGGCACATGATGTCCGAAGCGGTGAGTGAGAGAGGAAATAGCAATGGGGATGTAGAAGACAAGGATGGCACAGATGTGAGAACTGCATGTCCCTAGGGTTTTAAGCTTAGCCTCAGGGGTGGCCAGTCCCATTACAGCTCTGAAAATCATCACATAGGAGGCAGTGATGGCTAATGAATCCAGGATCAATACTAGGAACCCGATTCCCATTCCATAAAAGTCGTTGACCGTTGTGTCACCACATGCAACAGTGACCACGGCCATGTGCTCACAGTAGGAGTGGGCAATGATTTGGGTCCGGTAAAGGGACAGCCTCAGGCGAATCATCAGGGGTAGGGGCCCAATGTAGAGTACTCCACGGAGGAGGGCAGCCAGACCCAAACGACTCACCACTGTGTGGGTGAGCACCGAAGTATGGCGTAGTGGGTCACAGATGGCCACATAGCGATCAAAAGCCATGGCAAGGAAGATGCCTGACTCAACTGTGGCAAAGCAGTGGATGAAGAACATTTGGGCCAAGCAAGCATCTAAGTCAATGTGGTGGGCACCAAACCAGAAGATGGCCAGCAGTTTGGGCATGGTAGAAGTTGACAGGACCAAATCAATGACAGCCAACATGCACAGGAAGAAGTACATGGGCTGATGCAGGCTGCGCTCCACCTTTACCACAGCCAGGATGATGACATTCCCCACCACAGCCACCAAGTACATGGAGCTGAAGGGGATGGAGAGCCAGATGTGTAGAGACTCCAGCCCTGGGATGCCAGTGAGCCAGAAAGAAGTAGGCGCCAAGCAGGAATTGTTAGACACGAACATATTTGAGGGTGTGAAGTACCCAGAGGACAGGAGCTCTTATTTTTAGATTTTTACTTCTATGAGAAATATTGCCTCTGGAAACTGTAGACTACTAGTTCTTTTTTTCCATCCTGGGGAACTGATGGAACCTATAATAAAGCAGAATTATAAGTGTGGTTTTGAAAATTGGCATATTACATATTTATAAAAGAGACTATGCATAAAAACACCCACTGGTAAATGTAGAAACAGGCATGCTCATGATTTCTACTGCTAACTTACCCTACTCCACTGTAGAAATTCCCCAAATGTTCATCCCCTTCGATGAATTTTGCTTTTGGAAACATTTTTTAAAGGAAATGGAAAATACAGAAAAGTTCTATGAGCCATGATTAAATGTAAGTCTATGTAATGTATTTAGCCCAGTTCCTGCATATACTTCTCTTATCACTGTATATATAGTAACATTGTAACATCAATAACAAACAATGATTAGCTATTTGTAATTATTGATTTTATAATAATAAAAAGTTGGAAGAAATATATGTTCAAAAATAAAGCACTGTTTAAATTCTAGTACATGCATTCAATGAACTAGAATTATGTCTATAACCTTTTTAGATCTATATATTTACATGGTAAGATGTTTACATATTTCAGTAAGGGAGGGCATGGCAGGAGGCATATTCTGATATAATTATTTAAAAATATATGTGTGCATTTAGAAACATACTTTAATGTAAAAACATACCCTTTTTGACTTTTCCTTTTGTATGTATATTGTTTTTTAAAAATGGTCAAGAGCTTTAAAAATAATCTTAAAAATTTCAATAAAAAAACATTTTCCTTGGTAAATTGTGCCCTTATATTAGTCAAGGGCAACTCCATTTTCTCTAAAGGTTTAACACTGAATTGGCCATATTATCAAATCAAATTGACTTCTTCAAAGATATTTGATATGAAACCTAATATCTCAAAGAAAAAGCTCTCTCATTTAAGGTTGCCCAGATTTCATGGTTAAAAAGATGATGAACAGATAAAGTTCCTTAAGAAAGGTTTAGTGTAAGGACAGACCCTATTAAACTTTCTGAGAATCTGGGCATTGTATATAATTTGAGATAGATAAAAGAAGAGGTGTATCTTTTTATGAGCAAATCTCACTGGACATTTTTGTCCCATTATCTGATGATAGTGATAAAAAAGAATAGATTGACAGAGACCAAGAAGTATGTGATCAGGGAAAAGGGTCCTGTTGACTGTTTTCTATTCTTTGAAGAGACAAAGAGGTCAGCATGAAAGCACTGGCCACCACCTGTCCAACTCCTTGCTCTTCTGCCCTTCAGGTACCTCTTGCTACGGATCTAACAATGGCTCCTATTGCTTCACATCATTGGGGTGCAGAATCTGAGGGTCTAATTTGCATCCTCCTCTGCCTTGGGCTTGACATCCTCATGCTTTCCACCAGAAACTCAGCAGAGTCAAGTCTCAGTCTCCCCGTGATCACACTCACCATGGTGCCTTCAAATAGCCATATTTTTGCTGACAGGTTTCACCACCTTCTTGACTCTTATCCAGGCAAATTTCCTCCATTCTTCAAGGCCCATCCCAGATCACCTCTCCTCTACAAAGCCTTCTTTTGTATCTCTAGCCTATACAAGAGGAAGTGGCCAGTGGTCAATGCATTCTCCCCAATTGTCTCAAATAAGCCATGCACATTTCAAGTATTCTTGTCTAAAACATAAATAGCAATTATATTTTCATAGCAAATAAGCATAAGAAATGCCCCCATGCAACCTCATGAATTCTTAATTCATGCACCAACACAATTTTAAGTTTTGTGGTTTTTTTTACATGTTTTCTTACTTCTGGTTCAGGCTTTGGGTGTTAGAAAAAAATGAAAGTTTTATAAATTTTAAAATGGTTCATAAGTGTTCTCTTATATTAACTCCTACTTTACAATTCTGTGAAATTGGGAACTTAATATGCCAATGAGGAAATACATGTATGAAGTCATTTCCTCGGGGTCAAATAGAAGTTTCTGTGAATCTACAGGATAAGATAGGAAAGGGAAAGAGGTCTTGGGAGGCAGCACCAGCTCAGGGCACCAGCTTTACCATCTTCTAAACAAGTGTTCCCTCTCCAGAGCTTCATCTTACTCGGTGTTTGGGAACTGTCTAGCCTCTTAAGTCCAAGTCATTTTATTATGAAAAATGGGGAGAATACCAACTGTAAAGAATAAAGAACAAACAACGTAGGCGTGAGACTCTTGGCACATAGCAACAGCTTCCTTTCCCTGGATGCTACTGTTCACTAAAAGGAGTAGACCAGAAATTTACATTCTACAAGTTGGAATAGTTTCCTGTGTTTCTCTGTTTCATGGAACAGGTTTAAGGATGCCTTAGAAGTCCAGGAATTGTACAGATGGAACAGAGATTTAAGGGGAACAGTAGTTAATAGACAATTTTATCTCATAACAGGGAGAATATCTGAAGTGGTCTCTGAAAATATTGTGATGAACCACCATCCTAAAGCAGAAAGGGGCCTAGTCACTCAATGATAAGGTAGGTCAATCTATGGCTACTCATCACAAAAGAATCAATGTTCGTAGGATTGAGTTAAACCCAGATGTATAACTTAGATTTGTGCCAGACCCAGTTTAATCAGTGAAACTGTCTTAGGCTGGGACAAGGAGAATGTGAATGTATGTATAAAAATAAAATCCACCAAATTTATAATTGGCATCTTGAATGGTGGTTTGATCTAGATTGTGGCACCTACGTTGTGTTACTTCACCTAGAATATTTCAGAGAAATGTTTTCTGTGTCAGCCCACATAAGGGCACTAGTAACGTTCCTGGACACTAGTAACGTTCTTTCAAGTCCTGGAAGAAGCATTCTGATGGTGGGTCTGAGGTTCCTGAGAGATGTTTTGTTCTGATGAAATAAACATGGATTAGAAGTGATACCCACTTAGGTTCACATACTAACTCCACTGTTTCTGGCTGCATGACTTAGGTAATGCATCTCTCTGCCTCGGTTTTCTATTCTATTTCCCTGTCTGAAATGAAGGGAGTGATGGCTACATTAAAGATGCTTCATGTATTAAGTGAAGTGTGTGTGTGTGTGTGTGTGTGTGTGTGTGTGTGTGTGTGTGTATGCGCACAGACAGCCGTGGGCAAACTACGGCCTGCGGGCCGGATCCGGCCCGTTTGAAATGAATAAAACTAAAAAAAAAAGAGACCGTACTCTTTTATGTAATGATGTTTACTTTGAATTTATATTAGTTCACACAAACACTCCATCCATGCTTTTGTTCCGGCCCTCCGGTCCAGTTTAAGAACCCATTGTGGCCCTCGAGTCAAAAAGTTTGCCCACCCCTGGCACAGAAGGTCAGATGTTAAGTGCATTCCCTTCCTAACTGACCCCTCCCCTCGGTTCTTTGCCCTCTTCCACAGAAAACAGACACGGTGCTGTCCTTCTTTCCCAGTCTATGAATAGACCTTTAGACACGGACATAATCAATGGAAGAGACCTGTTTATCGTGTAAGGATCAGCTCAGGAGATCTTGCCTGACTGGAGCAGAAGGCGAGAGGTCACATCGGGCTGGAATAGTCCAGTCTTTCCTCTTGTGTGATGGAGAGCACTAGGCAACAAAGCATTGAGAAAACCGTGGGGTTTTTCCTCTTCCTTGGTTCATAATCCAGGCCAAATTTTGACCATCTTATTTCCTCAGCTTTTGACCAGAACTGTGAAGAAGTTAAGCCCTGGATAGACCAAAAGACAAATGTAGTTTCTGAAAATTGGAGTGTTTCCAATGACTTTGGTTCCATCTCTGGGATATACTTACCCATTAGGGTGCCGTCCACAGAGCTGTAGGCTTTGTTTCTTACAGTGGTCACCTTGTCAGAATGTTTGGATGCATTTAGTTCACAAGCAAGAGCGAGGCCATGGCTCCGATCTCTTCACTGTTTTCTCTGATGTCCCTCCCTCTTTATCTAGATGCTGAAAATAGACAGTTATTTCCCAAGGGTTGCATAGAGAAACCTGTGCCCTTCCCTCTGGATCTTCAGTTATTCTCCTTGGGAGCAATTTTCACTCCTTATCCCATTCCACCTCCCAGGACTAGATTATACACTTACATTTCTATTCTCCCGATGGAGTTCTTGGCTGGCCCCAGGTCACTCTTCTCTCCCTAGGCCCGAGGTTTTTAAAGATTTCAAGAGGGAAGTCTTGAAGTTGGAAAAGTTCATAAGAGAAGGGGAGGGTGGGGTTGGGGAGGGGCATCAGATACTAGTATAACCAATATGAAAACTTAAATTTTGTTGTCATTGTTTTTACTATTTAAAAACTGTTAATATCAACTCTAGGCTACACAAATAAAGAAGAGATTTACTTAAATACAAACTTCATCAACACTGTATTTTTTCATTCTGCTTCTAGTTTTTTTTAATTCAAGTTTACTTAAAAATATTTATAATCACAAGTTATAATGGTTTGTGTGTCCATATCTGTGGTTACTTTAACTTATACTTCCCAGAATAGTGCGAGTATAGTTTCAGTTGTCCCACTATAGCAAGTGGCACAGACATATTGGTCAATAGCCTTTTTCTGCTCAACCTTAGGTTAGAATCCCAGGGAAAATTATCGACCATTGTGCAGGTCTCATGGATTCTACTGTCAAGTTGCTTTCCAAAAGTATTTGCCCAGCTGTGTTTAACCCAGCATTCAGTGAGTTCATTTGAGTTCAATTGCCCTGTAGTAATTTTAAAATATCGACTATATAGGTGAGCAAAACAGAAAATTGTTTTCATTTCTACAGAGTGTGAACAGATCAATATTTGAACAATTTTTATCTAATGCATTTATTTTGAACAGTTTCTCTTCTCAATTTTTTTCTAACATATACGTAATATTTTTAAAGTAGAGAGAATCATTTCTGAAAACATGGCAAAGATTTAATGTTTTCTATAGAAAAGTTCTGACCTACATTCAAGGAGGTACTTTTATGATCACTGTTAGCAATTTGTAAGACTCCATCTTGATTTATGAGAACCCTCAAGCAGATTTTCTAATTATTCATACAGTGCTTTCTCTCTTCTGTACCCTTGTTGCCAGGCCTTGACATCTTATTTCAGCTCCTCACCAGCCTTATAATGGCCCTTGTCCGTCTTTCTTATCATTCTCATCTCTGCTCCTCAGGTGCCATGTTTAGAGAGCAAAATGGATTGTTCTTGAACTGTTAACAAAATGTTTTTTGTGGTTACTCTTTCCATCCAGCTCCAGATTCTATTTTCTGACCATATCTGGGAAATACGTTTCAACACACCTTAAAATTCTAGGAGATTATTGCTCTTTCCCTGGTGCAGACTCAAGTTAAAGGGATAAAGTCTTAGGCAGAATTGGAAGGACATAGAGATTTCGATGTAGGATAGAGGAGGTAAGTCTGATTTTAAAGCCACCCTCCGCTCCAGGTTTATTGAGATATAATTGGCATATAACATTATGTAAGTTTAAGGCATACAATGTGATGATTTGATACACATCCTAGTATGCATTGTCTAATGACCGTAGTAAGGCCCCTGGAATCATTATGCTGGCCTGAGCAGCAAGTTGTTTTCACCTCGACTGACCTAGGTGGGATGCCAAGCTGTAAGACAGGGTTGATTGAATGAAGACATAAAGCTGAGTTGCAGGGGCGGGTGGGTGGGTGGGAAGAAATCAACCAATGAACTTGCATACATATATGCATAACCCACGGACACAGACAATAGGGTGATGAAGGCCTGGGATGGGGAAAAAGAGGTACATATGTAATACTTTCAACAATAAAAATTAAGAAAAATAAGCTGACTCGGCACATTCAAATGAAGGATTAAGATATTTTAATTACACCAAGCTTGAGGTTTTCCATTGGTGTCTCAACTTTGGGCTAGGACGCCCTCTCCTGGACAGTGTTAGAATGAACATGGACCATGTTTCTGGTTCATCTCTTCCAAGGCTGAATATGCACTTGATTTGTTTAATATAGATTTAAGATATTCTATGGGGAACATTAATTTAATGTTCTTATGCATATTTCATATGCATAACTCTCTATCCGTTTTAAAGGGTTATCCTTTTTTTCCCCTGGGGTGTTGATTTATTTTTGTTTTTTTTAATTTTTCGACCACAATTTACATTCAATACCATTCCACACCAGTTGCAGATGTACAATAAAGGGGTTGGAAAACCATGCAGTCTAAAGCATGGCCCCCTGCTGACCCAAGCACCCACCTGGGCCAGACCCAATTATCTTTTTTTTTTTCCAGCTTCTCTCCTTCTCCTTCTCCTCCTCCTCCTTCTCCTTCTCCTTCTCCTTCTCCTTCTCCTTCTCCTTCTCCTTCTCCTTCTCCTTCTCCTTCTCCTTCTCCTTCTCTTTCTCTTCTCCTTCTCTTCTTCCTCCCCTCCTCCTCCTCCTTCTTTTCCTCCTCCTCTCCCCCTTCTCTTCCTTCTCCTTCTTCAAAATAATTCTTTATTGTTGAAAGTATTACATATGTCTTCTTCCCCCCACCCCCACCAATGACCCCCTCCAGCCTGCCTCCATCCCCCCTCACCCCAGGCCTTCAGCACCTTATTGTCTGTGCCCATGGGTTATGCATATGTGCATACAAGGCCTTTGGTTGATTACCTTCCACCCACCCACCCACCCTGCCCCGCCTTCTCTCTGAGATTTCGAACACTGTTCCATGCTTCCATGTCTCTGGATTCACTCTGTTCATCAGTTTACTTTGTTACTTAGATTCCACATATAAGTGAGATCATGAGATATTTGTCTTTCTCTGACTGACTTATTTCACTTAGCATCTCAAAGGGTAAGAGAGTCTTCTTTTTTACTGCTGCATAGTATTCCATGGAATAAATGTACCAGAGCTTTTTATATCCATGCATCTACTGAAGGGCACTTGGGCTGTTTTCAGATCTTAGCTATTGTAAATTGCGCTGCTAAGAACATAGGGGTGCATATATTCTTTCTGATTGGTGTTTTGGGTTTCTTAATATATATCCCTAGAAGTGGATCACTCAGACCCAGTTATCTTGACATTATTGACTATATTCCCTATGCTGCAGGCCACATCTCTGTGGCTCTTCTGCAACTACCAAATTCTACTGCTTAATCCCTTCACCTTTTTTCACCCAGTGCCCCAAGCCCCATACCCTCTGGGAATCATCAGTTTTTTTCTTTGTATCTATGAGTCCATTTCTATTTTGTTTATTCTGTTCACTACTTTTCACATATAAGTGAAATCATATGGTATTTGTCTTTCTCTGACTGGCTTATTTCATGGTTGTCTTGAGAGTTGGCCCATAAAGTCAAATTATTAAAGGAAGAAGCCTTACTACATGAACCTTTAACAATATAATTCAAGTCTAATTGATTTGATTTTTGAATACTTATCATTTTTAATATTACACAAGACATCCAGGTACTAAAAAATCCTAGCTTACCTATTACACTTTCAATTTAAAGGCAGAGTTCAGTTGGTGGAGGTGATTACTAAATCATGTTTCAAAAGCTAGATATGAATCTGTATGGAATGGCATTCCTATGTTACTTGACTGAGGGTATAACATGTACACAGGCATTAAAAGAAGAAATAACCATGTATTTTGCAGCAACTGTAAGCAGTTTTACATAGAATGTAAAATTTAAGGTTGGGGAGCAGGTAGAAAGCTTCTAGAAATTTCTAGCTTTTCCTGAGGTGCGAGAGAAGTAAGATCCTCTGAAAGGGGTGTCTGAGGTGAAAATGAGATCCTTTCTGTACTGATTCTATTGAATTAGCCACTGCCCTGACCATATGGGCTCCTTATCTGAAAAAGACCATTAGGATGTCTCTTCTAGGCTGTGAGAGCTAATCTCTCTCAAAGACACAAAAACAACAGCAGTCATGTTGACAACAAGGATGCTGTTTATTAAGCATCTAATACGTTTGTCTTCTTTCTAGCCCCTTTCCATACAGTATGGACTGGCTCCATGAATAAAAACTCAATTATAAGAACTACCTAGAGACAGGCATTTTTCCCACTTTACCCTTGAAGCAATGGAGTTCAAAGTTACATAGTGGGTATGCGTGCAGTCGTGTTGGCTTGCAAACTTAAACCTTTGGTGCTTCAAAGGCCATGTCTTGACATGCGTCCTAAAGCGTGATGCCCCAACAACCCATGCGCATCCCATTAGGAAACAACAAGAGAACCTGCTCTCTCAGTTTGGCTTCTCTTCTTCCTGCAGAATGGAATGTTAGGTTGGGAAGGTCAGGTTAAGATGTAAGGGAGATGCACTGCTCAACCCACAAGACCACGAGGTCCTTTCCTCACAATGTAAACCAAACTAGGGAAAAAGTCTGCCCTATCTAGTTTTTAGAGAATAGCCATTGATTTGTCTTAACATTAGTTCAAGACTCTACCGTCAAGTTCAAGTGCTGTAAGGATATCAAACTTCATTAGAGATTTACTGCGAGGCTGAGATCTAGTCTCGGGGATATTCTGCATCCCTCCTCTAGAAAGGCCTTTCTGATTTCTACTTGGTGTCCTTAGAATAGCTTCAGGGAGGCCAGCAACAAGTGAGAGCAAAAGTTAAACCCAAGGGATTAGACTCAATTAGGTCTGTCTCCTTAGACCTCTCTGGACCAACCCTGACGTGGCAGGGATAGCTGTGCCTAAATTTAGGTTTTGTGTCCATCCTTCTGGGACAAAGCCTGCTATTTCCTTCTCCACTGAGGGAAGTGAGAAGGTTATGAGTCCAGGTGGAATTCTCTCAAGCCCTGAATAGAATGCTTATAAGTGCCAGGCCTCAGAGGTATTTGCAGAACCCCAGGCTCTTGTTCTCTGACACTACCCAGCCCAGGTAAGAGCATCTTATAAAGGGGAATTGAGGAAAGAAACAGGGGTCATCAGGAAGAGTTCCCAGGCTGTAAGGATGAACAGATTGGGACACTTAGGTTGTGCTCCTGTATAAGTCTCCAAGATAAGATTGAGAAGGAAGGAATTCTCTCAGAGTGGGACTGAAAAGGGGTGGAGTCCACAAAACCAAACACAAGGAGGCTGAAAGGCCTCTAATCTACTAACACCAGTGCAAGTCCCTCTGAAAACATCTCTGGGTGCTTTAAGTAGGCACAATATTTTCTTCTCATTCAACATAGGTAGGCACTGTGTTAGCACAGGGATTACACTAAAGAAAAAGATAAGGCATGCTTTCTGTTCTTATGGAACACATTCTGTTTGGGGAAACATGCATATAATCAGGCAATTCAGAGCATTACGTGTGCAGTACAAAGACAGGTACCAAGCAGAGAGTAAGTGTTGGAGCAGGCTATTTAAAGGTGACATCTAAGCGGTGGCAAGGTGCATATGTAAGGATTAGCCAGGTGAAGAAGATGAGAATATTTCAACATCAGGAAAGGACATAGGTAATTCTCAGAGGCAGAAGACCATGATGCCATTAGGAAATGGACAAAATTCAGCCTTGTTGGAAGGTAGTAGGCAGGATGAGGAATGGTAAACGCTATGGTTGATGTTGGCAAATGTATCTGGGTAGAACTCAGGTGGGAGGTTGTCCTTCCGTAATTCCTTACACCCTCACAGTGACCTTGAAAAGGAGGTACAGTGGCCTCCTTCTGTTGTGATTAAGGTGTGAGGGCTGCTCTGACTAGGAAGACATAAGATAAGGAGTGTTGGGATCATAGGGAAGAATGGGTGATCACCAATGCTCAGCCTACCCCCATCTAGCAGCTGAAGGACATCTCTCTAGTTGTGAGTGCCCTTTTCAGCTTCATGATGTGTTCTAGGAGATGGATAGGCAGAGGAAGAGATTAAAGGAGATGACATAACCATCCAGGAAGACAGCCCTGTATACTAGTATTTTCAAGTATGGAGAAGGAAAGTGAGAGACAAGGGGTAAAAATAAAATCCACCTCCTTGAGGCCAGTTCAGAGGATTGAGGATATTTGACTTGAATCTAATAATGTCTGTGATGTAGTAGAGGTCTGAGGCCTGATTGCTTTCAAGAGAACTCATACACCCATAATTCATTATGCATACATTTATCCTCATATTTAATTTGGGCTGTGAGATCCTTCTACAACATGACTTTTAGGTCCAAATCTAGAAGGGAACAACTGCCCCAGGGTGTGACTCAGTAGTGATGGGACACAAATGGCATCAGAAGGGAAGACAAACTGCTAACACAGTTTCCTCACTAACAGGAGAGTAATTTCTACAAGCATGGGAACAGAAGGCATAGTCACTTGGCAAGTCCTGCCTATTTTTCCATTTCAGGGACTCTTGTCCTGGAGTAAAACAACATTCTCCACATGATTACACTTTTGCTTAGTATAACATCAAGTTATAAAAGCCAGTTAATAACTGGTAAGGGTAAAATAGACAAGTCCCCTTTTATTGTTCTTAACTTTTTCTGTCCGAGTTATTTTGCTTAGCATAATATTCACAATGGCAGTATTTCATCTTTTCTTATGGCTGAGTAGTATTTCACTTTACGGCTACTGCCAACACTGTCTCTATTTCTATTTGTAGTGATCTATGAGAACCTTGAGATGGACAAAACACAGCTTATGGAGAGGAATTCTGTGGGATAAAGTCACCACAACAGACTTACATAGGTTGCCATCCTCCCAGCATCATGGCTCCCTTCAGAGATAGACATTCCAGAGTTCTTTGAAGTTGATTGGATGTATTTTGGGTTTTACACATTATTCTAAAAAGATATAATGCTTGGTGTTATTGTGTCAGATTAAATGAGAATGCATTTAATGACTTCTCTAGGTCACAGTGGTTTAAGTCTGTTGTGGAATGAAGTCAGTTGTATTTATCTAATGAGATAAAGTAACTTGTCTAAACTCCTATTACCAGGATCTGACACCATATCTGGAAAATTCTAAAGCCCAGACCACTGACTACTCTGCTCTGTTCAACCCAACTAGGTTCAAAATGTGGAAGACAAAGTTTCTTCCCTTCCTTGACATTCCTGTAATATACATAGGAACACATTCTGGTATCTCTTAGACCCTGAAAATAAATACACTGTAGAAATGACATGATATAATAAGTGCTGAATAAAATTAACTGCTATTTGTATTTCTCAACATCAATGTGTCTCTTCTTTAAAGGAGTCCTCACTTTGAAACCAAATATGATCCTGAGAGATACTACGCAGTTCTGAAGAGTTAAATGACTGAATAGGTACCTGTCTGCCTTTGGTCATTTCATTCATTGATGCAAGAACATTACTCCTTGAGAACCATATTATAAAAAGGTGCTCAGCTGTTTCATTAAATATGTATTTTGGCCTGTGCGTGGTAAAATTGTGAGTACTATAATAACAATAATATGACACCTACACTGTCACATTTTGTAATTTCCTCTGAGAAAGAAGTTTATAGCATCTTATCAATGATCCTATTCTTTATTATAGGACTTAAGAATAAAATCCTCTTGTCTTTTATTTCTAGAAGAAAAGTTCTACTGCATTTTGGGGCCCAAGTGAGAAGGTTCATTTATGAATAGCTATGCTCACTTTTCATAATGTCTGCTCGGTACCCAGCTCCTTCCAGCTCACTGGCATCCCAGGGCTGGAGTCCCTGCACATCTGGCTCTCCATCCCCTTCAGCTCCATGTACCTGGTGGCTGTGGTGGGGAATATCACCATTCTGGCTGTGGTAAGAGTAGAGCGCAGCCTGCACCAGCCCATGTACTTCTTCCTGTGCATGCTGGCTGTCATTGACCTGGTTCTCTCCACTTCCACCATGCCCAAACTGCTGGGAATCTTCTGGTTTGGTGCTGGTGACATTGGCCTGGATGCCTGCTTGACCCAAATGTTTCTCATTCACTGCTTTGCCACAGTCGAGTCAGGCATTTTTCTTGCCATGGCTTTTGACCGCTATGTAGCCATCTGTGACCCACTGCGTCATACCACAGTGCTCACTCATACTATGGTGGGTCGTTTGGGACTGGCTGCCCTCCTCCGGGGTATACTCTACATTGGACTCTGCCTGTGATGATCCGCTTGCAGCTGCCTCTATACAAAGCCCGAGTCATCATGCACTCCTACTGTGAGCACGTGGCTGTGGTCACCTTGGCGTGTGGTGACAGCAGGATCAATAATGTCTATGGGCTGAGCATTGGCTTTCTGGTGCTGATCCTGGACTCAGTGGCCATTGCTGCCTCCTATGTGATGATTTTCAGAGCTGTGATGGGGCTGGCCACCCCTGAGGCCAGGCTTAAAACCTTGGGGACATGTGGTTCTCACATCTGTGCAATTCTGATCTTTTATGTTCCCATTGCCGTTTCCTCCCTCATTCATCGATTTGGTCACCAGGTGCCTCCTCCAATCCACACTCTGTTGGCCAACTTCTACCTCCTCATTCCTCCAATCCTCAATCTCATTGTCTATGCTGTCCGCACTAAGCAGATCCGAGAGCGGCTTCTTCAAATCCTGAAGATACAAACTAAGATCAGATGACTACCTCTTCCCCCTTTCTCAAATAAGTGCATGTGTTTAAATATGGGCAGCCTTCCAAATGGGAACTTCAAGAAGTCTGAGATGCTAGGCCCAGTGGTCTCCAGCTTTAATAATTCTAAAGGAATGCGAAGAAAGAATGTATAGCTCTGAATTCTAAGAGTAAAAGATATTTATTTAATAACTATAGGATATTTGAGCTGTGGAAAGTAAAACAAAGACAGTATCAGTAACAGAAATAGCAAGTAATGTTTACTCAGCAATTACATATCATGAGACTCTTATAAATGTCCTGACATTTTATGAGGTAGATAGTATTCACATTTGACACATGAGGAAATAGGACAGGATACTCTTGCTTTATAAACTGCACACAAAGTTTAAGCTGCCTAGATCAAATGGTTTGATTGGAGTTTATAATATATTGTGGTGTTATATCATACTCTCTACTCTGTTTTCTGTGTATGCTTTAATATAAGTCCTAAAAATCTGAGGTCAGCCTAGCCAGCGTGGCTCAGTGGTTGAACATCAACCTATCACCCAGGAGGTCACAGTTAGATTCCCAGTCAGGTCATATGCTGGGTTTCGGGCTCGATCCCAGTGAGGAGCGTGCAGGAGGCAGCCGATCAATGATTCTCTCTCATCACTGATGTTTCTTTCTTCCTCTCCCTCTTTCTTCCTCTGAAATCAATAAAAAATATATTTTAAAGTAAATAAATAAATATCTGAGGTCATTTCATTAAAATGGTCTGAGCTACAAGAAAAGCATTTTCTGCCGAAACCGGTTTGGCTCAGTGGATAGAGCGTCGGCCTGCGGACTGAGGGGTCCCGGGTTCGATTCCGGTCAAGGGCATGTACCTGGGTTGCGGGCACATCCCCAGTAGGAGATGTGCAGGAGGCGGCTGGTCGATGTTTCTCTCTCATCGATGTTTCTAGCTCTCTATCTCTCTCTCCCTTCCTCTCTGTAAAAAATCAATAAAATATATTTAAAAAAAAAAAAGAAAAGCATTTTCTGATGTAAGCTTTTAATAATCAAGATGCTGCTAAAGCTGCATGTACTAATAAAGCATGAAATATTCTAGAAAAAAAAAACTGACCTATATGCCTGACTGGTATGGGGAATTCCACTCATGAAAGAATGTGGCCTGGAAAAAATATCAGCTCAGTGAAGGAAATGAGACAAAATGACCATGTCTCAACATTGTTCTCGAATTTTCTCTGCAGGCCTGATCCCATCGAGTGGCCTGAAACTTGTGAGGGCTCCATGGAAAGAAACACCTTCTTCTCACAGGAACACTCCTTACCCCCTGGGTCCACCTGTAGGATCCCTGATCAGAATGTGCTTTTGTGAATGGGTCACACAGTAAGATAAAGTTATGAGTTCTAGCATTTATAGGAACATTAGCTTTACCTTCCAGGTAGAAAATGGATAATATATATAAAGCACTGAGCTACTTAACTTCTATGAATTGAAAATTACTAACGTGATTCTATAACTACACTGAAAGGGCAGGAATTACTCTCCCTAAATTTCAGATGAAACTGACATTCCCAGAAGTGATAAAACAATTAATTGCTCAAGGTAACTCAGTTTATAAGAGGTAAAAATTAAAAATTAAGCTTTAAAAAAAAAACACCACTCTAGAGCAGCGGTTTTCAACCTGTGGGTCTCCAACCTGTGGGTCGCGACCCCTTTGGGAGTCGAACGACCCTTTCACAGGGGTCGCCTAAGACCATCGGAAAACACATATATAATTACATATTGTTCTTGTGTTTAATCACTATGCTTTAATTATGTTCAATTTGTAACAATGAAAATACATCCTGCATATCAGATATTTACATTACGATTCATAACAGTAGCAAAATCACAGTTATGAAGTAGCAACGAAAATAATTTTATGGTTGGGGGTCATCACAACATGAGGAACTGTATTAAAGGGTCACCGCATTAGGAAGGTTGAGAACCACTGCTCTAGAGCTTTTACTCTTTTTCTGATCCTCACTTTCCTTAACTGTGAAAGAGCTGAAAGGCCTTTTCCTCAAGGTCTGAATGGTTGTGCATTTAATATTTCCAACACAGCGGACATTAGGTGTCCCCTTATTCCCGGAACTGGGAGTGCACAGATCAACAAAGCAGTCTCCTCTCAGTGTTCCCTTCTCAGAGGGACGACGAAGGGTAGAGCTGGATTCATTACAAGTCTGATTACAAACTCCATAACACATTAAACAAAATAGGCAAGAAGACATTGAGATTATTGGGCTTTGGGTATGCAAAATGCTATCACTGGGCATGATACAAAAGACGGTAGTCAAGTGCAAAGGAAAGACCACTACATAACAACCACAAAAGTGACTTCTGGTTTTGCTTTGAGTATTCCAATTATTTGCTCCACAACTGGGATATCCAAAATGTACGATCACTTAGGGTTCCAATTATATTCACATTTCTTCTAATTCCTCTAATTTCCATTTCATCATTCCATCATGGTGTTTAGCTTTCCTGAACCTTATGTCTGAAATCAATTAAAAGAAAAAAAAAACCATGAAAAAAAGAAACCATGGAACAGATGTAACAGAAGCCATAATTTTAAAATATACTCAATATTAAGACTAAAATATAAGTAAAATTTAATGAGATGCAATGTGAATATTCACTTTCTCATTTTTTAGTGCTGCTTTTCATTCAAATATAAAATAAATATATGAGAAACATAAATTTGGAAAGTCAAATTAAATGCTCACTTAAATGTTGTTTGTATTTATTGGTTAGCTTTCTAGCAATGGACATCTTAAGGAAGAATGCATGTAGGGAGTTGGAAGTAAAGAGTCTCATGACAGAAAGCCGAAGATCGTAAGAAATTGATGTGTCTCTATCTAAATCCTGACCTCGAGAGACTTGTTACACTGACCCAACTCTAAGAATTATTCTGTTGAATGGAAAATTTGGCCGTCTTTTATAATAAAGAGACACTTTTTGTGAAGAAGCAACTGAAATCTTGTAGACTGTTCTCATTGGGTGGTATTGTGGCTGGGTCCTCGTGGCACAAAGTGAAATTCTTCCCTGGAGTCTTAATGAAAAGCAGCTCGAGCGAAAAGGGCTGTGTGATTGAAAGTGGATGTGTGTCAACACTTACTTGCATGTACATTTATGTACAAATGCAAACACACCTACATACAAGCCTGACACTGGCCCTTACGCCTAGGTGGCATGTTCGAATAAAGCTTTGGCCTAGTGAGTTGTAGATTTAATCTTTCTTACTATATTCCAAAGGGTGGGAAATCAAAGATGTTGAAAGCTCTTGCTTCTATAGAGAATACCTTTTCTCTGTATCATTATTCTGTTATCTTGAGTCATCACCCTTTTGGGAATGCTTCTTCTTCCTCTTGAAACCCTTCAGCCATGGTATTGGGTGTGGTGAGTTTAAGGTCACACCCTGTTCATGAGGATTCACTCTTGCCATTAATGCCTTAGCAAGAGGCAGGTTGAATCCCAGGGGGAAGTGGTCCATCTGTCCCACTGGCACTGTCACAGTTTAGCCTCACATCATGCTGGGGCTATTTAGGTGGCACCTCCTTTGCCTTCATCTGATTGCCCACTTTTCCTATCAATATTCCACATTGTTGTTTATTTATGCTTACGCTCTGGCCTGTTCTCTGAATTATCCTAAAGAGTTTGAACATTTAAGTACAGCAGTGTTGCGGACTAGTTCTCTCACAGGTTTGAAGACTGGACCTTCTAATAGATGATAAGCCTAGTAAATTGGACTTCAATCACCCACCTCCATTTTTAGGAATGTGATGGGTCAGGTTGAGGAAGACATGAAGCACTTCCCCACCCCCCGCCAAAGGAAACAAAGGCCTCTCACCAATTACTATCACTAGTAACTATGTCTCCCCTGAGGACCTGGGGCACTGGGAGCAGGTAGCATCAACTCCTGATTTTTCATATTTCCATATGTCTCTATATCCTTTGCCATTATAAAGTTAATTTTATATCTTGTGCTTGTTGGCTTCTTTCTCTTCACTTTATTTCTGCACTGTGATGATGCCCAGGCAGAAGTCATGACCTTTAAAATATGAACCATGCACCTCATTTATTTCCTGACCTCATTTATTTTCATTCTTTTTCAAGTACTTACCTTACAACTCTACCTTCTCTGGTTTATTCTCTGGAGAATATTTTGTCTTTTCGTATCTTTGCCCTTCCCTTAGTTTGAAAAGCTTATCTTCCTTGATTCCCTTACACTCTACTTTCCTTATTTATTCAAATAGGACTTTATAACAGAGAGTCATGAGAAATATTGAAACAGTGAAGCCCACCTCAAGGCCCCAGGCAGGACTGAGGAACTGAACTGAACAATGGAGTGGACTTTGAGAGATTAAGTACACTATCAGTGTGAAGAGTTCTACAACAACAAAATGAATTATGATTGCTAGAATTCGAATCCTGACTCTGGCTTACTAGCTTTGTGACCTTCTCTGTCCCCCAATTTCATCTATAAAATGAAGATGTAATAATGGCAGCTACTCTAGTGGGTTATGACAATTGAATGAGATCATCTTTGGGAAAAGCCTTCAGCAAGGTGCTTGGCACATATCAGGTTTTCACAAATCTAACTAATCTAGGTGTTTTCTTTTCTTTTCAGGATGCACTCTACATTCTTCTCACTCTGAGGTACCCTCTGAGGACTTGAAGAAACAAAGATTCTTTATCCACTAAGCATTTGCCTCCTCCTGTAATCTGGAAAACCTCAGGGGCCAGAGCACAGAGAAAAGCCCGTCTCTGGAGGAGTTATAGTGTTTGGCTGTTGGGCAAAGGCCAAGGGGAGCTGGGGTGTCCAGGGAAAAAGCAGGATGATAGAAAACCTAAAGAGGAAAGAAGGCTCCCAGTGGGACATCTTTGAAAGTGGCAATACTTCTCACCATGACTCTCTGTTGTTCATGTTTGATCTTAAGCTGCTATTTCAGCTCCCCCTGAAGGATCCTGTATAAATCTCCATTCTTTTGAGTAAAAGACATGTGGACACATCAGAGGACGTTGAATAGAGAAAACTCCAGGGATGTGGGTAATTGACCTGGGACTGGGTGATGGGCTGATGAATCTGAAAGCCAGCGTCACCCTGGAAAGGAGAGATAAGCCTTCCACTCCATTTAAAGGTATGGGCAAGTCGGGTGGGTACTTCTGAGGTTAAGATTACCTTCTGGAAATGATGAGAGGATGGGAGAGAGGGAGAGAGCAGGGGACATATGACTATTTTGGTTCAAAGCTGAGAGAGAAAGGGGTAAGTTCCACCATGGTATAATGGAGAGACAGTTTTCAGAGACCACAGGAATTATAAGGAAAGAAACAGAGCAGTAGGCCTGATTGGGAGCATCTTTATTTGGTTGTAGAGGGGAGGCATAAACACAAAGGCTCTGTAATATGCATTACTGCCTTTACTTTTAAACAATTTTACTTTAGATTGTGTATTGCCCATCCTTTGATGAAAAATCCTCACATCTCCTATGATTCATTTCTTGGAGTTCAGTGACTTATCTAAGCTTTTCTTCAGTGATTGGCCCTCCAGGTTTTTATGTGAATGTCACGGCAGGGCTGAAGGCAGAGGCTGGTTCTGGGTTGGAAGTGTCTTAAGAGAGCTCTTGATCAGAGCTTTCTGAAGACCATCTTAACAACCAGGAAGCAACTGTGTCTGTATCTTGCTCTGGGTAGTGGTCATGTGTGTTCACTTTATAAAGCTGCATACCTGAGATTTGTGCATTTTACAGCATGTAAAATTAAAAAAAAATTGAAGGAGCAGGCAGTAATGGGAAATGTTTTGGATAGGTCAGGTAAAATTAAAAAAATGAAAAGAAATCATTAGATTGGCAACTGGGCATGGATGGAGATCATTGTTGATCTTAGAAGAAACTTCTCAGTAACAATAGATTGAAGAGTGAAATAAAAAAAAATATGATCAACAAACCAAATGTCCTATCATTTAAAAAGACTAATAAAATATATGAACCTCTTAGCAGAATTAATTCAGAAGAAAAATGAGGAAAATAAAAGCCTCAAAGGAATGAAAAATATGACCAGCTAGAATTTGCCAGAGTGCAGAGAGGAGGGATGAGCAGTGCACAGAAGAAGAAGAAAGGTAGATTTGTACAGGGCAGCTATCCAGGAGAGGGAGATCCTGGAGATCCTGGCTCAGAGGCAGGTGTGGGGGTTCGGGGGTGGGTGGAAGGTTCCTCAGGCTCTTTTCCAGCCCTCTAAGCAGTGATGCTCAATTCTGAGTGTGTGGCATCCAGAAAACACACAGCAGTCTTAAGGATAACCTGAATAATTTCTGATAACCTGATAGCTCTTCACTTCCATTCTATATCAAAAAGCTTTCCTTTGTCTTCTCATGATCTATCACTGAAGATGTCTATTTCAGTGACTATACACATCAAGGTTTTTTGTTTTTGTTTTGTTTACTTAAATATATTTTTTATTAATTTCAGAAAAGAAGGGAGGAGAGATAGAAACATCAATGATGAGAGAGAATCATTGACTGGCTGCCTCCTACACTGGGGATTGAGCCTACAACCCGAGCATGTGCGCCTGACCGAAATCAAACCTGGAACACCTCAGTCTGCAGGCCAACACTCGATCTACCAAGTCAAATCAGCCAGGGCACCTCAAGGTTCTTTTAATCTGACCATGAAGCAGAGCTTATTACTTTATTCAGTCTGTTCCATTATAAGGCATCTCTTACGTTTAGGCTTTGTTGTTGTTAGTGGTGGTTTGTCCGGTTCAATAAAGACCATGGTTTGCAATCATATCCCCAAAATTCTAAATAATAAAGCTTTATTGTAATTTGGAATGTCTTTGTAGCTTATAAATCACGAAGTTATTTATATTGAAGAATCATAAAAACCTATTGGGGGGTCATCTATAAAGGAGCCCTAAAGTTTTATTTGTAGTTATTTAATCTATTAAATGAACCTAGCTCAACGAGGAAATCCAGGCTGAAGTAAAGAAAAGGTAAGGATTATAAATATTTCCAGACAGTTTATTATCTCCTATGAAAAATTATGTTGTTTTCTAATGACCTTGATGATTTTCATGAATTCACCAATTCATTTTTTTAATCAGAAGGATGTTTCATTCATCTTTTGTATAGCACTATACTGGGGATACAAAATATGACATGTTCAATATCAGGAAGTTCATTGTTTCATTCAAAAATATTAAATATTAGGAACTGAACACACAAAGATAAAAAACTTCTGATTTCTCATTCATTCATCTGTTTGCTATAACGAGCACACATATCTTCTTTTAATGGACTTGCACACCACAGCCATGTATCACAAACTTGGTATAAGGTATAAAAGTCCATGACCAAGGCACATATGATTGAATACAATAAAGTCAAGGGTAGAGCATTGGAATTGTTAATTTAGGTCCCTCAGAGGTCCCTGTGAGATTCTATGAAAGCTGAGAAGGTACATAATTTAGCTTTGACATGGAATGGCAGAGGAAGTAGAGCTGAAGAGACTTCCAAAGGAGGTAACCCATCAGTCAATCTTTGAATGATGAATAATGAGGCAAAGAATAATGAGGTGGATGGGAGGTGGGGCAAGATAACTTTGTCAGATGTAAGTTTTCTAGTTCTGAGCTGACAATACCACCAGGCTTTCTTAACACCACAGCTGGGAGTAAATCTCAGAGGATTGCATCCTTTTCTTCTATCATTTTATGCATTAACAGGAAAACAGTCTCATCTGTGATGCTGGGAACACCCTACAACCACACAACGGAAACCCCTGCCACCTTCTTCCTTGTGGGTATCCCAGGTTTGCAATCTTCACATCTTTGGCTGGCTATCTCGATGAGTGCCATGTATATCATAGCCCTGTTAGGAAACACCCTCATCTTGACCATAATCTGGATGGATTCCACTCTACAAGAGCCCATGTTCTGCTTCCTCTGTGTTCTGGCTGCTGTGGACATTGTTATGGCATCCTCTGTGGTGCCCAAGATGGTGAGCATCTTCTCCTCAGGAGGCAGCTCCATCAGCTTCAATGCTTGTTTCACTCAGATGTATTTTATCCATGCAACCACAGCTATAGAGACAGGGCTGCTGCTGGTCATGGCTTTTGACCGCTATGTAGCCATCTGTAAGCCTCTACACTACAAGAGTATTCTCACGCCTCAAGTGATGCTGGGAATGAGTATGACCATCACCATCAGAGCTGTCATATTCATGACTCCATTAAGTTATATGGTGAGTCATCTACCTTTCTGTGGCTCCAACGTGGTTCTCCATTCCTACTGTGAGCACATGGCTGTGGCCAAGTTAGCATGCACAGACACCACGTCCAGTAGCCTTTATAGTCTGATTGGTTCTTCCATTATCGTGGGCTCTGATGTGGCCTTCATTGCTGCTTCTTATACCCTGATTCTCCAGGCAGTCTTCAATCTCTCCTCAAAGAATGCTCAGGTGAAAGCATTAAGCACATGTGGCTCCCACGCGGTGGTTATGGCTCTGTACTACCTGCCTGGGATGGCATCCATCTATGTGGCCTGGCTAGGGCAAGACATAGTGCCTTTGCACACCCAAGTGCTGCTAGCTGACTTATATGTGGTCATCCCACCTGCTTTAAACCCCATTATCTATGGTCTGAGGACCAAACAAATACGGGAGCAAATATGGAGTTTGCTGATGCATTGTCTCTTCGACCACTGCAATCTGAGTTCATGAACACAGTCTATTCAGGTCTTGAGCATTCTAGCCTACTTCAAATATGTCTTAGAGATCTGAGGAGATGGTTTGGTTCATCTGGTGCCATAGGAGTTCTAAGATGAAACTGTAAAGACCATCCTTGTGTAACTTTTCAATTTCTAGCAAGAATGTGAAAAAAATGGTTGTTTTGACAACATGTTTAATGGTTTCAATCAACTAGTATCTGAATTAGAGACAAATTTGGGCAGAAAAATAGATTGGGGGTTTTTCTTTCCTTAGCTTCTGACCCATATTTCCAACTTAATATCCTACCAGTACCTTTGCAAAAGAAGCCAACTGTTTGGTCTCCCCACACCTGGCTAATTTGATCAGAACTGTTCATTTCCTCATGTGATTATATGGAAGCAGCTATTAATATATGACTCTGTCTTCTGGCCCATTGATGAATCCATTCAACTTGGGCCATGTGCCCACCCCTGGGCTAGAGTCCTTCTCCAATAAAAATGGATTCCAGTTTATCTCAGATGTAAACTTGGGACCACTGATGGTGGCCATTTTTCTAACACATGAACTTGGAAAGAGAAATCTGTTCCATAGCAGAAGCAGCAGATCTATAAGATGGGATGAAGAAACTGAGTCTCTGGTTCCGTGGTTTTAATTCATTTTGGATACTTGAATATACCTTTATAATTAAGTTCTGTAAGATCCTGCTATATCATTTTACTATATCCCCATTGTTAAGCTAGTTGGAGCCAGCTTAACATAATCATAAGCTTTTTATTTTTAAGCAACAGAGGCCAAGGCAATGTGAGTTCTGTTTTGGACATCTTTCACTTTCTTCCTAGTCCTGCTTGTGTAACTTAACTGTAGACACAAAGGAGAGGAATCAAATATAAAAGGTCTTTCTTCTTTTGAACACCTCTCAGGAGGTGTGCTCTGGGATGAAAAGGTTAATAGAAAACAATAGCAATATTAATAATGAAGCTGAAATGTCACTACTCTTCTCCAGCTCACCAGGTACTTGTTTTTATATTTTACCTTTTCAGAAAGTCTTAAAGTGAATAATCAGTATAAGCTAAAAAAAAAGTTTCATATGTAGGAGTACATATATTTAACTCTGATACATTTGAAAATCTTAATAAAAGATAATTTCCTAATAGTGTTGATAACAATTGTATCTGAATATTATATCTCCTTTCTACTGATGGAAGAACCAATGATAATTTATAGAGGGTATTAAAATAAAGGATAGCACATAAGATTAACATGTTGTACATATTTAAAATATATACCCAATAGATCTCTTTTTTAAAAATTATTTGAATTTAGAGACAGAGAGAGGGAGAGAGAAACATTGTTTTGTTGTTCTACTTATCTATGCATTCATGTTTTTTTTTTTTTTTTTGTATCTTGTATGTATCCTAACTGGGGATGGAACCTACAATCTTGGTGTATTGGATGATGCTCTAACCAACTGAGCCATCTGGCCACGACTACACAATAGATTTCTAACTCAATAATTTTAGGTACTATTAGAACTGCAGTCTTATAATTATCATTCATGTGATAATTCTTCCAAACAGACATGCTATATACACACCTTTTGCTAACATCGGACTTGTCTGTCTACTAGGATATATTCTGTTTCTGAATACTAGTGGAGCAGAAATCAGCCTCTAAAAATCTGATAATGGCCCTAACCGGTTTGGCTCAGTGGATAGAGCGTCGGCCTGCAGACTGAAAGGTTCCAGGTTCGATTCCAGTCAAGGGCATGTACCTCGGTTGTGGGCACGTCCCCAGTAGGGGGTGTGCAGGAGGCAGCTGATCGATGTTTCTCTCTCATCTATGTTTCTAACTCTCTATCCCTCTCCCTTCCTCTCTGTTAAAAAAAAATCAATAAAATATATTTTAAAAATCTGATGATGCACTGAGCTCCCAGAGAAGTAAAAAGAAATTCTCCTCCTCTTGCAACCCCGTAATATAAAAACAAATCAAGATGAGGTGGTTAAGCATATTTGATAAGATTTCTATTTTGAAAAGTCACACTATTCTTTCTTCATAAGCAAACCAAAGAATTGACTGCATCTGATAGAAAGCAACAAAGGCACAGTCTAGCTTGCACCCAAACCAGAAATGTCTTCATAGCATTTCCTTTAGAAGCCTACCCTGCAGCTTTGTTTCATTCACGTTAGTATTCCCTGAAACTGGGATCCACTGTTGGCACTCAACTCTTTATTGAACTATATCCTTTCCAAAGTGGACTGGTTCCCTCCATGGCTATTCCCCCAACAGAAAATCCTGTGCTTTCCCCAATACATTTAGTTACAACTCCTACCCTATCACATGAAGCAGTGTGTGCTCATTTAACTGGTGCCTGTGATTCACAGCAGACTCTCAATGTTTGCTTTTAAGACAGCACAACCAATCCTGCTTGAAAAAAGGTAAACTAAATTTCCTGTGAGTTGTAAACCCGATTTGCCCTCTGTCTCTTCCTTTTGCAGAACTCAAGCACTTCACCCTTTTAGTAGCCTTTCCCTTCAAAGCTCAGGCACTGCACCCCTTGGTTTCTGTCAGTAAAACAAAAATAGGCAAATCTCATGCCTGAACCCTGCCTTGTGGTGAATTATCACATCAAATTGGAGGTGCCAGGGTAGACATTTTCAGGGGATATGCAGGCACTCTACCCTCCACATGGCTATCTGCCTCTTCCCCTTCCAGAACACTTTTATAATTATTCATCAAATTAGTTTTTGAATAAGATTAGAACTAAATATCATCTAGTTTTTCATGCCCCTTTGAGACAAGGGGAGCTTATTTTTGCTTTGATTCTAGGAATAAGATTGAAAGTTCCCTCACTTGTTTATCAACACACACACACACACACACACACACACACACACACACACACACTGCTAGATGGAGGGTATAATGGTGAATCAGACAAATAAGGTCTTGTCTTCATGGGGTTCTTAGAAGATAAGTGCACATAAATACCCTAAAGAAAAGGGTTTTCATATGCTTAAAAACTCCAATCTTCTTGCCTGGTCTTAATAATCAGAAAATATGAAATAAACGGCATGACTTCATTTAACCTGTAATTCTTCTAACAAGCAATCATAGCTCCAAAATCAGCTTATAAATGAAAAAAAAAACAAAAACAAAAACCCAAGGCCCCCAAATAGTACAAAACAAATTAAGCCATCCCACTCCTTAGTTCATTCTAGGTTTGAATGAATTGATCAACTTTTCTCTGACCCTTCCAAGGATTGTCCTAATAAAACGGTAAAAGAACAATATTGACTTTTCCCTAGCCTCTTTTGCTAAGTGTCTATGGACATCTAATGGGAAGCACTTCCTACCGATCTATTTCTCAAGTCTGTAAACAATTCCCCAGGCACTCTACCCTCCACATGGCTACTTGCCTACCTGCCGCTTCCCCTTCTGGACCACTTTGAGTCTCCCCCACAATAAGACACAGAGCCCCTCTACTTTAGGTCAGCTCAGCACTTTGCCAAGACCAGGTCGGGTGGCTTACTAGTCCATTCCCCTTCTGCTAATGCTTAAGAAGTGACTTGGAAGCGTGGTGGGCAGAATGAGTTTATTTCTCCATTTTGGCCTTTTTTACCTCTTTCATTTATTAACAATTCAAGTAGAAAGACAGTTTTTGCTATTATTTATTACAGGAGTAACTTTGCCTCTGTCCATACACCACCTAGTATCTTCTTTGCTGCTCGTTCCTACCCCAACATCCCTCCTTCACGTCTAAAGTACATCAGAAGTTGTGTCTTAAGTCATGGTGATGATATGTGATGTATATGTTACAGCCCCTCGCAATAGGCAAAGCCATGAACTCTTCATGCTAGTCTTGCAGTTCATTTCTAGACACAACCTTCCCACATCACACTCTTAAGGCCTGCAGTGAGTTACTTTAGCCACACACAGCAATCACTCATGTGTCAATAGCACAGATACACAGTCTTAAGTTCCCCTTCACTATATATACGGCTCCCAAACTGGCTTTCTGTGCCTAGTCCTACTCTTTCCCTCACACTGCCTCCTATTTCTCCTTCTGCCACAGATTTAGAGAAGACAAAGGCAGGGAGAATATTATGTAGTTACCAGAACGATTCAGACTCCCTTTGTGACACAAAAAGATCTAAACTTTAGCTCAACTAGCTTGTGGGCGAGTGAGTCTTTTTCCTGGGCATTTTGTTTTTCATTTTAAATTATCTCGTCTCTATCCTGCAGTCACAGTCCCAATACTAATCCAAACAAGACAAACGTACAACAGATACACAGTATATTACAGTAGCCCAGAGTCTGCCCTGGTAGGGCCACGTTCTGTCTAAAGGGCTCTAGACTGTGAGGAGAGGTCCTGAGACAGAGGCCCTGCTGTCAGATGCTGGCCGAGAATGTGATAGGAAGGTAACATGGGCAATATTCTCAACTTGCTTTCCTCTGTCCCTGAGAAAGGAACACAAGTATGGGATGGATCTGAGATCCTCACAACAACCCTGTGAGGTAGGAGAGTATACAGCCACTCCACCCATTTTTCCAGAGGCTGAAAAATCTTTCAATCGGGTGGGAAGTTTCAGACCCAAATGTAATGAATGACATGCAGACACGTGACCTGAGAAGCGAGTCTTGCCAATCTTGTTTCATTCGAATGTGAGAAATACGTTAAAATCTCTACAATCTTTTTTCAACAGCTTTGTGAGAAATAACTTGCTCTATTAAGGCCATCTCAGTTTTCTTATCCATAAAGTGAAACTAAAAACAAGGCTCACAGGTTTTCTGATCCTGCCACTCAGAGAGAAGGGCAGGGCCAGGACACAGGTCTCCCTAGAGTCTGAGACAGTGGTGTGCCCAGCTCGTGCTGAGGGATGGCCACGGGAGTGGTCTGGACAATCTGCAATGAATGCCTCTAGTTTGCAGGCCAGAGAGCAGGGCTCAAACATTTGCTCATCGGCAGCAAACCTAGGGGAGGCCTCCCCCGACTGGCCTCAGCAGAACAGCCAACTCTGGATGTGAGCAGGATTCTTTGCCAACAGGTTTCTAGGTTGGATCTACTTCATCGTCCTTCGTGACTTAGTTATGGCACCAACAGGGACTGAAAAAGAGGGGCCTGAGCTACAGAAAGGACAAGTCCTTCTTGTGAGAGTCACGGGGATCTTCACCGTCAGCCCTGTCACGCTTCCCTCACAGGGACAATGCTCATGTGACTACGCCTCACCTCCTTCACATGAGTGGTTTAGAGAGAGGTGCGGGCTGAGGAGCAGCAGACCACTGGGCCAGGCAGAGGAATCCCAAATTCTAGGCTCAACTCAGTTTCAGGGAACCCTTGTCAGGGGCGGGGCCCTGTAAGACCCCTGGGGCCGAGGTGAAATTCCGTGGCCTCTGGCTGGATGGTGGGTCTCAGTCCTCTCCTTCCAGGGAGCAGATGGCCAGAGGGGCAGTGTTGTTGGCACCAATGCTGTAGCAAGGACTAAAGTAGGGCAGGAGGCGCCCAGGAAAGGGGTGGTGGGGGAAAGTGAAAATGTGGGAGCCATTGTCGGTCACGTTGTAGAAGGAGATGTCCTGGGCCTCATAATCCAGGAAGACACCCACCCGCCGGGGAGGGACTGGCAAGGGCAGGAGGGGGTATTCATCAGTGCCTGCCCGGTACTCATTGCCCTTCCTCAGCCTTATCACCCAGAAGCCATAGTTGGGGGATAAATAGACCACCTCCTTCCGGTCGACATCTTCCTTGCACACTCCCAGGCCCCATTCAGACCTGTCTCCCACCTCCACCTCCCAGTAGTGCCGGCCTGAGGAGAGGCACTGGCTGCCCAGGACGATGTTATAGCGGTAGAATCTCTCAGGATTGTCGGGCAGTTTCTGGTTGGTGTCTCCATAGCGCACGCACTTTCTGTCTTCAGACACGATGAGGCGGGAATAAGCAGTGTCTGGATCAAGGTGCACATCAGCTAGGGAAAAAGATCCTGGTTGGCAATGCTGGAACAGAGCGAGGGGCCATGGGCGAGGTCTCCCTGATAAATACAGCCCCGGATTTCTCAGTGACGGGTGGGAGTGGGGCTAGGTGAGGCATCCAGAGGACACTGAATGGTTTTATTTTCCTGGGCGGGGCCCCTCCCACTGCCCATCACAACCTCCGCCAGCACTCATTACCTGCATACGTCTTCAGGATCTCTCTCAGGCCGGGCACCCGGCAATCTGTCTTCAGTTCCAGGGAGACTGGTTCTGGCCGCTGGAAGCTCCAAGACTTGCTCCTAATAAAGGAGGGGTAAGCCTTGGGTCAAGGAGACTTAGCTCAGACACATGGACCTTCCCGTAGTACAGGGAAGAGGGGGTTGGCAGGAAGGTGCCATTCCCCAGCATCAACAAGCAAAGCTGTGATGCTTATTCGACTGAGAGGAAGGTTTGTTGCACAGACAGAACATTCACCCGACACGGGGAGAGGAACAGGTGTGCCACACTCAGAGCTTAGAGACTAATGGACATCTGTAGTGTTTTTCCCTCCTTGAGAGATCTATCTGACACCACATATTTTATAGCTTTTCTGAGATTCTTATTGATAACACTGGAAATGAATCTGATTAAATACAAAGAAGAAAAAAGAAAGGTGAATAAAGCTGCTTTGGCCAATGCAAGGAAAGAGGGAGAGGATTATGGAGCAGTCCCTGATTCTCTACCACATGGGTCCCTGTTCCTTCCCCACTTCTGGCCAGGCCCCACTATCCCCCCTGGGTCTGCCAGGGGCTCCAAGGATGAGAACGTACCTGTTTAAGACCTCCCGAATGCCCTAGAAGGAGAAAAAAGTGCAGCACATGAGTATCTGCTGTTCCTTGGAGGGAACAGACAGACACTGAGCGCTGGGAGGGGGTTTCTCTAAGGGCAAGGGAGACGCAGAGCAAGGCTGGAGAGAAGGTGTGCAGAGGAGGAAGGGAGAAGCCTACGGGAGGGCAGGATAGGCTAAACTGGACTGGCTGACTCTCAACTCTCTGGCCAAAGGAGGACTGGTATGATGCCAGAGCTGCCTGAACACCGCCCCACCTACCTGCCTACAATGGGTCAGGTCATCCAACCAGCCAGGGGCAGGAGAAGTGCGGGGATGGGGGTGGGGGATGGCTATGGGTGCACTCACCTGCAGCATCCAGCGGACAGGCCTCTGAGACCGCTCTTCCAGCTCTGCGATCAGCCGGCACAGGACCCGGCTCTGCTGGATGAGTGCATCGTGATTCAGCTCCAGTTTCTGTCTCGTCTCCCTCTCCTCCCTCTCCAGGCTGGCGAGAGCTGAGGCTGCCTCTACCTCCAGCTGCTGACCCGGTGGCTTGTGCTTTAGTAATTGCCGGTACTTCTCAAACTCCCACACGATACTCTGCTTTCGGGTTTCCACCTGTATCTGCACAGCCAGGATGGGAGAAAAGCACTGATATTGTTCATGCAAGGGCCACCAGGGACTGCGCGCGCACACACACACTCTGGAATGTTTTGGTACCAACTGTATGCCTGGCACTGTAGAGGCCAAGATGAAGGCTACTATTTTTCTTATCTTCTGTTCTCACATGCTTCTGGGGCCCTATTACCTATCCTTATCGACTCCAGTAGGGCCCAGGATATTAGCTTGGTACTATGTGCTCTAGACTATTTCCTATTTTCAGAATAGTATATGCTATTTTCAAAATAATGACCAGAGCATTACACTTGAGCCTCTAAGGCAGTGTAACAACTACACTGGTAGATGCTTTTGCTTCTTACTGGTATTATCTCAGTTCAATATGTTGTTTTTGACTAGTTCAGTGTTACCTTCTGTTGATCTAAAGTTCTGATAGTTTGGTAGTTACGGCCTCAAATATATTTCAGAGGTGATTTTCCAGTGTATGTGGGGGGTGTATGAGGACATATGAGGGCACTATTACAATCAAGAAACTGGAATGAGAAGTACATGGCCTGCCTAGGGCTGCACAACCTGTGGAGGAAGCTGGTATGAGGATTCCTGGCTCTGATTTCAATCCCCACATTCTGCTTCATAGAGATGAGGAAGTCACCATGGGCCAGCTCCAGGACAACATCGGAACCACCCAAACTCCTTCCCCAGGCGGCAACCTGCCTTCCAGGTGGCAGTTCGTTTCCTCTCACCAACTTCCAGCTTCCAGGCCTCTTCTTGCTCTTTCCTCAGGTGTTCCAAAGCCTCGTGGAGTTTCCACTGAAAGAGATAAAAACCTTAGCCAGTTGATAATGAGGCTTGCTAGGTAATGGGGAACAAAGTGTCCCTCAGGTGATGAGCCAGAAGGAATGCTGGGAGCAAAGGGATGCCAAAGAGGGAATGGAATCCTACCCACATGACATCCAAGGTAGCTCTCGTTCTGAGAGTAATTTCAACGCCCACAGTCTCTAAGTTTCTGTGGAGTGACAGAAAACGTCTGTTTCCAAGCTTGCTAGAAGACCTCCTTGGGCTTCCTATCCATGCCTCTTTATACTTATCTCCACATTACCCTATGGCCTCCTAAAACCTACCTATTCAAAGTGTGGTCCAAGGGGGTCGACAGCATCAGCACCACTTGGAAGCTTGTTAGAAATGCAGAGTCTCGAGCCCCACCCCAGACCTCCAGAATTAGAATCTGAATTTTGGCAAGAATTTGGGGTGGTTCAAATGCTCATTAAAGGTAAGAAGCACTATCCTAGAACACTCATGCAAGAGATTACTACTGGAAAGCATGAAGTATTCTGATGATGATATTAACCATTTTGTTAAAAAGTTACCAAGTACCACACATACGCTTAAGTACTAAATATACATTCAGTGCTCAACCTCTTGAGACTGGTATTATCCCCATTGTACAGATAAGAAAACTGAGGCTGAGAGAGAGAGAGACATACTCAAATCTGTTCAGCTAGTAACTGGTTGGGCTGGGACTTCACACTGCTGTGTAACTCCATGCTATGTGATACTGCCTCTCTATTCTAATACTCTCAAAACAAAATGAGCAAGTAAATATTTTTAATTTTGTAGAAATTCTTCTCACATAGAAAAACAGCTAATTCTGGGGATTTGTCTTACACTCTTACCTTCTAATCTCAACTTCCAGAAAGGAAATTAAGACTAGTATTGCATCACAGAGTTATTGGCATAATGATTCTGTAAAGATATGTTAACATGGACAACGGAAGAAAGTATAAGAAGCTGGAAGTCAATGAGATAAAAAAAAGGAATAGCAGGTATGTCAGAGGTGACTCCCCCTGCAGCCTCTCCCTCCACTCCTTCCCCCCTCAAAAAAATGGCTTGAAAGAAGAGAAAGAATACTGGCCCAGGAGCAAGACCCGAGTCATATCCTTTGATATTCCTTTAACTAACTTAACGTAAAGTCAAACCTAAATGACTCAGCCATAGTTTCTTCCATGATCTCAAATTTCTAAGCCTCAGTTTTGTCTATAAGACAAGGGGATTAAAGGAACTCACACAATGTCAAATGACTATTTGCTAGGAGTTTGCAGGTTCGGATAGCTGTAGCCTTGACTACCCCATACCAGATTCATTCAAGGCACCAAGAGCTCCAGCTAAACCAGACTGCGTCTCCTTCAAATTCTCAGTAAGGAAGCATCTTTGGGTTAGGCATTAAGCCATTTTGGGGTTAGGGATAGGGCATGGAAGTGGGAGGGAAGGAAGTCAAAGGAGGTCATTGATGCAAGGAGATGTGGCTCACTATCAGGTCCCAAGGCTCGGTGGGCATGAGGACCAAAGGAATCAGTTCTCATTTTATCTCTGGGGCCGCTGGTCAAGTTCCTAATTTAGACACAGCCAACTGAGGGGCAGAGAAGAGATTGGGGTAGCTAGCCTCAGCCCCCCACCTTGTACTCCCAGGCGACATCCTCCATGGGCACGACGCTGTGGGCCTCATGCTCAGAGGACCGGCTGCAGGTCTCACATGTGATCAGGCCGTCCTCTTTGCAGAACATCTTTAGCTGTTCTCCATGGAGCTCACACACATCACCCTTCAGCCCCATTCCTGGGTGCAGGCCTAACAGACAGACTTTTTCTACCACGTTGGCCAGCTGCCAATTAGGCCTCAGGTTCCCTGGCTGGACAGGAGTCCGGCAGAGGGGACATGTGTAACCCCAGTTCTGGGATTCCCCTGGGACCTCCCAGAGTCCAGCGAGACAGCTGTGGCAGAAGCTGTGGCCACAGTCAATGCTCACGGGCTCCCTCAGGTAGGCCATGCAGATGGGACAGGCCAGTTCTTCCACGACGGCTTCCACCAGTGCTGCCGGATCCATGGCTCCTTTTCACACCCTCCTGGGAACATGAACAAAACCAGGCGGAGGTACTGAAGGCTGAGAAGAAGAAAAGAAAAACAGGTAAGAGGCAAACGTAACAGAGGAGCAAAGGGATCCATAAATGGGAAAATTAATGTGTGGAAGAAAAACAAGTTCCTCCTTTCCATCCTTCCTCGGTCCTTTATTGACCCTGTTTAATAAGCACTGGCCTTCCCAACTGAATTTCTGACCGGGACACATTACCCACACCACAGAGGGCCATCCGGGGATGCTGGAGCAAGCGAACGAGGGGAACTCTCACTTTTCATTCATTCAGTCATCTCTGACCCTCCTCTGGGGTCATGAGACCCACCTCAATCATGCTCTCCAAATCAGCATTATTCCTCTTGAACTTGAATAAGGTCACAAAAATGGGATGTTTCAGTACCTAAAATAAGGCCAGAAATACCCCTAGTCTCACTCTGGGGAATGTTTATATGTATACTTATATACTTCAAGAGGCAAAAAAGAGGCTATGCCAGAAACCCATTGCCTACATGCGCAACTGGTTTCTTGTGTTGCACACTAAAGTGTAAAGTACAAGAGAACCAGCAATCCTTTCCCCACACCCTGTAAACCCCTGCTCCCTTCTCCACACCAGCATTCATGGAGATGCTGACACTAGAATATTAGAAGGAGAGATAAAACAACAGCCCTTGGCAGATAAAAACAAAGGTCATCTGATGTTAATCAAACCCATATAACGCAGTCACTATCCCAGCCAGAAACCTGAGATTTTCGCCAGGGCCACATATGGGTAAGTAACCTACACAGCCAATGGCGTGCTCTTGGCACGGTTGGCAATATCTACTCGTTCACTTTGCAAGTTTGTGGTACTAGCTAGAGTCTGTACATGGAAGAGCCATGTTGGTCTTAGTCACTGCACCTAAACAGTACCTGAAATGCAGTTATGACTGAATAAACTTTTCTCAAATAAATAAACCAGCTAGACATAGGAAATAGTTCCTACACTCAAAATGCTTTTATAATTTGTTAGAAAATTGAGAGCATATATTAATCATAATAGCAAGCACTCCTTGAGCACTTACACTATCCTGAGCATTTTACGTGGGCTAGCTTAGTTTATTTCACAACCTTAAGGAGAAACCATTATTCTACTGTTCTCATTTTACAGATGTTTGGTCCTGGGCCCCACCATTCTATCTTGGGCAAATTACTAACCTCTACACTTGAAGGTATGATAAAAATTCAAGAGAGAGAGACATCACTGTGGTTTCGAGTAGTGCAGGAAGTCTTCCTGGAGGTAATGAAGCAGTAAGTAGATTTTGCAGGACTCTCTGTTAAAGGCGAGCAGGTGGTCCAGCCTTCTCAATGGCCTCCCTGTCTCCTGCTTCCCCTCCCCCCACTAACACTACCAAACTGTGGGATCTAGTACCTTAAAACCTGTTTTATGAAATCACTAACCCACTGAAGAGCCTATCCTGGCTCCCCAGCACCCAGGCCAATAGGAAGCTCTTGTTCTTCATCCTTGAAATAGCACCTGTGTCCAGTTAAGCAGAGAGAAAAACTTCCACACTTTCCTACAGCCAGACCCCTGCAGACTTTCCTGGTCATTCCACCCCACTTGGGTTCCTGCTGTTCTCCCAGCGTGAAATGACTTCTCCATGACCCTGTTCTTCACATCATTGGACATGTATGTGTTTATTGTCTTACTTGCCCACTAGAAGTTTCAAGAGGATAGTGACACCATCAATTTTGTTCACGCCTATATCCCCAAGGCTAAGAACAATGCCTCCAACAGTTTTCTTTTAATACATAAGAATTAAATGCAACTGTTGAGGTCCAGCTGACCCTAGGTTGGAAGTGGGAAAAGTGTCAACATCCTCACCTAAGACAGAGGGACACCAAGAGCTCCCACAACACAGGTTGAGATCTATGATTGAAAGCTACCAAGATCAACAGCAGAATAAAAAAATAGAATGGAAAACTGGTGGGAGTAGGGAAGTGAGGGAAAGAGCAAAATGATAAATCAAGAAATGCGGTGTAAGTATATTACTTACATTTAGTAGGGCCATAAAAAGATTTCAGCATGAAAAAGTTAAAAGCGTGGACTCTGTAAAAAGGATTTAGAGGTATTGCTCTTAGGATGTAAAACCTGCTTCACTGTTTTCTTTGTTATACATAAGTTAGTTCGACAGAACTTCATTAAACATTTAATTGCTTCGAAATTGCCTTTGGCAGGGCGGGGAGTCGGTCTGGGGAAGACCTTGGAAAGGAGGGGGCGGAGCTTGGAAAAGCTTTGCAAGGAGGGACCTGAGTGGGGTGAGGGGTGAGTGGAGGCGGCGATCTTCCGGGTTCGAGCAGGGGGGCGGGGGTGGGAAACCCCAGGCCCCAGGGCGCGGGGCCGGGCCCCAGGGCAGCGGCACAGTGAGGAGACCTGGCAGGACCTCTGGCTTCAGAAGAGGCACGGCTGTCTCCCCACATCCCCCCTTAGCCCGGACTGGCGCCCCGCGGCGACCGCCGGAAGTGGAGCTGCCAGGTTCCCACGGCCGAGTGTCCGCAAGGTCAGAAGCGGCTGGACCGCAGCACTTACCGCCCGCGGGCAGACGGTCCCCGCAGCCGCCGGCTCCTCGGCCTCTCGCCGGCTCTTCGGCCTGTCGCCCGCCCTCAGGCCCCGCCCACGGGGCCGAAGCCAATGAGCGGCGGGCAAGGGCCCGGCGCCGGAATTCGTCCAGCCGCATCTTTGTGGAAGCAGCCAATCACAGCCAGGGACAGGAGAACCCTAGCCAATCAGAGGAGGGGACGGTCCTCGGCACGCCTCTGGGCATGCCTGTTTTTTCTCTGCTATCTCGGTTTTTGGGTCCCTTTCCCAGCTCAGAGCCCTTGGAGCTGTGAAAGGGCCGGGGAGGCTGTCGCCGGACGCATCGAAGGTGGGGCTCTCGGGAGCGGGCGCCCAGGCTCGGTGTTAGCGGCGGCCCGGTCGGTTCCCGGTCCCAGGAACCATGGATGGGCCACGCTTCAGCCCTAGCTGACCAGCGGCTCTTCCGAGCGAAGCTCGTTGCTTCCGGGTGCCGAGGCCTAATGCTGTTCATGTGCCAGTTTCCTGTGTTAAACTCCCCAACATGTGAGATCAGCCATGCTTGGCTCAGTGACGCAATTTAGCGCAGGGCCGGGCACATGGCGGGGCTCTGCCGTTTCCAGCAAGACGAGCGACCTCTCCTGGCTCCAGGCATCGGATCCTGGGTTCTTATTACCCCCTGTCCCCCGTCTATTTTAGCAGGCACATTTTTCATCACTATTGCTGCCACACGCCTTAAAGTTAGAAGCAGAGACTGGGAGCTGGTGGAGTGAAGGTGAAATGGATCCCTGGTCACAAGCTGTCATTAAAAAAAATTAAAATAAAGTTTTATTAAACAACTGATACCCCTCCCTCGCCCAAACAGACACAGACTTATATACAGACATACAGCTTCTAAAGGGAGTGAATTGGATTTTTCTTTGGACTCCCTGCACCCTGTCCTTTTCCTGATATGTAGGTGTTTACTGAATAAGCAAATAAAGGCACATCCAATCTACATGGAAAATAACAAGGAAATCCTCCAAGTGAAGCTCATTTCCATTGTTTGGATTTAAACTCTTTGGGTCCTCAGGCCAACATCAGGGCCCAGGACATGGTGGAAATTCTGAAGGGTGAGGCCCGGAAAATTCCTGAAACAAATGGGGGAGCAAAAAGAAGAAAAGAGGTAATTGAGTTTTGAGCTGGATCTTCTGTTTCACCTGAATCTGGATAAATGGCTGCCATGACAGAATAGGGAGTGGGTTCATTGAAACAAACCACTTTAAACATTTATTGGACACCAGCTTTTTGCAACACTTTGTGCTGGATGCTGGGATCACAACTGAGGCACACAGTCTCTGCTCCTAAAGAGCTCAGGATCAAGTTGGTTGTGTTACAGGGCAGCAAGAAGCTCAGAAAATTCCAGGGCAAGTGGAATAGGGAAACCGAGACAGGAAAGTTAAAACAAAGCCAAACAATCTGGACAATTTGTAGCCGGTTTATAAATAACAAGCCATTATCTTCCCCAGACAAGGACACTTGAGAGCAAATGGTTAAAAATCTCCCTAAGGAGAGAATGCAGAAAAGGAAGGTGAAAGGAAAGGCCAGTTTTACTCCCTAAGCAGAAAACCCAGCAGTTTCAATGCTTGACAAGATAAAATGGCCAGGTGCTTCTCATGAATTCTGGGAAGGCCACAATACAGTAAAAAGGGACCTTGATAATTAATCTGTGTCAAAATATTCAGCAGAGGAATTCTGAAACCTATAGATAGAAGGATTTTGATGGTTTCAGGTATTACATTTAATCATTTAATCCATTTTGAGCTTATTTTTGTATATGACATAAGAAAGTGGTTCAGTGTCGTTTTTTCTATGTATCTTTAGTAATCACTTACTGAAGAGACTGTCTTTACTTCATTGTATAGTCTTGCCTCCTTTTTCATAGATTAATTGACCATATAAGTGAGTTTTATTTTGGGGCTATTTTGTGCCATTGACCTATATACATTGTATCTGTTTTTATGCCAATACCATACTGTTTTTTTAATTGAATTTGTTGGGGTGACATTGGTTAATAAAATTATATAGTTTTCAGGTACACAATTCTATGATACATTATCTGTATATTGATTGTATTGTGGGTTCACCACCCCAAGTCAAGTCTCCTTCTAGAACCATATGTTTTGATTATTGTAGTTTTGAAGTATAATTTGACATCAGGGAGTGTGATACCTTCCATTTTGTTCTTTCTCCAGATTTCTTTGGGCTATTTGGGGTCTTTTGTGGTTCCATATAAATTGCAGTATTAGTTGTTTTAATACTGAGAGTACCATTGGTATTTTAATAGGGGTTGCATTGAATCTATGTATTGATTTAGGTAGTAAGGACATTTTAATAATGCTAATCCTCCTAGCCGATGAACAAGGTATATTCTTCCATTTATTTGTATCTTCTTTAATTCTTTCTTCAATATCTTACAGTTTTCAGAGTACAGGTTTTTCACTTTCTTGGTTAAATTTATTCCTAGGTATTTATGCTTCTGATGCAATTGTAAGTGGGGTTGTTTTAGTAGTATCTCCTAATTATTCATTATTTATGTGTAGAACACAACAGATTTCATATAATCTGTAACCTGAAAGTTTGCTGAATTCATTTATTAGTTCTAATAGTTTCTTGGTGGACTCTTTAGGATTTTCTATACTAGGGTATTATGTCATCTGCAAATAAAATTTTACTTCTTTCTTTCTAATTTGAATGCCTTTTATTTCTTTTTCTTGTCTGATAGCTGTGGCTAGAATATTCAATACCATGTTGAATAGAAGTGACAGTGATAGTGGGCATTCTTGCCTTGTGAAAATATTGAAACAAAAATATAGGGATAGAGTATTATTTTAAAAGCTGTACCATGGTCTACCTTACTCAGTATTCTTTTTTTAAAAAAATATATATTTTATTGATTTTTTACAGAGAGGAAGGGAGAGGGATAGAGAGTTAGAAATATCAGTCAGCTGCCTCCTGCACACTCCCTACTGGGTATGTGCCCGCAACCAAGGTACATGCCCTTGACCGGAATCGAACCTGGGACCCTTGAGTCCACAGGCCGACGCTCTATCCATTGAGCCAAACCGGTTAGGGCTTTACTCAGTATTCTTATTACTGTAACAAGGAAAACACTGTTTGAAAAGTTCCTTTGGGAAATAGCCATTTAAAAAGGGAACCAGCCATTTAAAAATGGTGCGTGATGTTGCTACCAAAAATGTAAGGGGACCTTCCCATTAAACATGTCTCAATTGAAGTAATAGAAATATGAGTTATGAGTGAACATCAACAAGAAGACCAATAATCTCTGCATTAAGAGTGAATTAAAAAGGATCTGTAAACCTCCTTCTTTAAATATGCACATCAGTGTCCATCCCCCCTACCTAAAAGGAGGGTATAATTACTCAGAGGTATGAAAAAAGATAATTCCATAATGTTAAACGCTTTCAGTTAAACAAAAGGAAAAGAATAAAGTGGTTCCATCAAGATCAGGACTCAGGAAAGATCTCCTTAAGCAAGGAAGTTTAAACAGACACCTGAAGGCTAAGTATTAATCAGAACAGGGAGTAAAGTTAATGTCCTTCCCATGGGTAAAAATATGTGAAAGCTGAAAGGTGAGAGAAGGCTTGGCACATTGTAGCCATAGGATAATTTTGGTACATCTGGGACTCCGTATGCAAAAGGGAGGTAGACTTGCTGGTGATGGGATATAGACGTACACAGAGGTGACTCATGGAGGCCTTATGAGCTGGGGTAAGAAGTATGATGCCTGATGTTGTTACCAAAACTTTTCATTCTATGTCACTGGGAAGATACTGCAGACTGATTTGTGCTTTGAAGGTCGCACTGACCACAGTGTGGAGAGTGAATTGGTAGGAAAAATATTCAGGGAGGCTGGCCAGTGAGCGAGTTATTCTGATGATCTAGGCAAGAGCTTATTTTGACTTGAACTGGAGTAAAGGCAAAGGAGATGGAGAAAAATAATCGAATTCATGAGCTATCCAGGAGGAAAACAAAGAAGATTTGATGATTTTTAAAAATTATTTTTCAATTGCAGTATAATTTCAATATCATTTTGTATTGGTTTCAAGTGTGGTTAGACAATTATAGACTTTACAAAGTGTCCCCTTGGATTATTCCAGCACCCACTTGACACCATACATATTTACTACAATATTATTGACTCTTTTCCCTATGTTGTACTTTACATCCTGTGACTATTTTATAATTATCAATTTGTACTTAATCCCTTCACCTCTTTCACCCAGTCCCTCAATGGCCCCTCCTCTCTGGTAGGGGGCATTCACTGTTGGGCGACTGGGCCTACTCTCTGTGTCTTCAATTTTGTTTGCTCATTTATTATATTCTTTAGATTACACATATAAGTGAAATCATATGGTATTTGTTTTTCTCTAATTGACTTATTCCACTGGGTATAATACCTTTTAGGGCCATTCATGCTATTGCAAATGGTAAGATTTCATTTTTTTTATGTCTGAGTAATATTCCATTATATATGTACCACAGCTTTTTTTATTCACTCATCTGTTGCTGGCACTTGGGTTGCTTCCACATCTTGGCTATTGTAAATAACACTGCGATAAATATAGGGGTGCATATAGTCTTTCAAATTAGTGTTTCTTCAGATAAATCCCTACAGTGGAATTGTTGGGTCATAAGGCAACCCATTTTTAACTTTTTGAGGAACCTCCATAGTGTTTTCCATGGTGGCGGCATCAATCTGCATTTCCACTAATAGTGCACAAAGGTTCTTTTTTTTCTGCATCCTCTCCAATACTTGTTGTTTGTTGATTTATTAAGGCTAGCCATTTGACAGGTGTGTGGTGATGTCTCATTGTGGTTTTAATTTGCATTTTTCTAACAATTAGCCATGTTGAGAATCTTTTTATATGTCTATTGGCCATCTGTATGAAAAGGACTTGGTGCTTGACTGGATGTGTTTGGAGGGGGAGGTGAGAGAGAGACAGGGAGAAGGAGGAGAAGATAGCTTCTAGATTTCTGGCTTGGGCAACAGAATCATTTCTGTGACAAGGAACAAAAAACCCACACTGGGGGCACAGACTGGGACCAGAGATAATGAGCTTAGTTGGAGGTGCTGAGATTGAGGTGCCTTAGGGACACTTAAATGGTGATGTCCTATAGACATTGCCATGCCTTGAGCTCAGGATATTGGTCTGGATTGTTTGGGAGATAAAAACTATGGGAGCAGGTGATATTGCTCCCACTCCACTCATGGTTACCATGTACAGAGGGAAAGACAGAGGGTTGACCAGGGTCATAGCCTTGAAGAACTCCAAGTGACACAGGTGTGTTTTCTAGTAATGTGAGAAGTAAAGGACAGAGAGCCTCTCAACTAACTCCATCTTGTTGACATTTGTGTTCAATCTCTTCTAGCTCCAAAATACACATTTTAAAAACTCTCCTTTGATCTATCAATTCTTCCCATATTGCCTATTTCACTGCTTCTCTTCATGTACAAAATTTTTAAAAATGTTATCTACATCCACGTTCTCCATTTCTTCCCAACATACTCCTCACTCTACTTCATTCAAGATTCTATTCCTACCACTTATCCCAAGGTAACCAGTGACCCTCTCTGTTTTCAGTCTACAAACTGCCTGATCTCTCAGCAGCCTCTGCACTGCTGCCCTCTCTTCCTTCCCAATGTATTTTCTTCCTCTGGCTGTTGTAGCACTATCTCTGTATGCGAAGGAACCGCTGAGCTAAAGCCAGCCCTGTAGCACTATCTCAACTGGATTTTCTCCTATGCCAGTGGCTCTTCCAGTTGTTTTGAATAATAATAATGAGCACAAACATTCACTGGAGAGTTGCTAGTATTTTATTTTTCTCTTCAAACTGAGGCTAGGGGTGGTCATTCCATTAGTAAGTGGTTGGGCTCGGATTTGGACACAAGTCTGAGTCCTACATATAAAAACAACCACGCTACATTACCGTGTGTGTGAGTGTGTGTGTGTGTGTGTGTGTGCGCGCGCGCGCGCGCGCGCGCTGGAGAACAGAAGCCAGCGATTAGTGGTTCAAGGAAGAAAGAGTTGTCTTGAGAGAAAGGGAGAGCTAAGGGGCAGCATAGTACTGTGGAATGAGTTGCTTCCTTAGGACCTTAAGGGGCTGCAACTCCCCAAGACTACCACAAGAGGGCAGTATCAATAAGTGAGAAGCTGCCTGAGCAACAGCTCTGGATACCCTTGGATAGTATATTCTGAGCGTGAGTGAGAATACCCTTGTCTGTGTGTTTTCTAGTGTGTGCCCACACTGCCATTCCAGTAGCTTCGGGTCATTTCTCTTCGTCTGTCCAACCTATGGCACTTGCCTTCCCTCTAGTCTCCTGAGCTGGCCTTAGAATGGTAACAGAGCGCAGCCCCTTTGGGTAGAACTCAGGGCTCAGCTTTCCAGGGGCACCTGAGCAGAGCGTGGCTCCCAGGGAGCCTGGAGTAATTCACTCTTCATTATCCCTCACACTCCCTAGGGTCCCAGAAAAGCTATATATGAGCGGTGGCTTTGGACAGAGATACTGTAGGTGAGTGTGTTAGGCTCAGCTCAGGTAGGGTCGGTGAGGCTTGCCACAGAGACTGTAGGATAGGAGGCATTTCTGAGGAAGCCTGGCCTTTGCTGAGACAGCCTGGTTGCTTGGAGAGTCTGCCTGCTCCTACACCTCCCAGATCACAGAGGCCTGAATTCCAGACCTTGTTCAGGGACCTACCCAAAGAGGAATTTCTTCAAACCACTGTGAGACCTCTTTAGAATTTCCAACTCCCCAGTTCCAGCCTCCCACCCTTCACTGAAGAAACAAGGCAAGCGAAATTAATTTACCCAGGAAAAATATGTGTGGTGGTGGTGGTGGTGGAGATTGGTAATGAAGAAGGAAACTGATGGCTGGAAGGTTAAGCTGGAGCCACACTGCTAATGCAGACCAGGTGATTTCAACTCTATCTTGAAGGCTTTGGGAGTCACCTGTAACTTGCTAACTAGGAGCCTGACATGGCAAGTTTGCTGTGTAGGTGGTGGTGACGTGAAAGGTGGATTGACACAGACTGGGTTTAAAGTCAGGAAGGTGAGATAGGAAGCACTTTTCATAATCAGAGCAGAGTGGATGATGTAATGAGGTTGGGAGAGAGTGAGGGTGTGTTAAATAAGGGAAAAGGCCATAATAAATTAATTGGTAAACAAAATCACACCTGGAGGTGAAAGAGCGGAGAAATCAAGCTGGGACTAGATGGGTCTAGATGACTTGGGTCACAGAGTGTTACCATTCAGAAAAGGTCCTCTTTGGGGCAAGATGGGTATGAGGATAGTCTATCAAGTAGAAGTATGAAGAGGCAGCAGGTTATATGGGTGTGGATCTCAGGACAGAGGCTTAGAGCAGAGTGGTCTGTGTAGAGAAAAGAAATTGAGCCTGGGATGTTGTGGGTTCACGGGGTAGAGTAGTGGAGCGAGAAAGGTGTGCCTGTGGACACCAGATTGCACCACCAGCCACATGGACTGATGTTCTTTCCATGTCTCAGGTGCACCTGGTTTACATGTTACACCCCAGACAAGCAGAATCTGGGTCTGACTGTTATGTGGGCCTTGAGAAATCCTGATGAAAGAGTCTGTTCTTTTTTTTTTGAGTCTGTTCTTTCTTGGGACTAGAAAGAACAGTTTTTCTTCACCCTCATCTCCCTGAGAACTCCAGATTAGCTTTTCCCAAACTTCTTAGATCAAAAACAAACCAGCTTGGGAGAAGGGTATAATTTTTTTTTGTTTTTTAAAATATATTCTATTGATTTTTTACAGAGAGGAAGGGAGAGGGATAGAGAGTTAGAAACATTAATGAGAGAGAAACATCGATCAGTTGCCTCCTGCACACCCCCTACTGGGGATGTGCCCGCAACCAAGGTACATGCCCTTGACTGGCATCCAACCTGGGACCCTTTAGTCCGCAGGCCGACGCTCTATCCACTGAGCCAAACCGGTCAGGGCTGTTTTGTTTTTTAACTGGATTTCTGGACCCCTCCCCTGGAAATTCTGGAGTAGGACCTGGGGGTAAGTTCTCAGTAACTGCTTCAGATGAATCTATCAGGGAAGTCAGAGAAATGCTGCTCAGGCCTAAATAAAAATTTGTCTCTTGAAATCTAGTCCGACTCAACCCCTGATTCCTGCCCTAAATCAGATCAGAGTAGGTAACTACAGCCTGAAGCTCAAACTCTAAATTCAAACCAACTCTAACCCCACATGCGCTAGAAGAGCTGGGGTTAGTGTAGATGGGAGGTTCTGTGCAAGCCAGTCTACTCTGTTGGGGAAGTGGCCAAGAGCAGTGCCCCTGGTCAGCTCTGGAAATGAAGAGCTGTTGAATATGCTTTCCGAGTGCGTCATCACACACTGAGATTAATGGGACCTCCAGGGAGGGATGCACAAGGAGGATTAGAGTAGAGGGAAGATGGAGTTCAGAATTAGTGTACTAGAAATACTCAGTCTTTCTCTCTGTTACTTCAGTACTTCAGTGCCCTGCCCTTATGTTCCTTCTCTCTGCTGAGCCACTAACTGAAAATGTTTCTTTTTCACTTTCATAGTTGTTGGAATTGGATGCAAAAGCCTCAGCTCTTAGGTCCTGTCATGGCTACTCCAAATGGAACTGTGGTCCACCCAGCATACTTCCTGCTGGTGGGCATCCCTGGCCTGGGACCTAACACGCACTTTTGGCTGGCTTTCCCACTGTGCTTTATGTATGCTTTGGCCACCCTGGGCAACCTGGCCATTGTCTTCATCATCCGCATAGATAGGCGCCTGCATGAGCCCATGTACCTCTTCCTGGCCATGCTTTCCACCATTGACCTAGTCCTCTCCTCTGTCACCATGCCCAAGATGGCCAGCCTCTTCCTGACAGGCATCCAGGAGATTGAATTCAATGTTTGTCTGGCCCAGATGTTCCTTATCCATGCTCTGTCAGCCATGGAGTCAGCTGTTCTGCTGGCTATGGCTTTTGATCGCTTCGTAGCCATCTGCCACCCACTGCGCCATGCTTCTGTGCTCACAGGGCCTACTGTCGCCAAGATTGGACTAGCTGCCCTGACCAGGGGATTTGCATTCTTCTTCCCACTGCCCTTCATCCTGAAGCGGTTGTCATACTGCCGAACACATACTGTCACACACTCCTTCTGTTTGCACCAAGATATTATGAAGCTGTCCTGTACTGACACCACGGTCAATGTAGTGTATGGACTCTTCATCATCCTCTCAGTCATGGGTGTGGATTCCCTCCTTATTGGCTTCTCCTACATCCTCATCCTGAGGGCTGTGTTGGAGCTGTCTTCTCGGGGGGCAGCACTCAAGGCTTTCAACACCTGCATTTCCCATCTCTGTGCTGTATTGGTCTTCTATGTACCCCTCATTGGGCTCTCAGTGGTGCATAGGCTGGGTGGCCCTACCTCGTTGCTCCATGTGATGATGGCTAATATCTATCTCCTACTACCACCTGTGGTCAACCCCATTGTCTATGGAGCCAAGACCAAGGAGATCCGTTCACGGGTCCTCCACATGTTCTCACAGGGTGGCAGGTGAGCAGGTTTACCTTCCCAGTGCCCTATATTCCTACCAAATATGGGAGGACAAGGATCCTGTTCACGGTCTTGGTGATTGGATCACCCATCCCATTGGGCTGTCATTTAGTTATCGAAATGGATCTTGAATTCTGTTTCTAGGAATGTGTCAATATATGAGAACTTATGACTCAGTCTGAACTAGCCATCCTGGAGAATGGTTACCCTAGTGTCTCTGCTCTGGTGGCCTTGCCATATATCCCTCCTCCAACTAGAAAAACATACAGGTTTTACACAATAAGGCTATAAATGCCATGGCTCAGGATAATTCCAGTTTTGATATATGATTTTAATTATTATTGCTCCCATAAACTCATGTCATTAAAGCTGTGTTGGTCATAAAGCTTCTTTTTTGAACCAAAAGTGGGATGGGGGAAGGTGATAGTAATTGAAGAGAGGGGAGGGAGATGGTAACAGGAGATGAGACAGCTCACATGAAGTATTTACATTTCTGTATGCATGTGGGTGTATTTATGTGGAAACTGCCAATGCTCATCTATGTGGCCCTACTGGAGATTGCTTTTCCATAAGAGTACTGTGTATTCTGAGTGTGGTAATGAGTGTGTAGGTATATTTATGTGGGTGTATGTGATCTTTAGTGTGTGTGCGTGTGTGTGTGGCGTGCGTGAGTGTGTGTATATACATAAGAAAGGGACCAGTTGTGCAGTTTGTGAGTGTGATAGCTGTGACTAGGCATATATATTTCGTGAATAACAGATCTGATTGCATCTTTATTGTGTTTCTGTGGTCTCAGTTGGTATGTGATATGCACCTATTTGAGAATGTTGAACAATATCTTTATGAGTATCTGATGAAAATGTTGCCTCTATCTTTTCTTCATATTTGTAACATGGAAAATGTAAAGTATAATATGTAGAATGTAAAATATTATATATTTGTAACAATGTAGTATATGTAATATGCATGAGTGTATGGAATGTATGGTTTAGGATGGCTATGTGATGTTTATCTTTGGGCATATGCCTGTTGTGCATAGTACTAGTATTTGTGATATTAAATCATTTTTTGTGATACATGTGTCTTTAGTCACATGTAGGTGGAATGTAATGTCTGAAGGATATGTGTGTACACGTGTGTGTGTGTGTGTGTGTGTATGCAGTGTTTGTGAATAATGTATTTTAAGGCATATGTCTGGTGCATATACTTTAGGATACATTTCTTTTGTTGTTGTTGTTGATCTTTTGAATTCTTATTATGCTTTCTAAGAAAAACGAATCTGTTATTCCGGAAATGCTTGTATCTTCCTCTCCCTTTGTTCATATTCTCTTCTTCTACACTGAGATCCAAAAGGAAATTGAAAAATTCTAATCATGCTTTTGATGCAGGTGATTCTTAGAGGTCATGGGTCTTGCCATTTTTCTCTTAGTGAATAGGTACCTCTTTACTGATTCTCACCTTGTTTTTCACTAATCTCATTTTCTCTCTTCCTATCCCTCATCAAACCCTTTTCTCAGAGCTCCTCTCGATGCCACTTGAATTGAAGCCTGATAAAACTATAAATGTTGGACTGCTCAAAGATATATGCATTTCTTTAAAAAAAATCTTTATTGTTGAAAGTATTGCTAGTATATATGTCCCCTTCCCCCGGCCCACCAACCTCCTCCAGCCCACCTCTGCCCCCCGCCCCAGGCCCTCACCACCCACTGTCCGCAGGACACATTTCCTTTGTGTGGTAGGTGTGGATTATATGGCACAAGAATGAGTACACTAACTGTGTGTCTGGGCAGTGATTACCGAATGATGTCTCTATGTATTAGGGGTGGCAATAGGAAGTTAAGGTCCTGATTATGGAAGTAATTTCCAAATCTGAGAGCAATCTCAAAGGCCCAGTTTCGTGGCCTGGGCTCAGCCTGGGTATGGCTCAGCCTCTGGAAGTGATAGGAAAGGAGACTGCTTCCTCTTTACATCTTTTCATAGACCAGACCACACCTTCTTTTTCCTGATTGCAGGATTTTAGGTGCTTCTGTTACCACTTCCCACACTTCTTGCTCTTCCTGAGGTATTGATCTCTCTAAATCCCTGGCCTCCTGCCTCAATATCAGGTCCCAGTATCGTCTCCCCTTCCCTTTCTTGCTGGTCTATCAAACATGTTTAAATGTCATTGGTTCTAGGGAGGCTCTCTCAATCCTTTGGGGCAGGGGTTGAGGGCACTGATATGAGACATTGTAAAGGCTCTGGCATCTCCTAGAAATAAAAAATGTTAACATTGATGAAAAAATAAAAAATAAACAAAATTTAAAAAATGTTCACAGTGAAGAAAACAATGTAGGTTCATTTGCAGCAGAGGAAAGAATACTAAAGTAGTACTTATGAGGTTAAAATCCTGAAAATATCATGAAGTGGTATACTATATAACCACCCTGGATCTCATTTCCTCTTCTGTGTAATGAGAAACTATAATAGCAATGATGTTGTAAAGCTCAAATACTATGAACATCCTTTATAAATTGCCAAGTATTGTAAATGTGCAATAAACTATTATATTCATGTTTGTTTTATTGCTTTAGGAAACATCCACCTTGTGGCTTTGTGAATGGTGCCTCAGAATTGTGCATCACCAGTTTGGCCTGACTTATTGTCATTAATTAAAACAACTTTTTATTTATTTATTCATAAATTGTTTTCATAGAAGTTGAAATTCATTTCCCTGTGAAATTCAAATTTACCAGTGCAATTCAATGAAAGCACAACCTTGCCAAGAAATTCCTTTAAATGTGGTTGATATCTATATCAAGAAAAGAGATATTATGGGGTTAAAATGAGATGCCATCTAGGTTAGGATCACTAGCTTTGATATTTAGGCATGTTACTTAGCTTACTGAACCTCAGTAATTTTGGAAACTATAAGCACTGTAAAACAGAAACATACTGTAGCTCCTGTGGGTGGTTGTGGGATTAAATAGAACAATAGATGTGAAAACACATGGAAAATAGAAAGTGATCAATAAATGTTGGTGCCAATACAGTCATCCCTCACTTTAAGTCATTGGTAGATCTTGTGACTTTAAGTGAAACGCTTGTAATGAAACTGACTTGACCACAGGCTAATTGATATAAGCAAGACTTAAGTTCCTGCAGCATCTCATCAACATTATAACATTGTTATAACATCAATGACGTTCAATAAAATGACATTATTTGAGGACATGCTGTAGTTTTAAATAATAAAGTGAATAAAATAAGATATGCTTATTTTATTATGGGGGGAAAACATTTAAAAGTATAGTCATCTTCACTCTTTATAACCACATTCTGTGTAAAGGCCAGAGCTCATCCCTGATCTATATTGCAATGTCCCTGGTTTTAGATGAACTCATGGCCTTCTTTCTCAGGAGATCTGGGGACATCTCTGAGTCCCCTAGAATCTCTATATTTAAATAACTGGTAGTAACTGCACTAACTGTTGCCTGTTGGAAAACCTGGCTAATTGCTCACCAGATTAAAGGCTTCCTCAGGCTCCCACAGTCTCTGTGCTTCCCTCTATCATAAAATTAGCGCTCTATATTCCAACTGGATGTTTACCGCTCTGTCACAGAGCTTAAATAGTTATGTAACCATTTGCTCATCCTCTGTTATAGAACTTAAATATCCACATGATAGTTGTATGTCTCCCTTGAGGACAAGGACTAGGTTTTTGTATCTGCAGCACCAGACATATAAGGTGCTCAATGGCTGTGGGGCTGGGCCTTTCGGAGAGAGGGAAAGGCTGAACGCTTTCTTCACTTTACATAAACTCTTCTTCTTTTCTCAATAAATTATAGTCCTTAGTTTGACTTGTGCTATTTTATAAAGTCCACAAAGTACTTTCTGCTATTTTATAAAGTCCACAAAGTACTTTCTGCAGCTATTAATGATCAATTATGATCCAAACATAACATTATATTGAAGATCATTTCGTATTATCCACTCATTATGTCATGAATCTTAGAGTTTTCTTGTCTGGCTGAAGTCACTATGCTAAGTGAGCACTGGATATGCGACATCTAAGCTTTTCTGGTGGAACTTTCCCCAGCTTGCTCCCATGCATGTGCTGATCAGTATTCAGCTGAATTTTTGAGGAGGACCCTCTACATATCTCTGGAGTTCTCTCTGTGTAGATCTCTCATCTCTAATCCTCTGCATTCAAATTCTAGCTAGCTTGGTCTTCCTGAACTCTCAGCTCCATAGCCTCAAGTTCAGGTGTCCTCTATCTGGGGTCTCCGCTGCTGTGCCACAGCATGAAAACTCTCTCAAGGCTATGAACTGAGGAACCACAGGTTCACCTCACGTGTTTCCCATGTTTCAGGGCTCACTGTCCTTCATTGCCTGATATCCAGTATCTCACAAATCATTGTTTTATATATATTGTCCACTTTAGGTCTCTTTGGGTGAATGTTACTTTCTGTTACTCCACTTTGGCCAGCAATGGAAGTTCCTGGGGTATTTTTAAAGTCTTCACACAGTGTAAGTCTAAATGGGAGGTGGTTCAAGGGTGATGACAACAAGTGTCCGGCTGCAGGTGTGAAGGTACTCGGAGCTCTTGTATTCCTGAGTTTTGATGTGGTCTGAGTTGAAATGACATTATCTGTTTGTGCACAGCTTAAAGTCAGCACACCCTGTGTTGTGAATTTAAAACTTCCAGTTGTAAAATTAGTCAAGGAAAAGTAAGAAGAAATAAACTAGAATTCACTTTGCTTTATTTATAGACATGATTTTTTAAAAAACTTATTTAAATATGTAAGGTATTTACTTTCACATTCAAATTGTTCTCCAACTCCCTAGAATGTTCTCTCACTATTTTTGTCCTCAAGAGAGAGCAGATGTCCTTGGTCTTATATGGCTGGTGTTGGGGTTAGGGGAGAATTAAAGAAATCACATCCTTCTTCCTCAGCCAGACATTCAGAAACCCAAGACTAAAGAAGAAGGCAGAGGCATGGTCCCTGGGGACCACTGGTATGAGTTAGCTAGACACAGGACCCCAAAGGCTGGAGACAAAGAAGATGAGCTTTGGGGGAAGGCAGATGGGGCCATTGGCTTAGTAAGGACCCAACCAGGTGCCACCAGTGGAAAGAAGGTGGAGGACAGAGAAAGCTTCAGGAAGGTGATGAGCTGGCACTTAATCATGGGGTCTCTCTTAAAAGCATATATAGCCTTTCCTCTGGCTGAGTTTGATGAACCTTGGAAGAAATGTGGAGAAAAGCCCCTCACAAAGACCATGGACACACAAATGAGTTATTTTTTTTGTAGCCTTCCCTTGCTCATTTTCCCTGTCTAACTTCACATTTGGATCTGGCACAGGGCCCATCTGAGGAGGACTCTAGGGATCTCAGCTCTTTCTGTCCCTCCTTCCCCATCCCCCAGGCATACCTTCCCCGGACACAGAAGCCAAGAAAGACACAGGACCCACGGTTGTTTAATGAAGGGTACCTGCTGATAGACCCTCTGGGCAGTACTCCCCCCTGCAGCAGGGAGAAGCAGAAGGAGGAGGAGATAAGACAGAGAACAAATAAATAACCCTGATCAGAGAGGTCCAAAGGAGGGGGCAGAGACAGAGAGGGCTGCACTGCAGTGTAGCTGACAGACCTCTGCTGGAAAAGTACTGGAGAAAAGGGCACAGGTTTCTGCAGTGCAGCTGAGGTGAGTGCAGGGAAGCAGGGGTACATCCGGGCATGAGGGCTGCTTGTAGCTAGGGGTCTCCCATCAGACCTGCTGAGTGAATGAGAAATAAGACTGAAGAACCAGAAGTATAGGGGTGGAGCTGGGGATATGAAGGTGGCCCCTGACTCACATGACAGACAGCCTCAGCAATTTCTATGTTTGTGTGGTAAAGGGAAGCACAGATGGTAGTTTTCAAGCAATTTTCCAGTGATCAGTTTACTGGGTGCCCAGCTAGAGCCTGGCAGGAGATGGCCTAAATGAAGATGAAGAGGGACAGAGAACAGATGGGGTTGGAACTGGGCTAGAAATAGATTGGGGTTTGGTGTGTGAACAGGGCCAGTTCCAGGTTGGTAGTGTGGTCCAAGCTCAGTTTGTGATTAGGGGGTCACACTATAGCTCTGTTTGGGGTGTGAGCTCTGAATGGGGTCCAGGCTAATTGGATGCTCTGCGTCAGGAGTCAGGCTGTGGCTGAGATTGAGATTTAGCAATCTTCCTGGGGCTCTGTGCCTAGAATCAGATCAGGGTTTAGTCTTCAGCCCATGTAGAAAGTGAATTCGTGTCTACACTGCAATGTCCCCTGGCTTGTACTCAGTCACTTCCAGCTTCCCAAACAGGTATGTTCTCTTAGTCTCTGGGTCTTTGCATTTGTGAGAGGGCACTTTTAAAAGCAAATTGGATCAGGTCTGTTGCTTAATTTCCTCCAAGTCACTCAGAATGAAATCAAAACTCCTTGCCTGTAAGCCACTACATGATCTGGTCCCTTCCTTCACTCTGCCCTCATCTAAAACTCCCCTGTGATCTTGATGCTCCAGCCACAATGACCTTCTTTCTGTTTTGTGAAACCTCAAACTCATTCTTGACTCAAGACCTTTTCCTCTTGCTGTCTCCTCTGTCTGTAACAATCTGTCCCTAGATCTTCGAATGGCTGGCATATTTCATCACCCAGCTCTCGGTTTATGTGCCACCTCCTCAGAGAGGCTTTCACTGACTTCCTTCTCAAATATGGGTACCTTGTCCCTGCCCTTTGCCTCCTATTGCTCTGTCTCATCTTCAGTGCTCTTATCTTTGTCTGAAGTTTTCTCGCTTATTCATTTGTTAATTTTTTTGTTATCTCCCTCTTAGTGCATGAGCTCCCTCAGAACAGTGATCTTTTCTGTTTTATCCATCATTTTATCTCCAGTTTGTGGCAAATAGCAGGCACTCTACATGTTTTTGTTGTCTAACTGAATGTTGCCGTCTCCATGCCCCTGAGCTTGCCCGGTTAACTGCTACTAGCCCCCCAAGTCTTGGCTCAGATGTCACCTCCTTAAGGAAGCCCCCTGAGCATGACAACTTGGTGAGTTATTGTCTGTTTACTCCTGAGGTCCTTATAGTTACCCTGGTCCTGGCATTTACCATGACATGCTGTGATGGCCACATCATTCTCAGTTTCTCCCCACTGTTGGAGGGATGAACTATGACTTATTTACTCTGTATCTTAATATCTCCAGTCTGATCCACAGTAGACAGCCAATCAATAATTGTTGAAGAAATCAGTGTTTCAATCAAAGTCTCAGATCTGGCTTTCCACTGCACTATATTTCCCTGTGTGCAGGCAGCAGCCAGAGTAGCTGTGATGGGCACTGACAACTAGGTCAAGCTTTCCAGCTCTTTGGGACTCTGATTGGCTCTGTTCCTCCTTGGGAAGTAGAGGGGCAGGAACCAGAACCCTGGGGCTCTGAAAAGGAGTGATTTTGGAGGGCCAGGCTGACTTGTGTGAGTAGAGTGGGGCTGGGAGTCTCACTTTCTATTGAGTTAGAAATTGCACTCTCCTATCTTTCTATTCTCATCTTGGCCATTCTAAAAAGAATGGAGAAGACCCTGCAAGGGTTCATCTGCTTTATCAAATACAAGAATATGATAATTTGGAGTGGATGTGATTCTGGGGCTACCACCCTGATGGAGTACTAGGAAAAGTGCTTCTCCACAAATCGGGTGAAGAACTCCAACCTCCTTGCTGGTCACAGCATTGTCCCTGAGGCTGGCCTTCCCTCTCTGGGCTTGGGAGCAGAAGCTAGAGTTTCCCAGGTATTTCTGGACTTCTCTCTGAAAACATTCTCTGACAGATGTTCCCACAGAGGCTGGCAGCGGTACCTGAGACCTCCACCCATTGTTCCAGGCTTTCCAACAGGCTAGGCTACTACACTGTGCACAAAATTAGAAGCAGCTAAAATAGGGGAAAATGTATAGGCCTTGGAGTTAGACAATCTAGGTTAAATTTCTGCTTTACCAGTCAACCGTTAAACCCTGGCAACATTATTTTTCCCCTTGGGATATCAGTTTTCTCACATATAACATAGAGAAGATACATAGACTTGCCATCATGCAACATTGTTCTTGGGTTAGGGATACACGTTGCAGTGCCTGGAATTTTGTAGGCGCTCAATGATTTCTGCTGTTATCATAAAAACAATAAAATCAGTGTTGGGAGTGACCTTGTTGTTCTGTTAGGTCAGAAGAGATGGAGCTGAGAGCCCCGGCCTCTCTCCCTGACTGCTTTCCTGTGGGTCTCTGAGAAGGCAGGAGCTGAGGGAGTTCTGGGGAAGAGTGTGAGGAGGGGCTGGTCATGGGGGCTGAGCTGGCACTGGGGGAAAGAGTCTTGGAGGCCAGGGGTAAGGAATGAAGAGGATTGAAGGCCTCAAAGTGGATTGCCACTCTTTGTAGCTGGGGGTTCCTGCTCCCTCATCCTCAAGAAAAGGCCAAGATGTCCTTCACAGTTCTCCAAGAAACATTCCTGGCACTTGCTAAGATAGTGCGACTTTTTCAGAGAAATATCTCAAGCACAAGATTATTCCTTAGAAGTAAGAGCAGTGTGTGTGGGCTTTCTAAAAGAAAAGAAACAAGAGAAAAGAAAAGAGCTCCTTTGTTTATTTTTCCTTGATTATACCTTATTTTCAGACTAGAGTGATTTAGTTACAATTTCCTCCAGATCTCCAAAGTTCTATCTCTGAGTATGTGCCAATGGCTCTAATTACCAACAGTTGCTCAGGCTGTAAGTCACTGGGTCCTTCTGCCTGCCTCCTGGTGGGACTGTGGGAGGTGGGGATGCTTCAGGGAGGGGCGGTGTGAAGGGTGACACTTGGTCCCTCTGGCTGGCTCCCTTGCCCATTCCTTTATTTCTCTCCTGCTGCAGTCTTCTGAGGTGTAGCCCGATATTTTACCTCCAGCAACAGCTGCCTGTGTCCTGCTGCCGAGGCACCTCCCTTCCAGTCCAGCTGAATCTTCCCCTCTGATTTCTCCATCTCAGTGCCTAGGCTTTGCCATTGTGAGGGACTGATTGCTAGTCAGCATGTGTATGTGTTGTATGAGTGTGTGTTTGAGGTGGAGTGGCAATGAAGGTGACAAATAGGAAGGAAATAAAACGTTTTTAGAAACTTCATACCTCTTTAGAGATCTTCTTTCCCATTTTTATGGAAATGTTCAAAGACAGTGCTTTGCACACTGTGACGCAGTTTTTGCAATGCCTTTTGACACGCCTTATCTCATGATTTTGCAGCAGCACTGTGATTTCTTATTCTTGCCCTCTGCATTTACTTATTGCTGAGACTTGCATTCCTAGCCCCAGGACGCTGCTCATTACATCACTTTACCCTCAGAATATGGCAATCCATGGCAATCCACAATACTTTCCCAACACATCTCCTAAGGCAGCACATTTTAATCCTGGTCATTCATTGCACTGCACTACCATGTCTGTTCATGTGAAATTTCTGGATGATATGGATATCAGAGCCTTCTTGCTAATGTCTCCAGGTGAGGCATCTAGGTCCCCTCCTCTCTTGGACACACACTGTATGTATGTCCACTTTACATGTATTTAGAGCCAAGACTTTGCACTTGCTCTGTTCTCTATGCAGCTTCTCATGCCCTCTGGCTCCCTGGGTAAGAAAGATCTTTTCTGTTTGACCTAAAAGTTCTTGTTCTGAAGTTAAGACCACCCCACCTGAACCTTCCAAACATTCTTTTATTCTTCTCAAAAGTCTCTAAAGTTCAGACAACTAGACATCCTTCCTACACACTGGACCTTGTTGTCCTCATTAGATGCCTATTGAGGGATTCTTCTTTTGAAAAAACTCATCTTACTTTTTAAACAAACATTAACTAAACACTTAATAAATATGGTAGGGTTTCTGCCCTTAAAAATTCATAATTCAGGGGAAAACAATAAATATGCAATAATTATAGTTCAGGAGGATAAATTCATAAAATGCGACCTAAACAAAGATCTTTGGGAGCACATAGCAGGAAATATTTAATTATACCCAAGGGAAAGAGAGTTAGGAAAATAGCATAGGAGAGACAGTTAACCAGGACGTGAACGGTGAGTAAGATTTTGCTCTGTGGAAAGTCAAGAAGGGAGGTCTGAAAGGACCTTGACAAAGGAATAAGAAGTAAAAAAGACAAAAAGACACAGGGGCACGAGAATCATTGCTACTTTATGAAACACTATGTACTTTAACATGGCCGAATCCTAGGGGCCATGGTGAGAAGTGGGAAGAGAGAAACCTAGGGCCAGATGCTGAAAGACAGATCTTTACCACAAGTTAGTCTTTATTTAGATTGAATTTGGAGCTTTCAAAGGAATTTTTTGTTTTGTTAATCCTTACTGAAGGATACTTTTCCTTTGGTTTTTAGAGAGAGTGGAAGGGAGGGGGAGAGACACACAGAGAAACACCGATGTGAGAAAGACATATTGATTGGTTGCCTCCCGCAAGCACCCTGATTGAGGTATGTGCCCTTGATCGGAATTGAACCTGAGAACCTTCAGTCTGAGGGCTGACTCTACCCACTGAGACAAACTGGCTAGGGCTCAAATGAATTTTTTTTAAAACCATGGCTAGTGACCTGATTTCTTTTGGTTAGAAGACTATTGGGATTGTGCCAATGAAAAAGATTACATGAGAGTCATGGCAGTCAGAATTGGAATATCTAGCTTGTGTGACTGTTTCGGCCACCCTAACAGAAAAGAGGAAAAACAGTTAATAACAACAGACAAGATTTTTTGCACATTACCTATGTGCCCGGCATTGTGTTAGATGTTTCATCATCTCATTTGATCCTCACATTGACATTTACTAGGCAGTGACTGTTATCCTCATTTTAAAGAGGCTTAGAGAGGTTAGTTGGTTTGCCCCAGATTGCACACTTAAGGAGGTCTTTGACTGGGATTTGAATTCAGGATTAATTTCATACCTCATATTCTTAAAAGCTATACAACTGTGTGTCTGTAAGAGTTTGTTTTTGGACAGGGAGAGTTTGATGTGCTTGAGTGACAGACAGGTAGATCCTTTAGTAAGACTTTAGAATTATGAATCTGGATCATAAAAGATAATTCAGGGCTGGCTAAATAGATTTGGGGATCAATAGTTTATACATAACAAATGGAAAGGAATGAGATGGCTCCAGAAGGGGGACATAGAACAAGAACACTGAGGATAAAATTCTCAGAGCATTATCATTTAAGAGTATGCTTAATGATCAAGCAGAGGAGACTGAAGATCCAGAAAGGAGACCAAGAACTAGTGATCAGAGAGAGATGAGGAGCAGAGGGTGGAGGGAGAAGTTCTAAGAAGGAGGGATTTGCTCCCAGTGTCATGCTACAGAGAGGTCAGGACAGAAGACTTAAATGACTTTGCCTCTTTGCCTAAAAATCTAGGTTAAATATGGCTCCTTATACCTTCTCCCTCCAGCAGTTTGAATTAAGCTCTGTTACTCTCTGTTCTAAAACTTGTGCTCCTAGTGTTCCCCTGGGTGATAGCTTAATGGTAGAACAAAGATGATTGACACATCCTGAACCCAGTGTTAGATGCAAGTCCCTCCTGATGCTGGCCATGAGCTCTTCTTCACACTCAACTCTTCTCTGGTTACCCATGCAGAGAGGCCCTACCCCTGCTGTCAAGAGCCAGATCTTGTAAATCTCCCCTTGCTATTTTCTTCCCAAGATAAAACTATCTGAAATATACCCTAACAATAAATGGCACTACTTCCATAGCTAGCTCCCAAATTATAGCTGAATGTGTGTGTGTGTGTGTGTGTGTGTAAATTTATACAATTTACATAATCTCATAGAAAGTAGGAGCACGTGAATATTTATGGATGGTAGAAAGGAAAGGAGGAAGTTAGTTAACTCTACTTGTTTTAACTGAGAGAGATGATCTGAGCAAACTCACTTCTGACATTTTTCACCTCAGCACTCTCTACTTACATCCCTCACTTTTGCAGCCAAGGGCGGGATTGGTAATCACGGCTGGGTGAATTATCTGAACCTTGACTTTTGAAGGATGGTTAGGTTGAGTTTAGAATAGGCTCAGAGGGTGGATAGACAATGACGTTAGAGTTTGGGTCAGAGAACAGGGCATCAGCATGGAGGGGAGAGGTGTGGTGTTGTGATTCAGGAGGATGTGACAGTTGTTTATCTTTGCATTCTAGCCTCCTCAGGTCTGGCGTTGACTGCAACTCAGCTTCTTCACTATGGTGGGCCCTAATGGCAATGAATCCAGTGCCACATATTTCGTTCTAATAGGCCTCCCTGGCTTGGAAGAAGCTCAGTTTTGGTTGGCTTTCCCTTTATGCTCCCTTTACCTTATTGCTGTGCTAGGTAACTTGACAATCATCTACATTGTGTGGACTGAGCACAGCTTACATGAACCCATGTATATTTTTCTTTGCATGCTTTCTGGCCTTGACATCCTGATCTCTACTTCATCCATGCCCAAAATGATGGCCATCTTCTGGTTCAATTCTACTACCATCCAGTTTGATGCTTGTCTGCTACAGATGTTTGCCATCCATTCCTTATCTGGCATGGAGTCCACGGTATTGCTGGCAATGGCCTTTGACCGCTATGTGGCAATCTGCCACCCACTGCGCCATGCCACTGTGTTAACACTGCCTCGTGTTACCAAGATTGGAATGGCTGCTGTAGTACGAGGTGCTGCACTTATGGCACCTCTGCCTGTCTTCATCAAACAGCTGCCTTTCTGCCGTTCCAATATCCTTTCCCACTCCTACTGCCTACATCAAGATGTCATGAAGCTGGCCTGTGCTGACATCCATGTCAATGTCATCTATGGCCTCATCGTTATCATCTCTGCCATTGGCCTGGACTCAGTTCTCATCTCCTTATCATATCTGCTTATCCTCAAGACTGTGTTGGGCTTGACACGTGAAGCCCAGACGAAGGCATTTGGCACTTGTGTCTCTCATGTGTGTGCTGTTTTCATATTCTATGTACCGTTCATTGGATTATCTATGGTGCACCGCTTTGGCAAGCCGCAGGACTCCCTCCTGCCCGTCATCATGGCCAACATCTACCTCCTTGTCCCTCCTGTGCTCAACCCTATTGTCTATGGAGTGAAGACAAAGGAGATCCGGCAGCGCATCCTTCGTCTTTTCCACGTGACAACCCTGACTTCAGATCCCTAGGCGTCAGTGATAAAACTTATTTTTCACTCAAAGTTCTTTAATGCAGATTTTAATATCAATATTTTGGGAGACAGTATTAGGAGCAAAACATTTTCCTTAATAAAAACACAACTGGTCCTTCAAAGATGAAACTGGTGGGAACATCTCCTGTGGATAGGGGCAGCAGAACAGTATACTCCCAATCCCCATTTTTTGAATATTATTTTTCCCTCTAGTTATTTTCTATATATAATTATTAAAATCCTGAGGTGATTGTAGTTGTAGGATTATTATTTCCCATTTAAACATCCAGTCCAATTCTCTAAACCTCTTGTACTAGTCCACAGCATTCTGAGATAAGGGTGCCACATCGAAAGCATATTTACCAAAGGCTTAAGTATGGAAAAAGTGAAATAAACTCAAGAATACAATACAATCAGATACTTTGGTTTAAAACTATGATTTTTTTCTCCCCAGAAACCATATTGGATCTCAGAAAAGAAGATATACCTGGATTTTCTTTTTCAAAATGATCTCCACAAAGAATATATAATTTATTTTCTTTTGGGCACCAGCCCTTACGAGGGAGATTGGAAGTAAAACCATTCAAAAACCACGTTACCTGCATTAATGAAAGATGACACACTGTTCTGAGAGTTTTCACAGCCCATGGACACTTCTTTTCAATCTGAATAGGAATATAATTAGTACCCCCATTGTACTAATGGGGAAGTTGATGCTCAATGGGGACTAATAATTTACATGAGGTCACACAAAAAAATTGTCTTTTGATACCGAATCCTATATTGTGAAGAGGAATTGTTAGACCAATGGGATAGTGAATTAGACATTTCCATAGTCTTGCATTTTCTAGGGGAGGTATTTAATTTCCTTTCTTACTCATCCAGTATTGTATTTAGAAATTCCCCATTAATATTGTTGGTGGCTTTAATCTCAATAGTTTCTGGTCCATTTACCACTGAACTTGTGAAGTAGCAGCAGGAGTGTGTTTGGGTAATTCCTAATCAGTAGTTAATTTGAGAAATAGCATGATTAGCAGTGGAGGCATTCGCTGGGTATCTGGAGAGGCACTTCATAAAGAGATGCATCAGAAAACACCTTGAAGCTCATGGGAGAAATAGGAGGTCTACCACAGACCAGGGAATCAAGAGCACGACACATCATGAAACTGAGGAAGCCCATGGGGCTGGCCATGAAGCAAGGCTAAGGCAAGCGTGGGTCCACAGAAACAGAGTAGAGCATATAGGTGGACAACTACATCCCCAGAGCTCTGAGCTGCCTTACAGGGGAAGCACACAACACCAATGCTTGGAGAACAAATCTACAGGAGAGACCAATAAAGCCTGTACTCTTGCCAGCTGTACTTAGCATAAATGTGGTCCTAGCGATCCCAGGACCCCCACAAGCTAGGTAGCATAGCATTTCCAGAAGGAAGCTGAATGGGAAAGAGGGGTTATGGGCTCCACAGGAGTGCAATAGGAATAAACAGGGCAGAAATGAGACCACTACCCATAGGGGGAGTGCTCAAAGAGAAGTAGCTAAATGTGAGAAGCAGGTAGTATAGCGGAGAACATGGCACAGGGCCAGCCAGACTTTTCTTAGCACAAGATTTCTTAGTAGAGAGGATATGGAGTGAGCATATCTGATTTCTTCCACTGGAATCCAGAAGACGAGAGTTGTGAATAGTATGGAATATGATACACCCAGGTGAGTGGTGGCCAGCAGAACTAGGAGCATAAACTTGAGTCATTGCAGGCTTCATTTGGAGGGAATGAAGGATTAGCCCATTGCCCAGCAGAGTCCAGACAACTGGGACTTGGGACTGAGAGAAAGAGACAGAATGAAAGACAGAGAACGACATATCATCTTTTCTTATTAGGAAATCAACACATGATTACTATAAATATAAATCTTAGACATGTGAAAATATTAAAAAAGTAACAATATGATTGTAATTATAATAAAAAAAACTCCAATAAACTTGTCACCTTAAAAGAAAATAATTATTAGCATTTTGGTGTTTATTTTTTCAGATTTTTATTAAGTGTTTGCATGCATGCTTCTGTAGGGGCATATGCTAAATGTGTGTGTCTGTTTTATACTTGAAATGCTATTGGAGACATAGATAGATGAATAATAAGCAGATAAATATAGAGATGTCAAATTCATTATTTCAGATTTAAGTAGGGATTTCATGTCTATGGTACTTAATATGCTCTGGATAACATTTCATAGATTTTATCCTAAACCACTTAAACATTTTGTGAGTGTAAATACACACAAACACACACACACACACACACACACACACACACACACACACACACACATTGGGTTACCTGGAAGGGCCCGGAGTTAAGAACTAGAATGAGAGGAAGAGGCTGCTTCTTTTTAGGAAATTTGGCTGGAAGTTAGGGTAGGTTCTGGACAAAGACCTTCATCATATGCCTTTTACACAAGCATCCTTTTACCTTCCCCATTTCTTTTGTTTGTATATTCCTGCCTCCGGCCCTACCATCTCAGCCACTTGGACCTTTTTGAATCCTGAAGAAATCTGAATGTTCAATCTGTCTATAAGTCACTTGTTCATTTTTTGTAGGTTTTATCTGTTTATAAAACAGTTTATGAACTGTTTTATAAACATGTCTTCTCCATTCACCAAACCTAATTCCTCCCCATTGTGGACACAAAGCTAAGCATTTCTCAGCCTCTTTTGAGATGGGTATGATTAAATGCTAGCCGTTACTTTCAGTGTGAGTGGAAGTGACATGTGCCACTTCTCTGCCACGCTCAAAAATCTTCCCATGTTCAATCTTCCACATTGACATCAAATGTGACTTGGGAAGCCATGAGTTGCACATGGTAAACCACAAGCAGCCTGGGTTCCTAAAAATTATGTAGAAACAGATCCTTCGTACCTGCCACCCTCCATCAACCCATATTTACACGAGGCAGTTGAATAAATAAAAAATAAAATACTAATGTGTCAAGACTTTGTACATGCTTTTGTTGTCCTTAAGTAGCCTAGCCTTGTAACAACACGAAATAGTTATTGAATAAACAGATTAAAAACTAAAGGAAATAAAACCTGGAAAGTAAGGAGCTGAGGTAAGACTGCTTTTTATCCTTTTAGATAAAATACTGGATGTATAAATTTATCAAAGAAGCAGATATTTATTTACATTAATATAATTATCAAAGGTCTTAATCAAGCTGGGTCTCATATAGATTTTCTTTTTTAATTTACTCTGGGTCAATACCTTCTCACCTTCTCAGGAAACTTACATTATTGTTCCTTCTCCCTATTAGATATTCAACCTCACTATCTCAGTCATTCTTAGCATTTATTATATTCCAGTCTCTTCCATATTAAAAATGACAATGACAAGTATAATCCCGCCAAGATACTATACTCCTCTTTTATCTCTTCCCTTTCAAAAAATCTCAAGAGAAGTTAGCTGTAACTTATCTCCACTTATGCCTCTCTCATCTAGCTCTCCCAATGCTCCGATATAACCACGGCCTTGGTGGAACTGCCAAAAGAACTTTTACTATCATCATCAAGGTTGTTTTTTTTAAATAATATATTTTATTGGTTTTTTACAGAGAGGAAGGGAGAGGGATAGAGAGTTAGAAACATCGATGAGAGAGAAACATCACTCAGCAGTCTTTTAAATCTATCTTTCTGACTTCATCCCCTACCACTCCCTCTTTAAACCCTATGCCGCAGTCATAATGGTTAAGATATAACAAGTGGTAGAGATGTAAAGAAGTGCAGAAATGCTCATCTTTCCACAAACACATGTACTTTTTCAAAATATTGAGCCTTTTTTTATATATCTCATTCCCCCCCCCCTACTTTTTTCTCTTTTTTACTCAATGCCTATGTTGCCTAGGGAAAAAAACACACCACCCTACATTTTTTTCCAAGATGAAATGAAAAGCATCCTCTTCCTTGTAGAGGTTTGTCCAATCTTTCTAGGCAAGATCTGGCAACTACTAATTTGCAGTCTTTAGTAATTTCTCGCAAAGAACTTTATTATGATACTTATAAATCTGTATTCTAGTTGTGTATATACATGTATTTATCCTGGCACAAAATTGTGAGTTTCTGGAGAAGACCACATTTTATATATTTCTCAGTTTTTATTTTATTTGTTTATTTTTTTTATATTTTATTGATTTTTTACAGAGAGGAAGGGAGAGGGATACAGAGTTAGAAACATCAATGAGAGAGAAACATCGATCAGCCACCTCCTGCACACTCCCTACTGGGGATGTGCCTGCAACCAAGGTACATGCCCTTGACCGGAATCAAACCTGGGACCCTTGAGTCTGCAGGCTGACGCTCTATCCACTGAGCCAAACCGGCCAAGGCATATTTCTCAGTTTTTAATCTTGGCACTGCTTCCAGTACAAACCAAATGGTGAACATAAATTTGTAATAGGAAGAAGCCTGATGGTCTTCCCACTGTATTAGCATAGTCTAGGAACTTTCAGTGATCGCCAAGGGTAGCAGGTTTCTGTGAGGCTATAGCAAGTGTCTTTGATGGTACCCAACCCTGTTGTATTTCATAGTTTCATCAGCCTTGGCCCTTTCCCCTCAGCACTCTGAGCATGGCCTCCCTGATGGGCTTGGATTTCACACTGTAGATGATGGGGTTGAGCACAGGGGGCACCATCAGGTACACATAGGCAACCAGGGCATGTACAATGTGAGGCAGGTGCCTTCCAAAACGATGGATCATGGACATGGTGATGCCTGGGATGAAGAAGACAAAGACAGCAAGGATGTGTGAGACACAGGTGTTGAGGGCCCGGATGCGCTCCCGGGGAGAGGCCAGCCCAAGGACTGTGCACAGGATGAGAGTGTAGGACAGGATGATGAGCAGGGAGTCTATGCCCCCAGTGGACACAACCACAAAAAGTCCATAGCAGATGTTGATGGTGATATCAGCACAGGCTCTTCTCATTATATCAGGATGAAAACAGAATGAGTGAGATAAGAGGATCTTGTTAGGGCAGAAGTTCAAACGTTTAAGCAGGAATGGCAATGGGAAGAGAGAGAACGTAGCACGGGCCACAACAGCCAGTCCAATTCTGATGATGACATTGTTTGTGAGGACAGCTGCATAGTGCAGGGGGTTGGAGATGGCCACAAAGCGGTCAAATGACATGGCCAGGAGCACCGAGGACTCCACCACAGAGAAGGAGTGGAGGAAGAACATCTGCACCAGGCAGGCATTGAAGGCGATGAGACGATGGTCAAACCAGAGCACAGCCAGGGTGGTGGGCATTGTGGACAAGGTGAGACCCACATCAGTGAGGGCCAGCATGGACAGGAAGTAGTACATGGGCTGGTGCAGGCTGGGAGTCCTCCTCACAGCCAGGAGGATGAGGCAGTTTCCAGTGAGGGCCGCAGTGTACATGCAGGAGAAGGGAATGGAGATCCAGCCATGAATGGCCTCCAGCCCTGGGATGCCAATCATCAGGAAGAAAGCTGGTTGGAAGAAGGAGATGTTGACATAGGATTGGGAAGAGAGCATCCTTGGAAGGCAGAAGAGGTCTCCAGAAAGATGTGAACTCTTCAATCTGGGCAGAGAAAAGACAGGGCACCTGTCATTAGGAAAACATTTATTTATGCTGTATAGGCTTTTGAATGAATTATTTCCCATTTCTCAGTTCTTACTTTGTATTATAAGTAGTTATAAAAATATGCAAACATTAGCGAATAGGTCCTCAAAACAAATATAAAATGTAGGGGGTAGTTTAACTTCTTCATGCTTACCAGAATATAAGTGACTGAAATGGATTTAGAATTTAGTTGTTTCTAAATATAAGTTCTATGCTATTTTCACCTTACTACACAGAGTCTTCATTAAATAAAGTGATGTTTATTAATATACTTTAATATATATAGTACTGTTTAATAATCATTAACACCATCATCATTATCATCATCATCATCATCATCTTCATCATCATCATAGTCTTTGTCTTGGTCGTTACTGTTATTTTATTAAGACTGCATTTTGCAGTGTTTCTAAGTGCTTTCACATAGTTTTCTCACTGTTGTCTTACAATTACCTTGCTGATAGAGACGGGAAATATTTCAGCTAATGTGAAAGGAGAGAAATTATGTATCCCACCATAGGGTGAGAGCTTTTCCTTGGACCAGTTTATTAGAACTTCAGATCTTTTTGTGTTTGAGGGGTCTGAGTACAAATCCTAGGACATTCTCTTTTAATCAAGTCCCAGTAATGATAAAGTCCCAGGATGAAAATGAGAATAAGTACTAGGTAAGTTTCGGTAAATGAAGAGACAGTTGATTTTCCCCAGGTCACTGAGGACACTTAAATATATGGGTTCAGCCCTAGCTGGGTAGCTCTCTGATACACCAAGGTTTGATTCCCTGTTAAGGACTCATACAAGAAGCAACCAATTAGTGCATAAATAAGTGAAAAAACAGATCACTGTCCTCCCCCCTCATAGTGGCTCTCTCTTTCTCAAATCAATAAATACAAATTTTAAAAAAAAAGTTGTCTAAATATGCCTTGCCCAGAGAATATCAGCCAGGGTCACTGGATGCCAGTGTTACCCAGGCTACACATTACCTTTTTAGGAATCACCCCTCACTCCATTTATTTAGCATTCCCCACAACCTTTACAATACCAGCAAACGCTTTGTTCAGCCCCTTCCCATACTCAATTGAGGCCTTGACTTGCCCTTGAATGTGCATCCCTGTAAATCACTCAGCACTGACATCTGCTCTAGCTGGAGGTCCACAGCTGCAGGGCCAAGGACCCAAAGTTAGAATTTCTACAGACACCAACTGAAAACATGAATCAAAGACATAAATGCAGGCACCTGTAGTGATCAGTGGGATCTGTTCTAATTTTAGTGTTTGATGCTGGGATAATACATTTATTAATTTATCAATCATTGAATATCTCTCATGTTCCAGATATTAGACTTCTCATTTTTGGTTGTTTGTTTGAAAATTCAAAATCAGAATTAAGGTCTATTTGTCTTAAACACTTTGAAATCTTATACTGCCTGTATCGGCCATGGACAGTACTAGATGCTGGAGATTTGTAAAGTGCGGAGCTGGTTGGACCAGATGATCTGAATGAGCTTGTTCTCTTCGCATGTTCCACGGTGACATGACTTGGGGCTCTCCAAATAAAACCCCTTCCTTTTTCTCTAAAAATCTCCTGTTTACCCCTCTGTCATAGTGAGCTTTTGAGTTCTTCCCACAGAGCCAGTCATCGTGCTATTCATCTTCTCATTTTTACTATTTATTGTCACTAATCCAAATCACATTTCTTCAGAAACCTCATGAAATCTCATTTTTTTTTCATTTTGATGATTTCATAATTTCTGTCCTCTTTTTTTTTCAGTTACTATCAATGAATGAACAGGAAAATGAAGAGCTGAATGAAAACTCCCTACTCTTTAATCTAGTTCCCTTCCATCCCAACCCATAGTACAGCATCTCTTAGATGCATATGTTTGTTCATAATTTATACTATGTTGTTTGTATATAGTAAAGACCAGTGGCTCCTTCAGATTAATACAAGTGATATTTATTTTTATCCAATCTTATTTGGGTTTTCATAGGACCAATCAGGAAATACTCCTTGTTATTGGTAGTTTAAAGCAGAATAGCAGGTGAATTCTGCCCTCTCTATATAACTTGCAGAAATATGAGGATTAATTTTTACCTGGGATGAATATCACCATTCTTTTTCTTTTATTCTGTATTGATTTATCTATTATTGAGTAATTCACAAATCCTCAATCCCATAGGTTAGAACTTGTCTAGTTGGTCTGTAGGTCTGATGAACTGTTAGATATTTGTGTGATCTATTGCTCTTGGCCGTGTTGGAAGGATATAAATGCTAAGTTAAGCTGAATATTACAAGAAGCTTAGAGCTCACAAGGGTGAAATTATAGAGCACCATTTAAGACAAGTTGCCAAAAATTAGGGACAACTTTTATACAATCAAGCTAATTTTTCCCTGTGTCCAGATGATGGCTCTTTCCTTTTAATGTTTTGTGACTATTACAGTGTTATGAGGGGTGGCATTGGGAAGGGATTCTGTGTGATAAAAGGACAGGTTTTTTTTTGGTGTGTGTTTTTACTAAAATGCCCATTTTGGTAGCACAGTTGGATTGCCATGTTTTCTGATTCCCGTGAAATCCCAAAGCACTCACTTAAACCTGGAAATCAGGTTAGGTTTGGCCTTATATTATTATCTCCAGGACAGTAAAAGGTCAAAGATATTTAAAAATTGTAAGATTCCCCCAGGAATGAAATCATTTCCATTTTACTACTCTAAGATTCTGTTACCTTGTGACTGGGTGTGTCTGGGAAAGTTAAGATACCTAGAAACAATCATGCTTTCTTTACCCCAAGCCAAGTACTTTTCTTTTTTCACAAATCAGAAATGGTAAATATGTAATATGATGGAGGTAATGTCTAATGCTATATGGTGGTAATTATTTTTAAAATACATATAAGCCAAATGCTTTTCTAAAAGGCTCTTTTTAATTGGAAGAATTGAAGGACAATCTCATAGTGAGGGTTGAGACACCATTCAGGTCATTGGCTGATGCTGGATGCTTATCTTGGATGGTATCGATACCCTCATACTGTGGCCCCAATCAGAGAAACAAAGGGGTAGTAATTTGCTTGGTCACAGAGTCTGGGTTTCTGATAATTATCTAACTTGAGAAATCTCTGTGCTTCAGGAGAGTAGCCTTCTTCACTTCCTATTCCCTTTTCTGGGGCCATAGACCAGCCATCCGTGGAGGTCTATGGCCCTAAATAGAACTCCTTACCTCTCTTCCAGCTTCTGCCATCTGCTCATCCACCATCCCATCCTGCACCTGGCAGCAGCTGACAGAGAGGGGATGTCAGACTCACTAACCTGGACCCCATTCTTCTAAATAATATAGATGGGACTGTGCCTGAGCCTCAAGTTACTCACCCTGCTTGTTGTTGCAGCCGTCTCCGCCTGTCCACATTCTGAAGGAGCCCAAGAAAACTCTGCAACTAAGATGTTACCTTTATACCACTGGCTGGATGCCTTAGTGAGTTGCTGCTCCCCAGGGATGTCTGAGCTACAGGTCACAAAGGAGGCTCTGTGCTTATGTTTTTCTGAGCAATGGGAATGTGTAGGCTATGTGTGTTGCCAAGGAGAGTTATAAGGAAATACAGAGATATAATTTAAAAAATCTACATTTTTTCCATTACTGGTGACGCTCATAATTTTAGCTTCCATTGTCTTTTTTTTTCTAGACTCTTTCAAAACAACTCCCAAAATGTTTTCCTTGCACTCTTTTTCTCTTCCACTTTTACCTTTTCAATCCAATAGACACAGTTAAACTGGTGCAACATTTTACAATGTAATAGAATTTCCATGCCTGACTTCTATATATATTTTAAATCCTTACACAAAAATATTTTTCCATTGATTTTTAGAGAATGTGGATGAGAGAGAGAAAGATAGAAACACATTGATTGGTTGCCTCTTGAATGTGGCCTGACCAGGGCTGGGGCAGGGGAGGAGCCTGCAACTGAGGTAGGTGCTCTTGATAGGAATTGAACCTGTATCCCTTAAATTCACAGGCTGATGGTCTATCCATTGAGCTAAACCGGTTCAGGCTCCTTGCCTAACTTTTAAACAAAGAACAAAGGACAAATGTTTCAATCAGGTCTGAAAGACCCAAGAAGTCTCACCACTGCCCATCATCCTTAGCTCATCTCCTGTTCTTCTTCCAAGACTCACACAAATTTTGAGCCATATATGCCTACTCACCTTTATGCAAGCAAACCAAATAATTCCATACCTCAGTCCCCCCCTTTACTAGGTGTGCCTTCCCCTTGCCCACCTTTTCTGCCTGACTAACTGCTCCTCACCTTTCAGCCTCCTTCTTACCTGTTTGCTTTCTGATTTAGTCTCAACAAGACAGTAAACCCTCTTTGAGGTCCCCCCAGCACTTACTGTGTACCTATTGCAGCCTCATTACACTTGGTTTTAGTTGTGTATTTACAAGCCTCTGTCCTCCAAAGAAGGGGAGAGATTGTGCACAGTTCATTTTAATATATCTAGTAATGAGCACAGATTCTTACACAAGTAAACACTGAATAAAATAGCTGAAATTAATGAGTGCAGAAAAAAATCAAGACTGTTCTCACCCATCAGTCTAAGGGTTTCCAATTGCCTGCCATACTCTTGATTATGTATCTGGGTCAAGGCTCTAAACAAGGGCTTTCTGGACATAAGATATGACTGTTTGGCCATGTTTTCCTCAGACTCTGTGGTTGAGTCTTGGTTTCATCAGCTTTGCCACTTCTCCCTCAGCACTCTGAGCATGGCCTCCCTGATGGGCTTGGATTTCACACTGTAGATGATGGGGTTAAGTACAGGGGGCACTACCAGGTACACATAGGCAATAAGAGCATGTACAATTTGAGGCAGGTGCCTTCCAAAGCGGTGGATCATGGATACACCTATGACTGGGATGTAGAAAACCAGAACAGCTAAGCTATGAGAAACACAAGTGTTGAGGGCCCGAATGCGTTCTTTGGGAGAAGCCAGACCAATCACTGTATGAAGAATCAGGGTATAAGATAGCACAATAAGCAGGGAGTCTACACCCACCGTGGACAGAACGACATACAGTCCATAAAGGATGTTCACAGTAATGTCAGCACAGGCCTTTTTCATGACATCAGCATGGAAACAGAATGAATGGGACAGGAGCATCTTGCCACGGCAAAAATTCAGTCGCTTCAGTAAGAAGGGTACTGGGAAGAGGGACACAGTGGCTCTAGCCACAATGGCCAGTCCAATTCTGATGATGACATTGTTTGTGAGGACAGCTGCATAGCGCAGGGGGTTGGAGATGGCCACAAAGCGGTCAAATGACATGGCCAGGAGCACCGAGGACTCCACCACAGAGAAGGAGTGGAGGAAGAACATCTGCACCAGGCAGGCATTGAAGGCGATGAGACGATGGTCAAACCAGAGCACAGCCAGGGTGGTGGGCATTGTGGACAAGGTGAGACCCACATCAGTGAGGGCCAGCATGGACAGGAAGTAGTACATGGGCTGGTGCAGGCTGGGAGTCCTCCTCACAGCCAGGAGGATGAGGCAGTTTCCAGTGAGAGCCACAGTGTACATGCAGGAGAAGGGAATGGAGATCCAGCCATGAGCGGCCTCCAGCCCTGGGATGCCAATCATCAGGAAGGAAGCTGGCTGGAAGAAGGAGATGTTGACATAAGACTGGGAATGAAGCATCTTTGGAGGACAGATTAACTCTTGAAAGATGTGACCTGAAACTGGGCAGAAAAATAAGGAGATATGACAAAATTAATGGAAACACCCCAATTCTAATATTAAGTGACTGGGTTCACAAACAATACCAAATATAAAAGGTATAGATTTAAAAATATACTGCAATCTTATGGTCCTTGTCTCCCCCCCCCCATCCCCAATATGTGGGATATAAATCATAATGCAGCAAATAGACAAATAACAAACAAACAAATTCATAGATTCAGACAATAGAATGACGGTTACCAGAGGGGAAGAGGGGTGTGGGGAGGATGAAGAAGGTAAAATGGGTCAAATATAGGATGATGGAAGGAGTTGAGATGGTTAGCACATAATGGAATATACTGACACTGCATTATAAAGTTGTACATCTGGAATTTATCTGATGTTATTAACCAGTGTTACCCCAATATATTTAATATAACAAAATACTGCATCTAAAAGCAAGCTAGTTAATAACTATATTTTAACTTATTGACTATAAAAGTATCATTTCATAGTGTGAAACACTGATCTCTTCACACATAGATTAATAAAACAACATACGAGAAACTGCCACCAAATACCTTTTAGCAGAGATTTCTTTAGCAACCACCAAAAATAGGTCTGTGAGCAAAAAGAATTTTAGTCTGAACACTGGGGTGTTCAGTTATGCCATATTTAGCCAATGTCATGGGCTTGCTCTGAAGGTAGGAATGACTTTTTTTTTTCTTTTCTTTTAATTTAGGTGTGTGGGGGTTGCTTCTAGAGCAGAGGATTATGCATATTCCGGTTGAAGACTTTAAAAGGAAATAAAGTTGCCCGTAGTATCAGTTTAGCATCCTCCATTCCTTCTCTCTCAGATACTATTTTGAGCAAATATGAAGCTCTGGTGGAACTCACCCCATTCAAAGATGAGCAACAAGCAGAGAAGGCCAACAGAATTTGAGCGGATGTATTTTGTAAAAACTCAAAGGGATAAAAGAAGTTACAGATATGTGAAAATACTTTTGGAAATAAAGAATTATTCAGGAAAGAGAAAAAAAGTTTCTGTCCAAAATTTTCCTAAATAAGGAAATGATTAACCAAATTAAACTTAAAAAAAATATTTTATTGATTTTTTACAGAGAGGAAGGGAGAGGGATAGAGAGTTAGGAACATCAATGAGAGAGAAACATCAATCAGCTGCCTCCTGCACACCCCCTATTGGGGATGTGCCTGCAACCAAAGTACATGCCCTTGACCGGAATCGAACCTGGAACCTTTCAGTCCGCAGGCCGATGCTCTATCCACTGAGCCAAACCAGTTAGGGCCCAAATTAAATTTTTTTGATATTAGAGTATAAAAATAATCTGGAATCTAATGAACAAAATAAAATGATGAACAAAATAGAAACAGATGCCTGTATACAAGGAACAGACTGATATCTGTCCGATGGGAGGGGGAAGGTGAAGGGATTAGCCAAAGAACATATACGCATAATGCAGACACAGACAACAGTGAGGTGGTGGCCAGAGGGAAGGGGGATGTGAGGGATGTGTGGAGGTGGGAAAGGGGGTGGAAATAGGGACATCTGTAATAGTGTCAACAAAAATAAATAAAATAAAAATAACTGATGAGAATGCCAGATGGGAAGAGGACTTGACACATTGTCTCATCCACTCCTTCTCTTCTCTCCCCAGAAATGTGGTCTGGGATTCCAGTTCATCTCTGACCTGTAACTCTCTGAGCCTCAGCTAGGCAGCCTCCTCAGGCCCCCCCTTTTTTTTTTCAAGCAAGGGATGAGACCACTGTCTCTTTTATTGTCCAAGACTGGTTTTTCTTCTTCTCTGCATTATTTCCAGACCTGCCCACTGCTATCTCCATCTGAGGCTAAGGTGCTGGCAGTCACCCATCTAAGAAGGGAAGAGGCAGGTGTGTTGGGGCCCCAGTTACTCACCCTGGCTGTTTCCCAGGCTGCTCTGCCACTCCACATGCTGCAGAAGTCCAGGATGTCTTTGTGGCAGAGGACTTGTTTTATCCCAGTGCGCAGAGACGCTTTAGCAGCAGTGCCCAATCTCCAGGGAAGGCGAGGTTTGGGCCACAGAGGAAACACTCCACTCAGGTTCCTGGGGAATAAAAAAGTTGGGAAGTCTTTGGAATCAGGGGAATTGTGTAGAGGAAGTAAACACTAAATGTGAAAGAGAGACAGAATCATAGACTCTACAATACCCCACGAGGTTTAAATGATGATATTCAGAGATTATCAGCTTCAAAGGCCCATCTGCATTTGAAATCTTTCCAGGACAACATTCCTGGTGAGGCTTCAGGACGAGTCCTACAGGAGTTCCCAGTCTTTGCAGTGGGTAGGGATATAGAGTGATGTGTTGGGAGCCTAGAAGTGCTGGCCTAACCCAGGCTGAGGGAGTCAGGGAAGGCTTCCTAGAGGAGGTCGAGAGGGAGCAGACTTCTGAAAGGCCCACAGACACTTCTAAAAACTCAGCTCTCATTCTGGTATAGACACCAGGACTCTGGGCTTATAGCTCCAGATTTGGCTGACAAAGATTGTGCCCACACTTCTAGCCTAGGACTGACCTAATGAATCAGGCAGGTGCAAGAGGGGGGGACATGGACAGTGAAAAGAACATGAACTGTTACAGAATTTACCAGGCAACCGAAAAATACACAGGAGTACTCCGAGATTCAGGATAAACCCATTTATTTCCAGATGTATTAGTACCATGACTCAGGGGAGCCTGTTTTCAAATCCTGAGCAAGCCAATATGGAGAAAGCTTTCTCTTTATACCCTTTGGTTTCTTTGTCCCCCAAATATGGATAAGACTTCCAGACCTTCTGAGGGTTTTGCAAAAAGCCCCGTAATGGGGGCCATGAGACCACACCTAAAGGCCTGGCCTGGCACCAGCGCTGATAACCTCTTCTGGGGGTTGTGTATGGTTCATGGTTTATGGCCTCTGTAAAATGTGAGTATTTAGGTAAACAGTTCTTGCAAGACCAGATAATTAAGAAAGGGGCAGTGACTTGATTATAGGCTAACAAGATAGTGCATTAGGGATACTGATTAACTAGGTACAGAGTCAGACTGCTAGGCCACCAAAAAAAGTCTTATTTTCCTCATCAGAACTACAGAGCCAGTCAGACATGGGTTCTAATTCTTGTTCTATTTCTCACCACATACAAGGCCTGTCTCTGTTCTTTCTTCACCCCCAAAATAGCTGTGGCCTCAGATGTTTCATAAATCAATTTGGACTAAGGTCATTGACCCGGAGCTGTTTTCTATAGACCCATTTGACTTCTCTTCGACTTTGATTGCACTTTCCCAGCTGGACTGGGTCTAGCCTGTCTACATTTTCCCTCTTAAGGAAAATTTTGTATATATATATTCTCCCACTCTGTAGGTGGTCTTTTCATCCTCTTAATTGAATCTCGATATAGCAACAGGTTTTAATCGTAATGAAGCTCAATTTATGAAAATTTTCTTAAATAAATTATGCTTTTGGTGTCAATACTAAGAAAGCTTTGCCTTGGATCCTGAAGATTTTCTCCCATGTTTTTCTAAAAGTTTTAGATTTATACTCACATTAAAAATTTTTTTACATTTAGGTCAGTGATCAATTTTGAGTTAATTTATGCATGTATTGAGGTATAAGTAAGAAATAAAGTTGTAATATACTTAAAGTGTACAATGTGATGATTTTATATACACATACACTGTGAAAAGATTCCCACCACTGAGTCAATTACATATTCATCACTTCACATATTTATCTTTATTTTCTGAGACTATTTAAATTTTATTCCCAGCAAATTTCAATTAAACAATATTGAATTATTAACTCTCATGATCACATTAAACATTAGATCCTTAGAATTTTTTTTTAATCTTATAACTAATTGTTTTGTTCTGATTAAAGAAAGCTCATTCCAACCTGGCTGGGACCTGGAAGCTCACCTGGAAATTCAGCCCATCCTCCACATCCAGGAGCTGCCTGTTATGATGGAAAGATTAGCAACCTTGTTGCAGAAACCAGAGTCATCAGCCCTTTGAATCCCCCAGCCCTTTGCATACCTGCAGGTCTTTGCAAACTCCCAGCCCACATTGCCTGTAAACTGCCCATTTTGCATACCCATTCTTATCCCTTTTGCTTCCTTCCCCATGTAATCTTCCTCCTTCTAACCAATATAAGCAGCTGACTTATGGTGGGGGGAGCGGGGAAAGAGCAGATTTTTGTGGATGACCAGCTGCTCTGCCATGCTGCTGGCATTATTGGAATAAGCGCTCATATACGGTTCAACCCTGTCTCTGCTCAATTGGCTCAAGTAGTGACAGGCCGCCCTGACCCATTGATTGTCCAGTTACACTTAGACCATGTGCGAAGGAGATCCCGCTCCTGCAGGAGGAGTGGAAGCCTATTGGACTCACCTGAGGCAGAGACGTATTCCACACGGAAGTGATACCATGCAGTATTTGTCTTTTTCTGTTTGGTTTATTTCACTTAACACTATGTCTTTCAGATTCATTCATCTGGTCGTAAATGGCAGGATTTCCTTTTTTTGTTTTTAAGGCTGACTATTGTATAACACATATATCACATTTGCTTTATCCATTTGTTTATCGACAGACACTTAGGTGGTTTCCAATATCTGGGCTGTTGTGAATAATGCAGCACTTAATATGGGAGTATAGATATCTCTTTGAGATAATGATTTCAGTTCCTTTGGATATATACCCAGACAAAGCTGGGATTGCTGAATCATATGGCATTTTTTTTTTTTGAGGACCTTTGATATTTTCTACAGTGGTTTCTCCAATGACATTCTCACCAACAGTACACAGGGTTTCCTTTTCTCCATACCCTTGCTAACACTTATTATCTCTTATCTTTTGGATTCTATTTGACACTGTTAACGCAAAAAAACTATTGAAACCTGTAAAGAATTTTTGTGAGTTTATTTGAGCCAAACTGTTGACATATGCTGGGAAGCAGAACCTCAAGGAATTGAAGTAATGCTCTGGAGAATGACGGGTTACACTTGTATTTATACATTGCAATCAAAGGAAAGGGACTTGGGTGAATTACATGAAATCCATTGGTGATAGACTAGAGAGGCGGGAGAAAGCAAAGTGGGGAAACCCCTGGGATTGGATAAAAAGTAAAATGATGGACACATACTTAGGTGGGTGCAGGAACAATTAACATGATAATGAAGGAATTTGTGGTATCTGTCCTGGAGCCCAACACATTTCGGGTCCAGAAGTTACAAGTTACCCAGACATTTCAAGGGTATGTTATCATAGATGCAAAAAGACAGATAGGCTCAGCTAAGGTAAAGGTTAACCTTGTCAGTGAAAATACTGGCCTAGGACGTAACTGCCCACCATAACTGCTTTTAGTTAAAGTTTAATTTCAGACCATCCCTTGTGGTTACTGAAAGATCAGACAGACGCCGAAAACCATGACTACAGGCTTTATTAGAGGAGAAGGACCCCGCCGGCTGTCTCGCAGGGGGAGAACAGCAGCACGCGCAGAGGTGGGCACGCCTTTTGAGGGGCAGAATGGGAAGGAATGGGGAGTTTATTGTACTCGGCGCACGCTGATTGGTGGCTTAATTTATGGTCCATATAGGAACAAGGGTTTAGGGTATTTAGCAGGTGTGGATTGGTGGTCCAATGTATAATCCATATAAGGTACATGGTTAGTCGCTCAGGTATTTCCGGGCTGCAGGTTACGTCATACTCCGCCCACCAGTTGGGGGAAGGGAGGATCTATCAGTTACTTTAGATCTCTGAGTTTGCAAGACTGCCATGCAGGCCTTCCCTGAGCTTGTCAGGTTAGCATGTGGTCCCTTTCGTCCACAACACTCACTACAATACTGTCTATTCTTTATTTTTGGATTCTCTTCACCTTTTACAGGGCCTGGAACACTGAAATGATTTTTGAATATTTAACATTAGATGACATCAAGGAAATGACTACTAGGCATGACTTTTGGCACCAGCTAAAGAATTGGTGGTGATCATTGTGGGAAAGAAACTAAAAAATGTGATGCTGGTAATCTCTGTTCATAAACATATACTGAGAGTAAATCTTGCCTTCAATTATAAAAAAGGCTGGGGAGAGCTCTCTTACTAGAAACAAAAAAAATATGTTCTGTCCTTATTTTTGTTAATCCAGTTTGGGATAAATGATGTACTACTGAGATGGAAGCCTCAATGAAATTACTGGGGGATGTACTGTTCTACTTATGGGGCAACCTCACTCAGACTCTGACTCTCAAGGGGACTTGGCTACCTAACCTAGTGCCGTTCACTGACCAGGCCAACATAAACATGGCTGGGAACGGGACAGTGTTTTTGGTCTTCAGTCCCTGGAGACACTTTTTCACTGGGAAAGATATACTCACTCTGATGAGCAATTGCCTGAGACCCAGAGTTCTTTCATAGCAGCACAGTGGCTGCCTGCCTGGGACCACCTCTATTAGTTAACTCAGCTCTCAAGCACCTAGAGGGTATCCTCCTGGAAGCTCTTCCTGACCAATGGGAACCAGAAGACAAACACTCTCTCAGAACCCTGGTTCATGTGAACAAGGAATAAACAATGGCCATACCCCACTTTAGTTTGTCATCTTCTGCAATACAGTGACGTTTTTCTGGAACAGCTTTGAAAACTATGATCTTTCTGTTGGTCTTCATCTTCTAGTGCATAAGATCAGTCATTTCAATCCTATTTAAATCCCACCTCTTTCATCCACTATACTACTCCCTTCCTTTCCCCATCCCCCAACCTCAGACCTGGTACTGGTGTGTGTAAGACCCAGGGGGCGGGGGGCGGGGGGCGGGGAAGGGGAAAGGCCAGTTTTTAAGTTCCACACTTCCAGGTTAATGTGACTCAATGAGTGATTTAAAAACAAACTCTGTGTGCCTTGCTTGTCATATCAGAACACACATTTCTGTTCTTCCAATATCTTGTCAGGCAGGGATTATTACTTGCCTCCTCCATGGAAGTAATAATAATGAATACTTATTGACTACATACTTTGTACTAAATACTATCACAAGTATTTTACATGGATGATTGTATACAATTCTCATAAAACACTGATGGGTAAGTACTGTTATCATCCCTAATAAACAGATGAGGATAACAAGCCGCACAGAGGATGCATTGACTTCAAAGTCACAGAACTGTCTGCTCTTTCTGTTGGACTGGGCTTCCTTTTAATAGAGCCTGTGACTACTCCTGGGGTGGGCAATCCCCAATCTTTGAGAGCAGGATTGGTTTCTGGAAAGAGCCTTAAGTGGTAGATTCAGCGAGTAGGAGATTGAGTTGGTAGGTACCATGTTTGGGAAAACAGCTGGTGTGGCCTCAGGGAAGGGTTCCCTGAAGGGTTTTAGCCTTACAGGCCCTTTGGAACTGTTTGGCTTCTTAATGTTCAGAGATTACATCCACTAGACAAGGTCACTCACCTAGTGGCAGAACAGAAATAATAGCTCAGAGCTCCCAAATCCCATCCCAGGGCTATGTCTCCCAGTAATGTAAGGGATTAAATATCATCCTCTCTAGGCCACTATACTACCTGCAGTAAAAAAGAACGGAATTTATTTTTTTTTTTAAAATACATATTTTATTGATTTTACAGAGGAAGGGAGAGGGAGAGGGATACAGAGTTAGAAAACATCCATTCAGCTGCCTCTTGCACGCCCCTTTACGGGGGATGTGCCGGCAACCCAGGTACATGCCCTTGAACGGAATCGAACCTGGGACTCTTGAGTCCGCAGGCCGACACTCTATCCCTTGAGCCAAACCGGTTAGGGCAAAAAAGAAGGAATTCTTACCATTTGCAACAGCATGGATGGAACCAGAGAGCATTATGCTAAGCGAAATAAGCCAATCAGAGAAAGATAAATATCACATGATCTCACTCATTTGTAGAATATAGAGAACAACATAAACTGATGAACAAAAACAGATCCAGAGACAGAGAAGCATGGATCAGACCGTCAAACCTTAGAGGGAAGGTAGGGGAGGGTAGGGGTAAGGGGGAGAGATCAACCAAAGGACTTGTATGCATGAATATAAGCATAACCAATGGACACAGACACCAGGGGAGTGAGGGCATGAGAGGGGGGTGGGGGGTGGGGGCAATGGGCGATATGTAATACCTTAATCAATAAAGAAAAAAAACTTTAAATAATATATTTTTGTTAGTCCAATATATCCAAAATACTAGTACAATCATTTCAACATGTTCTTGACATAACATTGATAAGGAAATAGTTTATATTCTTTCTTTGGTAAGTATTGTAGTAAAACATATAACATAAAATTTATCATTTAACTTTTAAATTTATTTAAAATTTTTTAAGTATAATACTCAGCGGGGTTAAGTATATTCACATTGTTGTGCAACCATCACCACTATCCATTTCTACAACTTTTTCATCACCCAAACTGAAATTCTGTACCCATTACATAGTAACTCTTCATCCTCCCCTCCCTTCAGCCCCTGGTAACCTCTATTCAGCTTTCTGTCTCTATGGATTTGCCGATTTTCTATACCTTACATAAGTGGAGTCATACAATATTTGTTCTTTTGTGTCTAGCTTATTTCACTTAGCATAATGTTCTCAGAGTTCATCCATTTTGGAGCATGTATCAGAATTTTGTTCCTTTTTTATGGTTGAACAATATTCCATTATACGTGTATACCACATTTTGTTTATCTGTTCAGCTGTTGATGAACACTTGGGTTATTTCCACCTTTTGACTATTGTAAATAGTGCTGCTATGAATATTGGCATACAAGTCTTTTTTTTTAAAGCATTTTTTTATTTTAAAAATATATATATTATTGATTTTTTACAGAGAGGAAGGGAGAGAGATAGAGAGTTAGAAACATCGATGAGAGAGAAACATCGACCAGCTGCACATCTCCTACTGTGAATGTGCCCACAACCAAGGTACATGCCCTTGACCGGAATCGAACCTGGGACCTTTCAGTCCATAGGCCGACGCTCTACCCACTGAGCAAAACCGGTTTCAGCGGCATACAAGTCTTTAGATGACTTGTTAAAAATAAAAACCATAGGGCAGTGGGAAGGGTAGGAAAGACAAAAATAGAATATGAATATGTTGGACTGTGGTGGGACACAGTGAGGAATTTGGGAGCAAGAGATACACACTTTATTAAATTGTCTGTTTGACCATGCTCTTAGGCATATGGAAGTAGGCAGGGGGGTTTAACTGAGATATAGTAATGCACAGGAAGACAGAAACAGATGGAGGTTGTGGGGACCTCATTATTTGGAGTGAGGCCAAATACCTGAATCTCCACTTTCACAGAGCATGGGCATCTCTTTGTTTCTTTAGGGAAGTTACCTCTTTCTTCCATTCTCTCTCTTTCCCTCAGTCCTGATCTAGTTGCATTGATTGGCTGCATGACTTTACTGCTCTGAGCAGGAAATCCCAGTTGAATGCTCCCAGGATCCCTCCTCTTAAGCAAGAGCTCACAGGTTGAAATCTCCTCCATGGTTTCTCCACCCAAGTCCCCCACCCAAGCTTTGTTCAGTGAAGCTACTGAGGGAAAACGTAGGCCCAAGGATTGCAGTCAGATTTCAGCTTTTCATCAGATCCTGAGAAAAGATGCATTAGCATCATTACAGTCATACAAATGGTACCTATCAGGATTCCTGCACTGGTGGGAAAGCAGACTAGAAAACCTCTTGTATCTTCAAATCGGAGATTATAGGATTCTATAAATATAAAAGCAATAGGCATAACACTTAGCAAAATTTAAAATAGAATTTTATTATATCTTATAGCTAAGTTTAACACTTGAACTGTTTGACAGATACAAAATACACTAAAAAAAAAGGGGAGATATGATTGAGAAGGTACAAGAGGTAAATAGACAAAAATATTATTCTCCCTTAATCTGGAAAGAAGCAGGATGTAGAATGTGAAGAGTAATCTGGATTTGTTGCAGGGTTAACAACAAGGGCAGGGTTAACTCTCAAAACACATAGTCGTTCATCTCATTAAGCACACAGCAGAGAGAAAACAGAGAATTTACACAGGCTGAGGAAATAAATGGCAGATGTTAAACAGGAAGCAATATAACATGGGAATTAAGTAACTATATTTGATCATCAAATGTAATTTCAAATCTTGGCGTAGCACACACAAACTGTATGAGTTATCTTGTTAATGTAAGCCTCATTTCTCTCACTTATAATAGGAGACAAAAATATACTTACCTCATAAAGTTGTTGTGAAGATCAGATAAAACCCATAAAACACTCATTACAGTGCCGGGAACATTGCAAGCACTCAAGATATGTTCATTGACATTATTGTTTAGGGCTTAGATAAATTCTCGGGTAATGAATGGTAAGCAAACTGTGAGGTCTGTGAAAAGCCCTGGTTTATATAAATTACCTGTTTTATTTCCCCATTTAAAAAGTTATACATGCCAGCTAAACAAGACCTTCATAATAAATAAATTTAGAAAATAAGACCAAAAATAAATCACTAATAATTTGAGCATATTTCCTTCGAGGCAGTTTATTTTTCAAGTTAGTTTCAATCATATGTCTATTGTTTTTCATAAAATTATAGATTGTTTTGTTTTATAGCAGAGTCTTTAAAGGACATATCATATTTCTTTAATATGGATTATTCCACATAATATTCCATTAAGTAAATGGACCATACTTGAGTTTACTCTTCCTTACTTTTACATATTATGGTAGGAGATTTCTATATATGATTACTGTAAATAGTGATGTAACTAATATCTGTTTTGAAAAACCCGTTTTCTGCCACTTATATTTATTTTGTTAGGATGCATTTTCAAAAGTGCGATTTCAGCATTAAAGCATACAACTTTTAAAAAGTTCTTGTTTCATACAACCAATTATATCATCAGCTGTGATGTTTAAGAATATACAGGGTGTCCCAAAAATGTATACACACTTTGAATGATTATAAAGTCAGTGTTTATTAACATACAGTTCATTTCCAAAATTTAAAAGAATCTGCAGAAATGAATAATTTTTTTTTTTTTGTCAATGCCTGTTTCAAACTGATGATCATTCTGGTACTGCTAATAACACGAAGCAATGGAATCGCAAACATCAAGAATCATTTCGTTCGGTATTCGTGTGCCCTCAGTTCATCGACTGTTGCTGGTTTCATACCATAAACTTTATATTTTGTCTAGTGGTACTTTAGGATAAAGTTTCTTTGTTCAAAGCCTAGTCTGGCTTCACCCATTATTTCAAATCAGTTAAACCTGAAAAGGAGTGAAAATTAAGTGAGTTATCAGCTGTTAAAGTGTGTATGCATTTTTTGGGACACTATATGTTTTAACATAATCTCCTTTTTTATTGTAAATTCTCATTAATAAAAATTGCTAATTTGATAGACAAAAATGCTACCTTGGATTAGTAGTCAGATAGAGTAATTTGTCTCTTGTTTCAGAGCCAACTGTATTTTTGGCACTCTTCTTTACGTTTTTTTTTTAAATACTTATTGGAGCATTGGTGGATTTTCTACTTAAATTTTTTATATAGTAAAGATATAAATAACATTTTGAGCTATGGAAGGGAATTATGGTATCTCCCCAAATTTCACTCTGAGCTGAGACAGAATTTGGAGATCAAACCAGAGAAAAGCATTGATATGCTTATCGGCTAGCATTAGTAAGTCATTATCAAGCCATTAAGGATAAGGGAAAGTGGAGTGGGAAGGGTCACCTGCTTCACACAGTCCGAGGGTCCTTGTCACAGCTGATCTTGAACATAGCTAGGACTCGAGTTCTGATCTGTTTGGTTTTGGCAGCATAGATAATGGGATTGATCACAGGAGGCAGGAGTAGGTAGATATCACCCATGAGAACGTGCACAATGGGATGAAGGCTGTTTCCAAAGCGATGTACCACTGAGAGGCCAATGAGAGGCACATAGAAGGCCAATACCACACTGATGTGTGACACACAGTTTCCAAAGGCCTTGGCCCGCTCTGACTTGGAAGGCAGTCGTAGAACTGTTCGTATAATCAGAAAATAGGACAAGGAGATGAACAAGACGTCCACGCCCATAATCAGGAGAATGGCAGTAAGACCATAGACCATATTGGGCAATGTGTCTGTTTGTGACAACTTCATCACATCCTGGTGTACACAATAGGAGTGCGAGAGCACATTGGACTGGCAGAAGGCCAGCCGTTTGATGAGCAGAGGCAGTGGGATAAAGAAGAGGGATCCACGGACCACGGCCACCACACAAATTTGGGCTGTTACTGTGTTGTTGAGCACTGCAGCATGGCGCAATGGGTGGCAGATGGCTATATAACGGTCAAAGGCCATGGCCAGAAGGATGGTGGACTCAATGGCCGAGAGAGCGTGAATAAAGAACATCTGGGCAATGCAGGCATCGAAGGCAATCTCCCTGGAATCAAACCAGAAGAGGGCGAGGATCTTGGGCATGGTGGATGTGGACAGGGCCAGGTCGATGGCTGCCAGCATGCAGAGAAAGAGGTACATGGGAGCATGCAGGCTGCGCTCCGTCTTTACGATAAAGACCACGATGCAGTTTCCAAACACCGCCACAGCATACATTGAAAGCAGAGGGAAGCCGATCCAGAAATGGACTTCTTCTAGTCCGGGGAAACCAATAAGCACGAAGGTGGCATGTGTGAAGTTGCAGGAACTCATAGCTGGCACGGAGAAGGGGCACTGGAGAGGGTCAGGTCACACTGGCAGCCTGGTAGGAGATGGAGCACAATCAGAGAGGCCAGCCCTGGAAACTGGGGACTGATGCACCTCAGTTCTCCTTCCTTTATTCTCTCCTCCCTCTTCCAAGCCTTTTTGGCTTTTTCATAAGCTATGAAGCCCCCTCCAAAGAGAAAAGTGACAGCTCAAATTCATGTACTGTCACTATTCTCAAGGTCCATTTATATTTTTAAAAGGGAACCTGGAAAGAACATGCTTATCCCAAAATGTATCCTTCTCAAGTTTCCTTAGACTCCTTCTCCCAGCCCATACCTTCATTGTCTGGACACTGGGTGGTCCTTTTCTCAGATAGGTGTTAAGAGATACCCTTTTGGGAACCCCTTCCAGATATGGCTGTGTCCTCCTCCCCTCTCCTCCCCTCCCCTCCCCTCCCCTCTCCTCCCTTCCCCTCCCGTCCTCTTCCTTCCCTTCCCTTTCCTTCCCTTCCCTTCCCTTCCCTTCCCTTCCCTTCCCTTCCCTTCCCTTCCCTTCCCTTCCCTTCCCTTCTCCATTCTCCCTTCCCTTCCCCTCCTCTCCCTTCTCCTCTCCTGTCTCCCTTCTTTCCTTCAATTTTTCATTCATTCCACAAACAATGACTTACATGACATACTATGTACAAGGTTATTTGTTAGATGCTGTTGATACAGAGGTGAAAGACACCTTTTGCCCTTCAGATGCCCTACTTAGAGTGAAAAAGGGACAAGTAACCAAATTATTAGGGTTTGGGAATGTGCTAGCATAAGGTGGGCATTTAATGCATGGGAAGAGGAGAAGCATGATCATATTCCTGAAAAAGATGATCCTTCTGTTCAGTTTTGAAACATAAGTAGAAATCAATCAGAGAAGGGAATAAAGGGTATATTGAGGATAGGGAGGGTTTTGTTTTGTTTTATTTTGCTTTGCAGTTTTTCAGGATTCCAAATACCCAGGTCTAAGGTCAGTGTGGGGAGAAAGAAACACAATAGTATTTTTTAAAAAAATTAAAAGGAAAAAGAATACGAAGCAAAAGGCCAAAAGTCAATCTATTAAGAAAAAAAAAAAAGGAAAGTCATCTGGGGGTCATTGAATGAAAGGCAGGAGCCCCTCCAATGACTTCTCTGGAGATAAAAGTGCTGGCAGGGTGTGGGGCCTCAGGCAGATCTTAGCTGTTTGGCATGTTCCCTGTGAAGGCTCTTCTCTCTCTCTCTCCTTGCTGATGGGATCCTACACATGTGAAAGCTGCCTACAAGGCCACTCTTATTGTCCCAAGAACTTGGTCCAAATCCAGATATTCCTAGAGCTTTGTCTTACCTGGAACATTGGCCAACACGGCATTCATATTAGGGCAGACATTTCCTTTTTAGAAACCCAGTGCTGTTCTGCCGCAACCTCCTCAACCCTAAACACGTGTGCTCTTACTTCATTAAATGTTTCCCTGCTAGGCTCCCTAGTGTCCTGGCTTTTAGAGCTAATTGTATCTCAAGAGCCAAGGAAATGGCTTCAATAAGAACCTCTGAGTCTTGGGAATAAATTCTGCAGGAGTTTTTATCAATTGTGTTCAGGTGAACTGTTCATCTCGCCAAGATTCTTCTTTACTCCTAACCTCAGTCCTTAACTGCAACTGGGAGATGCTCTTCCATTTGGCCTTAGTGGAGAGAGTTTGGAAACCAGCAGTCTTACATAAATATAATAAGATGAGAACTAAAAGATTTGACTTGTATTATCCCCTTTGGAGACAAAGTAGTAGTAACAAATCCAGGGATTAAAGATTATAAAATCCACACCTCTGACTGCTATTTGCTCTTCTCCATCCTCAGAACATGTACAAGGACATAACAGCTACCCTCCTTGACAAGCACAGATCCCAACTTTGGACCCTAGCTGCTGTCAGAGAATAAAAAGCTCTTTTCAGAGGCAGATAATTGCATCCCTCAGTGAGATCAAAGGAAGCTTATATCTTGCATCCATGCAACCATCTACGTATCTGACATAGGTAATTTGGGGAAAGGAGATTCAGAAATCCAAACAAATCAGGCTGGTAAGTATGTGGTAATGCTAAGGTAACTTCCTTGGAGGGAGGCCATATCACTGGACCTCTGTGTGCAAGAGAAATGGGGCCCAGGCGAAGAAAAGGGTAGGCATGGAAGTAGCAAGAGGAGCATAGTAACGTATTTCTTCCTTTTCAAGGCCTCCTACCCATCCCACTGCATGTAGCACTTTAGATAGATATAAGGGCCTCTGTTGGCCGCAGAGAGTCAGCTACTGTCCTGACCCATCACTCCGCAGGACATCTTTTCTGCTTTCCTGGTAGCAGTCTAAGACTTTGGGCCGTCATCTTGTTTCCCTAGTTTCCCTAGTTACCATAAGACCTTATGTCTCCCTCCCAGGTTGCCTTGCCTTTTGCCTAAGGTGACCCCTGGCTAGACCCAATTTCTGATTATCTTTGGGTCCAAATGTGGCTGTTGCATTTATACTCACTTGCTAATGCTCTGAGATATTCCTTCTTGGCCCATGGAGGTGTAGGTGGCATGCAAGGGCTTTCCCTGCCCTGCTGTGAGGCAGTGTGTGGGGTCTTCAAGGTCCCTTAGGACGCAGGATTTGGGCTGCCTAACCCCAGATGAGGTTGCACTCACTTGAAAACGGTGCAGAGAAAGCAGCTGGAGCTGGCTTGCCCTTTTAGGTACAGGCCTATTTATAATGCTGCCCAGGAGGCCCATGGGAACAGGCTGTGGGAGCATGGACTGGGGCTCCAGGGGCTTGGCAGACAGGGAAAATATCTCCATGTCCTTTTGTGTGCCACTCCCACAGGGTTCCCACTGTTTCTCTCTGGGGGGAGGGAAAATCACAAGGGCCCCTGCCTCTGGCATCACTCCCACACTTACAGATACAGGGCTCTCGCCAATCTGTCTCCACTCTTCCAGGTAACTCAGGCTCCCTCAGTCACTGCTCTTCCTCATTAGCCACTTTCCCAACCACAGCAGCCAATGTGCATTTACTAGTGACGTCCTTGGGCTCTAGGAGTTCATATTCTCTTTAAAAACCAAGGTAGGCCTCAAAATGTGCAGTCCCATCATTCAAAATAAGGGCATTCACTTCTTCAGCTTTTCTTTTCCCATCTTTTCTTTCCGTTGATGAAACAGACCTTGATGTATGGAAATCACTCTTTATTGCACCTGTGTTACAGATAAAGATTAGATGAGATAAAAGCTAGTTAATTAGTGATAATATCAGTTGGATAACCAGTTTTTCTGACTCTTTATTCATTCATATTCAACAAATATTTATCAAGGGCTTACAGTGTAAAAAGAAAAATAGACAGCCCCTCCAGAAACTCTCATCCTCATGGAGTGGTATAGACAATACATGGAGCTACCATGAAAAACAAAAAGCATGTTCAATAGTTTAAGGAGGAAAATAAAGGGAATGTGGGAATAGATAAATATCAGGGGGCAGTTGACTTTTTTTAATAATATATTTTATTGATTTTTTTATAGAGAGGAAAGGAGAGGAATAGAGAGTTAGAAACATTGATGAGAGAAAAACATTGATCAGCTGCCTCCTGCACACCCCCTACTGGGGATGTGCCCGCAACCAAGGTACATGCCCTTGACCGGAATCAAACCTGGGACCTTTCAGTCCACAGGCCAACGCTCTATCCACTGAGCCAAACCAGTTAGGGCAGGCAGTTGACATTTTAAGTGAAGCTGCCAGGGAAGGGCTCACATAATGGAAACATTTGAGAAGAAGCCTGAAGGGAATGAGGAATGTGTCTATGGAGATATTTGAGAAAGGCCATTTCAGGAAGAAGACAGAGAAACTACAAATAAAGTTCCCGAGAAGGGGGTGTATTTGATAGTTTAGAACAACAAGGAAGTCAGTGTGCCTGTGTAGACAGACAAGGGGAAGAATAGTAGGGAGATGAAATCACAGCGGTGATGGGGAGTTGAGTCACATAGGCCCTTATAGGACATTTAAGGGTTTTCACTTGGACTCTGAGTTTGGTGGCTACAACAGTGGTCTTGTGTCTTCATTTATTTTTCTCCTTAAACTACTGGCTTTTGGGAAAGTCTCCAATTCATTGTGAGCTTGTCCACCTTAGTCAGAACACAACATTTGCTCTGCAAACCACCCATTCCTGATGTGTCCATATTACCCACACCCTAGGGATGAAAGCTTATAAGTTTTCAAAATTATTAGGCAGTGGGGCTGTTCACACATTAGAGTGTGTGGGTGAGGTTGGGGAGACATCTGTAGTAGTGTGAACATCTTGGCCGTCTGGATCTTGAGACTGAAGTTCCTTCTTCTCTTTCCTATTTGTGAGACTCTGAGTACCCCCAACCTTCTTCTCTAGTCTATGTCACTCTTTTTCTTTCTCCTCTTCCTCTCTCCATACCCTATCTTATGTGGTGGGTTCAAACAAACAAAGAAACAAACAAACACCCAGTATGTAATTCCACACCATCTGAACTTTTCCACCAATTTCCAACAGTGAATAAAATATTGTCCCTGGTCTTGAGAAGTGGGTACAGAAGTGGGCTAGTTGCAGTAGATTCTGAAGAGGGAAGTTGTGCATGAGAAAAAAGCACAGGTACTATAGGAGCACCTGGAAAGGACACCAGCCAGACTTGAGCAGTCAGGAAAAAGTCTCTGAAGGAAAGTCACTTTTAAGTCAGGAGAACCGAGAGAGTGAAGGTGACACAGGTGGAGGTAAGAGCTTGTCGAAGGAATGAAGTGAGATAGAGCAATCAGGGTTAAGGAAATGTAAGTTGCTTGTTGTGCCTGGAGTACCACATACCGGGGAAGTAATAAGGCTTGAGAGGAAAATAGAGCTAGGTTATCAGAGATTTTATTATTTTTACTATGTGGTAGGCCCTGTTCCCAGGGTCTGGAAGACACCATAAATGAAGCAAAGGCCTTACACTCAGTGATCTTACCTTGTAATGGGGAACAAGAAAAGAAATAAACAGATATGTAGTATGTTGAGCAATGAAAGTGCTAGAAACTAAAAACAAGATGGGTAGAGAAGAGAGTGAATGCAGACAGGAATTGAGGGAGAGGTTGTTGTTATTTTTTTTGTCAAGAGCCCTGTAATAAGATGACACTTCAGCAGAAACCTGCATGAAGTGAGACAGTAAATCATGTGGGTACCTGGGGGAAGAATATTTCAGGTAGAGAGAACAGCAAGTGTGAGGTCTGATGTTGAAGCATGTTTGGTGAGTTTAAGAAAATATTGGAGGCTAGTGTGGATGTAGGAGAGTATATAAAGGGGGGAGTCGTTGGAGCAGTTGAGATGATGGAGAGGAGTCAGATATAACATATAATGACTGTGAATATTCCCTGGGTAAGAGAGGAGACCACTGGAACATGTTGAACAGAAGAAGTGACATGATTTGTCTTGTGTATTTGTCTTGTCTAGATTGTAAAGCAAAAGTGGATGAAGAAAGATCCATCAGGAGGCTATTATATTTCAGGTCCAAGATGACGCTGGATTGGATCATGGTGGTAGTAGTAAAGGTGGTGGAAAGTAGTTGGATTCCAGATGTCAATACTTGAAATATCTGGATGAAAGAGTCATCAGCATTTTTTGATAAACTGGACGTGGAATGGAAGAGAAAGAAGTGCCATGACTCCAAGAGTTCTATCTCAGTAAATTCAAAGGCAGAGTTTCTGAGTTTTGGGAGACTGTGATTGAGCATGTCTTTGTCTTGATGTGAGTACATAGTTTTAGACATGATGAGTCTAACATGATTATTACCAGTATACATTCAAATTAAATACTGATACCTAGGCAGTTGGATATGCATCTGGAGTGTACATATTAACTTGGGATTTGTCAGGATATAGTTGGTATTTAAAACCATAAAGCCAAATAAGATGACCAAAATTCAAATATAGCAAAGAAAAAACATACAGGTCTGAAAATAAAAACCTGGGATATTCCAGCATGCAAATATCAGGGAGATAAAGATTACAATCATTGAGACTAAAATACTATTGATGAACATGCTGAGAATTTTGACACCATTCTTATTATTAAATAGTAATATAATCACAAAGTGAGTCCTCTGTAGATATGAAAGACTACTGCTACTTCCTTGCTGGATTAGATGCCAGCTATAGGGCCCACCTTTATGGAATGATTCTAATGTGACATGGAAATATGTGCTTTAAAATTTGAGAATTAATGGATATACCCAAGTTGAAAAACTTGATGGATTAGCTCTTACATAAAATATATGCCACAAATAAAAACATCTATATATATAAAAAGCCAGCGACTGGAACTCTGTAACGACCATAACAACCGGTCACTATGACGCCCACTATGGCCAGCAAATTGGCCCGATCCTCAACTTTGTATTGTTCACCTTGGAGTGTCTCTTATCCTGCTCAAGCTGTGGAAAGCATCCAGCATGGCCCAAGGTGTCCACGGGGGACCTCCTGGCCGGCAAGACGTAACCCTGGCCACAGAAGGGACATTTGGAAATATTTTTTCAGAAAGCTGCGAGGAGGAGGATAGACTCCCCACTCGACTTCCCTGTGACTCAAGGGGACGTGGAAACTCCCCGGGCATGGAGGCATGGGCTCCCGATTTCCTTTCAATGTGCATGAATCTGTGCACCCGGCCACTAGTCTATATAATAAAAACCTAAGCGACTGTTATGGAACGACCAGAACAATTGATTGCTATGATGAGCACTGACCACCAGGGGGCAGCCACTCAATGCAGGATCTGCCCCTTTGTGGTCAGTGCGCTCCCACAGGGGGAGTGCTGCTCAGCCAGAAGCCAGGCTCATGGCTGGTGAGCGCAGTGGTGGTGGTGGGAACCTCTCCTGCCTTGGTGGCAGCCCTAAGAAGCAACGAGCCAAGTGGTAAGGAGCAGCGAGCAGGTGGGTGGTAAGGAGCGAGGGGTCCCAGACTGTGAGAGGGTGCAGGCCGGGCTGACATACCCCCCACCCCCCCAGTGCACGAATTTCGTGCACTGGACCTCTCTCTCTCTCTCTCTCTCTCTCTCTATATATATATATATATATATATATATAGCTTACAGTACAGGCAGTGTTAAGATAAGAGTGAGGGACCTGAAGTCAGTTTGCATGGATGTAAAATATGATTTTGTTACTTACCAGCTATTTAAGCATGCAATTTAACATTTTGTGCTTGTATTTTCTCATTGATATTAGAAGTAACTACCTTGTAATGTTGTTTGGATATAAAAATGTTTTAATATATGTAAAAAACACACCTAGAGCTATGACTGGTCAAAGGAAATAAGTGTTAGTTAAAATTATTATTACAGTTAGGAAGTACTATCTAATTCTCATAAAGGAGTGATTTTTTCCTAATGTGTTGTTCTAACTGCTATGAAGTGGATTAAGTAAAAAGGATTGTTGGCAGGATTAACAATAGTTTAGAATGAAAGGTGATGAGGAGAAGAAATTCTAGACTTAGGGCTGTTTGTTCCTTTCATTCTATTTAAAAAATTTTAAAAATATATTTTTATTGATTTTTAGAGAGGAAAGGAGAGGGAGATAGAGATAGAAACATCAATGATGAGAGAGAATCATTGATTGGCTGCCTCCTGCATGCCCCATACTGGGGATCAAGCCCACAACCCAGGCATGTGCCCTGACAGAGAATCAAACTGTGACCTCCTAGTTCATAAGTCGATGATCAACCACTGAGCTATGCTAGCCGGGCATCCCTCACATTCTTATGTCTCTGTATCCACATTTGTAAAATAAAGGAGTCAAGCTAGCTGATATTCTACATACAACCCAATCTGTAATTTTTTGCTCAGTTTTATCGAGCGCTAGTTCTATTTTTTAATAACATGATTTGATGTAGAGTGGCTAGAATTCTATGCATTTATATGTCTTTGGAATGGAGAATTTTTATCACAGCTCTACGTATCTGTTTGGTCTTCACACTGTAGATGATGGGGTTCATCACAGGTGGGATCAGCAGGTAGGTGTTAGCAATCATAGTATGTACATATGGTGGGGCCTGTTTTCCAAATCTGTGAACAAAGGATAGACTGATCAATGGAATATAGAAAATACCAACAGCCCCAATATGGGAGATGCATGTGCTGAAAGCTTTCTTTCTCTCTTCTGGGGATGCAATGCTGAGGACAGTCTTAATGATCAAAACATAAGACAGGAGGATGAGGATTGAGTCCACCCCAACAGTAGAGATCATGGCTGTCAACCCCACCGCATTGTTGATCTTGGTGTCTGTGCAGGAGAGCTTCATCACATCGGGGTGGAAGCAGTAGGAGTGGTGTAGCACGAGGCTGCGGCAGTACGACAGTCTTTTCAGAAGGGCTACCATTGGTGTCAGCATAAGTGTCCCCCTGATGACAATTGCTACTCCAATTTGAGCTATCCTGGAGTCAGTTAAAATGGTTGCATACTTGAGAGGATGAGAGATGGCCACAAAACGATCAAAGGCCATGGCCAACAGCACTGAGGATTCCATGACAGTGAAGAGTTTAATAAAGAACATCTGTGACAAGCAGGCATTAAAGCTGATCTTCCGGGCATTGAACCAGAATATACCCAACATGGTGACTAGGGTGGAGATGGACAGGCCGAGGTCAGTGGTGGACAGCATGGAGAGGAAATAATACATGGGTTCGTGAAGGCTGGGCTGAGTGACAATGGCAAAGAGAATCAGGCTGTTTCCTGAGAGGGCAGTTATATAGAGAAAGCAGAAGGGAATGGAGATCCAGATGTGGAAGGCTTCCAGCCCAGGAACACCAGTTAGCAGGAAAATGATGGAAGAGGATGTGGTATTCTGGAAGTTGGACATGCTGAATTATAAGTACAGAATTCCAAGGTGAAATTCTGGAACAATGAAAAAACTAAATTTAAAAAATTAATCTAAACTACAATTAATTAATTTAAACTACAATTTAAAAATAAAACCTATAATTTTATTGAACCCCAAACAAACCCAAGACGAATATCTCTATATTACATAAATATGAATAGCTCATTTAAATTAACAAAAGAATTGTACGTTTTCAGCTGCTGTAGTAGGTACGATTTAAAATTTTTGTATTTTTTATTTTTTGTATTTATCTCAGCCCACAATTTTTCTTCCCTGGGGCCCTTTGCTTGTAGCTATGTTTATACTATGTGACCTTTTCTTTCATTCCTCTAGTCAGAGCTGTCTGGACTAAATAAAGACATTTTACCCAAGATGGGAAGATCATATTTCATTCTTTTTGGAATGTTTAAATTGTGATAAGAGGTAGCAGGTTGGTTTTCCTGTATAGTTGACATAAGAGAAATATAGATTGGGGCTTTAGAGCAGCAGTATTACATCAGCCATAAGTATAGAAAACAGAGAATCTTAGGACGATTTTGGAAGCCAGAAAATATGAGATATTTATAATATATGGAACACATATTAAATGACAATAAATGGCTTAGGCACCAGTGCAGTGTGTCTACAGTATCTAACCTTTGCAGTGACCCTTAGAATGCAGCACCTGGCATCACATTTGTGAGGGATGGAGAGTTAGAGCACAGACCTACCACCATAGGGACAGAGGCCTTTGCCCTCACTTGACATTTTTGCTGCCATGTTCAGACATATTTGGTTCTTCAATCTTCCTGAAGACTAGTTGTTCTCTAGAACAGATTTTCTCCATTTTGTTAAGACATACTTTTTCAAGAGATACCTAGTACAATGTTACTGTTTTGCTTTGGAGGAAAAGATAAAACTATATAGAAAACATCTTGTTTCTTTCTTTTTTTTCATCGAGTAAAAAATTCAAATTAGGCATATGGGTTTGTATGAGTTGGAAGAGGAGGTCTGGGGAGAGCAGAGTTTAGGGTTGTGGCTAGAGAGGGCTCAATCAGTGAGAAGTAGCCAATATTATGGTAACTGTTTCTTAGGGAAACCTAAGAGTTTCCAAGACACACAAGTTTACCCAAATAAAGTGCTACCTCAAGGATTCCCTAAAGAAATATTAGATTGAAAATTGGGAAATTTTGGCCCTGGTTGGTGTGATTATGATAATATGCAATGACTGAGTTGTAATTTTGCTCACTGAGTTCTAGAAAATTTTATGAGATCAGTTTTTTTAAAATTATTAATTGCTATCTGAAATTTCTCATTCATCCTAACTTCTTCATGGCTCCCCTTACATTATTTCATTAATTCAAACAATTTCTTCCTTGCTCATTTGCATTCTTCTTATCAATTTCTTCCCTTCCTTTTTCTGGCTTGGATATCAGAAGAAAAACATAGAGTTTAGGTTGAAATGATCTGTGCCAAGTCTAGCAGAAGGGAGCTCATCCAAACTCTTTCCCCAACCCTCCTACATCTTCCTACACCTGCTCCTCATTCATGCTGGGCTCCAACACAGGGGATTCCTTATTCCATTTAATAGCCAGTAACTCCACTCAAGCTCTTGATCATCCATAAACACTAGTTTGTTTCAACATCAAACTGAGAGCACACACTGTATTGTGTCAGCATTAAGCATATGAAGCAAGTAAAATAACAGGTTTGGTGTCTGAGAAAACCAGAGAGTTTGCCAGGACCTCATCTTTTGGTTCATGAGTTGATGCTCAACCATTGAGCCACACCTTTTTAAAGCTGAAAACCTTATCCTAATATATAAAAAACACTGGGTCCGTCACATCCACAATGACCAGAGGCCTGACCTAATGCCCAGGCTGCACGCGCATCAGGCTCTGGTGGGGGCGGACTTGTGGCAGTGGAGACAGGGACGAGGGAGGTTGGGCTGGCACTCACACTCACTCACAACCACACACACACACACACACACACACACACACACACACACACACAGACACACACCAGCTCACAGTCTTTTCTCCCTTTCTTTCCCTCCTTCCCAGCTTACTCTTGGAGCCTCTCTCAGAATGAGGGAAAAAAAAACAAAACAGACCGGGCCTGAAGAGGGCTGGATGGAAGGGAGGGTGGGAAGAGCATGGAGCGGCTCCCCACTGACCCCTCCCCCTCCCAGCCAGGAACGGAGGAAGAGGGAGACAGGGAGGCAGGGAGGCCTGGAGGACTGCTGAGAAAAACAAAGAGAGACAGAGACTGGGCGAGATCAGGCCAGCAGGGGAGGGCAGTTGGGGGCAACTAGGCCAGCAGGGGAGAGCAGTTGAAGGCAAGATCAGGCCAGCAGGGCAGTTAGCAGTGATGAGATAGGCAAAGGCAGTTGGGGGCAAGATCAGGGCGGCAGGGGAGAGCAATTAGGAGTGATCAGGCAGGCAGGCAGAGGCAGTTAGGGGTGATCAGGCAGGCAGGCAGAGAGGTTAGGGGCTATCAGTCAGGCAGGCAGGCAGGCAGGCAGAGAGGTTAAGGGCAAATCAGGCAGGCAGGCAGGTGAGCAGTTAGGAGCCAGCAGTCCCAGATTGCAGTCCCACAAGGAATGGGCCTAAACTAGCAGTCAGACATCCCCCAAGGGGTCCCCAATTGGAGAGGGTGCAGGTTTGGCAGAGGGAACCCCACCCCCCCATGCACGAATTTTATGCACCAGGCCACTAGTTTTTAATAAGAGTCCAGTAATTCTTATGAAAATAAGAAATGAAAAAGTGTCAATTTTGAATACCTACTACATGCCAGGCACTGTATTAGTTACATATCAGAGGATATGTGACTCTACTGCTACCTGTAGAGTGCACAAGGATAAGATGCTTCTAAGCAATAAAACCGAAATAGTGTAGGGTGACAGATAGTGTGTGTATGTAAGAATATGTCTGTGTGTGTTTAAGAATTATCAGTTCTGCCCTAACCAGTTTGGCTCAGTGGATAGAGTGTCGGCCTGTGGACTGAAGGGTCCCAGGTTCGATTCCAGTTAAGGGCATGTACCTTGGTTGCAGCACATCCCCAGTAGGGGGTGTGCAGGAGGCAGCTGAGTGATGTTTCTCTTTCATCGATGTTTCTAACTCTCTATCCCTCTCCCTTCCTCTCTGTAAAAAATCAATAAAATATACATAAAAAAGAATTATCATTTCCAAGAAATCTTAACAGAGTAGATAAAATATAACTGTGTAAAGTTCTAATGAGAAGAAGTGAGTTCACAAGGATGAAAAACAGGAAAGAGTGTTTTTGACATAAAGACATGAGCAGGGGCTGAGTGAAATAACAAAATACAAGAAAATTGCTATGCTGGAGCCTCACATGCAAAGCTAAAGGAATTGGTGGGGGCAAGGACATGACACTCTTGCATTCCAAGGGAAGAATAAGGAACTTAGATTTTAGTTGCAGAGCATCAAGAGCCAGGCATTTCTAAATATTTTATGAATAAGTAAACAAATCATTCTCATCTCTTCTGATTTAACTCCAACAAAATTCCTTTCCACTTTAGTAACTTATTTTGCAACATTGGCTCTCATTTGGCATTCCACAATACTCAAGTTTTATCCCCCCCCACACTTTTCTATAGATATTTTCAATACACACCCAATTCACCCAAGATCTATTGACCATATCTCATCATTGGCCATATATTTTATGACAAGAAATGTTCTTTGGACAATCTGCTTCACCTTCAGTAACAATCTGAAAATTTTCTGCAGTGACTCACAGAAAGTTCTCCAACTGATGCCATCAATGACTTTCTAAACAGCAAATCCAATTTTTTTTTCAGATTTGTTTCCCTCTCCCTCTTCTCAAATTTCTTCCATGTTGCCCACCTCCTCTTTGAAATTCTCCTTCATTTCCTACAAGATAGTTATTCTGTGGGCTCCCCCACTACTCCCATTTACCAAACAACATTTTTGTACTCTATCTTTTAATTGTGGTATTCCTTAGAAGTCTGTTTTTTTTCTTTTTAATGTTTTTATTGATTTCAGAGAGAGAGGAAGGGAGAGGGAGAGAGAGATAGAAACATCAATGATGAGAGAGAATCATTCATTGGCTGCTTCTTGCAGGCTCCCTACTGGGGATTGAGCCTGTAACCCAGGCATGTGCTCTAACTGGGAATCGAACTTCAACCTCCTGCTTCATGGGTTGATGCTCATATGACCTATTGACCCACACTATCTGGGATTTTTTGCATGTGTTTCTTTTTGAGAAGTTTCTCTTTTTTCTTGCTGTCCCAGATATTATACTCTCTTTGGGATATCTTAATTATTCCCATGGTATTAAATAGTATTTATATCCAGATGGCTTGCAAATCTGAAGTCTAATTGTGGTCTTTCCTGAGTTCTATATTTCAAAAGTTGATAGAATTTTTAAAGCTGTGGCAAGGTTACAAACTTGAAGGCATTAACAAATTTTGGAACTAGAGTGAGGAGATCACATTAACAATTTAGGAAAATGACTGGAACCAATTTGGAGAACAAATCAAAGCTCTCTGCTTAGTGCCAGTGAGTAAAATTTTATCTCGCCTTGAGGGACATCTTTAATCATATTCCCTCAGATAACTCAACCTCAATGTGAGCCAAACCCAGGGTATTCCTTCCCCCATTCCAATTTCACTCTCGCTTCTATGCTTTATTTTTTACAAAATGACATCAAATTCTATCAAATCATCTAATTAGCATTACCTCCCTCCCACACACAACCATATACACACATTCTTCTCCTCCTCTCATACCCTACATGCAAATATTAATTAAATTATTATTGATTCTACTTTTGAAATGTCAAAAATGAGAGCATCCAGTGGTTTACATATGAAGACTAAGGGATAGCAATATGGTTGGTAGTGGGTACTTAAAGCTGTATTTCATTGCATTTTCTCACATTGAAAGATTGTTACTGTTCATATCTATACTAATAAAAGGGTAATATGCTAATTAGACCAGATGTCTTCTGGACGTCCTTCCAGACGTCCTTCCTGACAAAGCTTGCCTGGGTCCCAGGTGCCTGCAGCCAGCCAGAGGGAGGGAAGCCTGGGTCCTGGGTGCCTGCAGCTGCAGCTAGCCCAGGCAAAGCTGCCCCTGGTCCCAGGTGCCTGCGGCCAGCCAGAGGGAGGGAAGCCCGGGTCCTGGGTGTGGGGGCTGAGGCAGAGGTGGTTAAGGGCAATCAGGCTGGCAGGAGAGCAGTTAGGGGTGATCAGGCAGGCAGGCAGAGGTGAATAAGGGCAATCAGACAGGCAAGTGGTTAAGAGCCAGTGGTTCCGGATTGCAAGAGGGTGCAGGCTGGGCTGAGGGACTCCCCCATGCATGAATTTTATGCACTGGGCCTCTAGTCAAAGAATAAATGAGGACTAAAGGATATTATTAGGAAGAGGTGCTAAAGTTCTCCCAAGCTACTCTTTAAAAAGAAATTTTTTTAAATTGATTTCAGAGAGGAAGGAAGAAGGATAGACAGATAGAAACATCAATGACGGGAGTCATTGATTGGTTGCCTCCTGCACACCCTCTACTGGGGATGGAGCCAACCACCCAGGCACGTGCACTTGGCTGGAATCGAACCTGGGACCCTTTAGTCCTCAGGCCAATGCTCTATCCACTGAGCAAAACCGGCTAGGGCTCCCAGGTTACTCTTTTGCACTCCAATCACCCTCAGATCTGTTCAATCCATCCTCTTCAATCCATGCACAACCTTCATTTTCTTTCGTAAGAAATGAGCTATAGTCTCTCAACTAATTTTCCTGTCCACTTAGATCACAATGATTCTCTTTTCTTGTTGTTGCACTGTTGTGACCTGCAACTCATGTTTATGTCTTTAACTGTTAAATTAGACCATATGGCAATTATCACTATTATCCAAGCCATTGTCAATGTGTGTGACTGACGTGGGTTCAGATCCTTTCTCAAACACTAACTAGTTTTGAGACCTTGTACAGCAATACTAATTGAATACATTAATCATAACAATAGTTACCGGTGATTGGAGCTTGTTACTTGAATGTTATGTTATTGTGCTGAGCACTTTATCACTTTATAATTTTACTTTTTGATTCCTATGAGGCAAGTATTATTAAATTCACTTTAAATTATCTTTTCTGATAAAGAATCTGAGCATCAGAGAGGTTATGAAACATATTCAGGGTCCCACACAATGAGTGAACGTCAGAGCTGGGATTCTAAAACCAGTTCTTCCGAATTCCAAGGCTCATGCTCTTAAGAAGTATTGTCACCTGAAAGTAATATAAACTTTTTTTGATCCAGTTTCCTCATCTATAAGGTAGAATATACCTAATGCAGTGCCTGGCATAAAGTAGGTGTTCAAGTTGGCATTTTTCATCTTTATTAAGAAATATTAAGCTTAGAAATAACTTTTTTTAAATCCCCACCTGAGGATATTTTCCACTAATTTTTTTGAAAGAATGGAAGGGAGAAAGGAGGGAGAGAGAGAGAGAGAGAGAAAGAGAGAGAGAGAGAGAGAGAGAGAGAGAGAGAGAGAGAGAGAGGTGAGAGAGATACATCAACTGGTTTCTTCCCACACACACCCTGACTGGGGTCAGGGATTGAGCCCACAACAGAGGTATGTGCCCTTGACCAGGAATTGAACTTATGGCGCTCTAACCACTGAGAAAACCGGCCAGGGCTAGAAATAAGGTTTTAAGCCCCTGACAACCTTTTTGGTTTCTCAAGCACCAAACCAGTAACCACCATAAATATATTAGCACAATGATTAGATCATATAACTAACAAACAACCAGCTAATCAAACTACACCAGGCAGAACAAAATACAGATTTCCTAATAATACATAATTCTATAATTCTACCATCTACTTCAGTCCATCACCTCACTGTCTAATCTAACTTTAAACAATGTGAGGAAATTCTCCCCTATGGATAAGACATCTCAGCTAATCCAGAATTAGCTTTGTTATTGAATAAAAATTTTTTACTTACAGAGTCAGTTCTCTCAGGCTGACTTAGAAGGCTGAGGAGGCTTTAGATTCCAGGGGAGATCCGAGCTTATGAGAAGACTCGTTCCAGCTTGGCTGCAGACAGCCACAGAGCTGAGAGACCAATTGCTGGTGGTGGTGTAACTCACGGAGTCTCCAGTGTCTGGAGGTTCCCAGAAGACTTTTTTTTCCCTCATATAGCCTTTTTATATCTGTCCCATTATGCAATTACTATTGTGGCTATGTGCTTCATAGGCTGATATAATTTTTTCTGTCCTTGTGCACTTTTATGGAAGGGCTTAAAAACAGTTTTAGATATAATTCATATACCACCGAATTCACCCATTTGTAAGTACAATTCAATAGGTCTGTAAATTTACAGACTTGTGCAATAACCATTATCACAGTCTAATTTTGAAAAAATTTCATCATTCCAGCTAGAAACCCCATACCCATTAACAGTCACTCTGAGGAGGCTTTTTAAAAATGAAATTTTATTCCAGATTGTGAAAAGGCATCACCCTTTGTAAATGTAAATCAGACTTTACTCCATAGCATCAATTGCTATTCACAGCAGTTATGTTTCATTAACCTACCTGTGCTTCTTAGCATCATTTCTTTCTTTTTTTTTCATTATAAATAACATATAATACATATGTTATATTTATTCAAAGATATAATTATAAGGACATTAATTGCTTTTACAAAAACAGGATCACATTATGCTTAGTTGTGTGTATTTTACTATATAAAAAGACACTTTTAGCAATTTGTCTCAAATCCTTTGTCTGCATATTGCAGGTACTTATTCTTTTTTTAAATTTTGTTTTATTGCTTAAGTATTACAAAGAGTATTACATATGTCTTCTTTTTTTTCCCCCTTGACCTTCCCCTGGCCTCCCCTACTCCCCAGTGTCTTGTGTCCATTGGTTATGCTTATATGCATGCATACAAGTCCTTCGGTTGATCTCTTACCCCCACCCCCCAGTTAGCATCATTTCTTTACACTATTTATTGCCTTGTAAGACTCTCAGCCCTGAATTCTGCTTTTTTGTTTCCTGCTTCAGCATGACCATCCATATCAGCTGCTACATGCATGAATTGTAAAGGCTGTATAACATCTTACAACTGAATATAAATCCTTTATTTCTGTGTCACTGAAAATTTTTGTTACCTGTAGTTTTGACTACTGCTGTGAATAATGCTGCAATCAATGTTCCTCTCTGTAAAACATGGCCTGAGTCTCTGATATTTTGCTTTGGATGAATTGCTAGAAATAGAATGATATGGGCCTGTTGAGGCAATAATATATTGGAAAATCCACTTCCAGAGAGTTCATACAAATATCATAAAACAGTGCTTAGTCCACCATAACACAGAAACTGTACATTGTAGGGACAGAAAAAAGGCCTCTTTTTTTCTTTGCTGTGGCCTTCCACAAATTATGAGAAGCACTTGATAGTTGGATGCAAAGATTGCTGGCTCCCCTGATTCAAGCTGCCCCTCTATTCAAACAGGGGGAGGAGATAAGACTATACTCTCAAGGTTGCATTCTTGCAGCCCCCTCCTCCCTGCTGTTTTAACAACTCAGGGATAATTCACAACAAGGAGCCTCTAGTTAGTAGATTGTTCCCTCTCCCCTCCCTTTCACACAAGCCTCTTGAGCTCTCCATAACTTTTGTTCTAAGCTTGTTTTACAGGCTTGGGAAAAATACTGATAAGACACCTCCTTAGAACATCTGCTGGACTGTCTCTTCGAATGCAAACAAACTGTAACTTTTTAAGACAACACTCCCTCCCTCCCCATTAGCTCAACTTCAACACAATCCCCCTTCCTTCCTTGTCTCCTAGCAACAGTGACCACCGGTTCTTCGTTAAAATGTGCAAGCTACTCTTTCTTCTCTTCCCGTATTGATTAGCAATACACAGGCCCTTTTTTCCCCTTAGAAAGTAAAGTAAATTTCCTCCCTTCTCTTAGATATCAAGTCTTTCAATCCCATGTCACTTGCCAAAACTTCCCATGTATTACGTTTTAAAAAACATTTTCTGATTTGATAGAATTAATTTATCCATACAAGTATCTACTAAATATTTCCATAGGGTGTCCTATATTCCAAACATCATGCTAATACTAAGTAATAGGAATTTTTTAAAAAAGAATACAACATAGTTTTTACTGCCCAGGGTCTCCCAGTTTAGTGTAGAAAACAGACAAGTTAACCAATGATTATCAGTGTTGATAACCAATAATAAAGTGATCTTTGAGGCATGAATCAAGTGCTTGAGGAATATAGTAGGTAAAAATCTCAGTCCACAAATTAGGTGTATAGAAGTAAAGTTTTTACTTTTTTATAATTCAAGCTATTTTCCATTTTGAAATCCCAGCCCACTAGGTAGAAGAAAACTAATCACAATAATTTGAGATATTTCCCATCTGTTCAAATTTTGAGCATCTTATATCACAGAATTTGGGTAGATGGATCTGGCCAGCAATGTCATCTGATGTGAGGTTACTGTTTCCCTCTTTAGTCTTTAGTAAATAGTCCCCGTAGATTGATGTAGACTTATGGCCCCCTTAGAACCTCAGATATTCCCACCATTTTTGGACCACTCTTGAGCATATAAGTATTGGAGTCATCCTTGATTTCTGCCTCCTGCACTCTGTATACAAACCTGAAAATCCTTCTAATATCTTTGAAAAATAACCAGAATTTAATCACGCTTCATCACCTGCAAAAATGCTTCCCCTATCTGAAAGGGCGAGGGCTACGCCCTCCATCTTGCCCCGAATCCTCCATTTTTGGGCAGCAGCCATGTGCTCAGCAAGGAGCTTCTTCCCGGAAGCCCAAGCCTCTGCTAGCCACATCTAGAATTTCTTTAAACTAACCAATGACAATCAAGGGAAGTGCGCCCCATAGACACAACCACATCCTGTGTAACAAGACCCAGACTTGCGCCTGGCCAATCGGCAGGTCCCACAGTCCTCTCTCCTCCCCTTACTCCAACCCCCCTGTAAAACCTCTCTACCCACAAAGCTTGCTCTCTCTGCTTCTTGTCGCTGCGTCGGCGAGTGTGGTGGACGGAGAGCATGAGCTAGCTCAAATAAAGACTCTTTGCTTTTGCATCGGACACAGCTGGCTCCCTGGTGTGGTCTCTTGGGGATCCTGAAATCTGGGCATAACATATCCAAATCACAAGTATCTCTCACTTGGATAATTTTAGCAGTTTCTTAACCATTCTCTCGGTTTCCATTCTTACCTCTCCCCACCACCCAATCTATTTCACCATGAAAAATGTCTTGGCCTGAAATTTTATTCTTTATAATGCAACAAAAACAGTAACAACAAAACAATATCTTATTATGCATTCTATGTCCAATCTATTATGTCAGATGTTATGGTAGGTAAAATAATGACTCATGAAGATGTCCATATCCTAATGCCTGGAACCTGTGAATATGTTACCTTTATGCAGAAGGAACTTTGCAGATATGATTCAAATTGAAGATCTTGAGATGGGGATATCATCCTGGATTATCTGGGTGTGTCTAATCTAAGCAAATGAATCCTTAAAAGTAGAGAAATAGAAAGATGACAGCATGAGAAGAACTTGATTCACTGTTGTTGGCTTTGAAGATGACAGAAGGAGATCAGAAGCCAAGCAATGTGGGAAGCCTGTAAAAGGAGAAAACACAGGGTTTTTATTCTCTCCCAGACCCTTTGGAAAGGAATGTAGTCCTGCTGATGCCTTAATTTTAGCTCAGTAAGACTTATTTCAGACTTTTGACCTATGCAACTGGAAGATAATAAGTTTCGGAGAAGAATCCATTATTACTTTGACTTAAGCTGTTCCAAGGATTTAAGGGTTTAAGTAATTATTTAAGTCTCTCAGTTAATAAGTGGCATAACGAGTATTCAAATCTTGGGCTATTTGGAGACTTTTTCAGTTTTTAAAACTCATTCCTTAGAGAATCTTCACATCCTCCTTCTAACACTAATTCCTGTTCAAGTCATTCTAAACCCTACAGCACACATGCTTGCTAACACATTGTCACTTGTGTAAGCTCACATTTGACACATGAAGTTTTGTTCTCCTGTGTCTCCTTACAATGAACTCCTTGAGACCTTTAAAATCATTTTTTTTACCAGGCTGGGCAAATTCTAGGGCAGTGACTGATTTCCCATTAGTTTCAGAAATGACTTGGGAATGATTACATTTATTTTTACTTTGGCTGAAAGAATGTGACTTTTTTCTCAGAGCAATAGTTGCTACAGGATTATCATGTACATTCCGTGCCAGAGCTTGGTGCAAGCTCTTGGAACGGGTGTGCATACTGGCACACTACTTTCAAAATATGGCTCTTCTCACTGCCCTCCTCTCCCCCAGCCTAGCAGAAGAGTCACTGGTAATTTGATTCAATCTTCTAAAAGTCTGAGCAAAGTGTCCCTCAATGAAATCACATAGCAACAAGAATATGTAGTTGTCAATATCAATACCATCCACCCCAGGAGACATACCACAGTCTGTGACGTCATTCACCTTCATATTAATGTTTGCCAAACTTGTTAATCCAAACAGGAAGAGCAGACATAGAAACAAGAAAACTGTGCCATAGGGACTTGCAATAAATATTATCTGTTGAGTGTCAACATTTTACTACAGTCAATAGTGAAATATCTTGCTTATAAAATCAGCAAATATTTTTTTTTAAACATAATACGGGGTTTGGCCAATGATGTGGGCTTGAAAGAATTCACAACTAAAAGAAAAGACGCAGAGAGGAAATTTATTTTACTTTTTAAGGGAAAAAAAAGGGCCTGTGTTTTGTTAGTCAATACAGGGCAGGGAAGAAAGAGTGGCTTGCACTGTTTAAAGAGCCAGTGGTTGCTGTTGCTAGGAGACAAGGAAGGAAGGGGGATTGTGTTGAAGTTGAGCTAATGGGGAGGGAGGGAGTGTTGTCTTAAAAAGTTACAGTTTGCATTAGAAGAGACAGTCCAGCAGATGTTCTAAGGAGGTGTCTTATCAGTATTTTTCCCAAGCCTGTAAAACAAGCTTAGAACAAAAGTTATGGAGAGCTCAAAAGAGGCTTGTGTGAAAGGGTGGGGGGAGGGAACATTCTACTAACTAGAGGCTCCTTGTTGTGAATTATCCCTGAGCTGTTAAAACAGCAGGGAGGAGGAGGGTGCAAGAATGCAACCTTGAGAGTATAGTCTTATCTCCTCCCCTTGTTTGAATAGAGGGGCAGCTTGAATTAGGGGAGCCAGCAATCTTCGCATCTAACTACCAATAATAGTTATTATTTATAATTTGTGGAAGGCCACAGCAAAGAAAAAAAGAGGCCTTTTTTCTGTCCTTACAATGTACAGTGTTTCTGTGTTATGGTGGACTAAGCACTGTTTTATGATATTTATATGAACTTTCTGGAAGTGGATTTTCCAATATATTATTGCTTCAAGAGGCCCATAATATTCTATTTCTAGCAATTCATCCAAAGCAAAATATCAGAGACTCAGGCCATGTTTTACAGAGAGGAACATTGATTGCAGCATTATTCACAGCAGTAGTCAAAACTACAGGTAACAAAAATTCTCAGTGACACAGAAATAAAGGATTTACATTCAGTTATAAGATGTTATACAACCTTTACAATTCATGCATGTAGCAGCTGATATGGATGGTCATGCTGAAGCAGGAAACAGAAAAGCAGAAGTCAGGGCTGGGAGTCTTATAAGGCAATAAATAGTGCAAGTTCTGAAAGAAACAGAGAGGATGAGATAGGAGTAAGTGGCCTGAGGCTTATGTATTCAGATTGTAGAAACAAACCTAAAGCAAGCAAACAATAATAACAACAAATGGTTGCTACAACAATGGTTATTCTGTTTATGCCACTATTTACAAACCATACCTGGGTTCTATAACTTTACTGACCCTCCATGGTCTGGTAAAAGTCTCATTTTCATCTTTTGCTGGCTCTAGTGATGCCAAATTACTAGCAGTTCTTCTACCCTGTTGATTTAGCAAGCACCAACCATTCAATTTTAGTGGATAAGGAAAAGAAGCTCATTCTTACCTCTCATTCAACTTCTGGCTATTCCGATTTTTCCTATTTATCCCATTCCTCTCTGCTTCTAACATGTCTTGTATATGCTTCCACTAGCATTCTCCATCCATCATTATAAGAATATTGTATAAAATCTATATATCTGTTTTTAAACAAGATCTGAGAGTGCAACAGTGAACACAAATGACATTACCCCAGATATTACAAAGTCTAGTGGAGGACATAGGTTAGTACATGAGAAATTACAATACAGTGTTATAGTTACTCTAACTATAGAGATCTTTGCTACTGAAAGAACAATAGTATTGATATCACCTGAAAGCTTGTTAGAAATGCAAAATATTAGCTGTACTAAATCATACTTTGCATATTTGCAAGATAGCTAAGGGACTCATGTGACAATCATGTTTGAGAATGTATGTAGATCACATAAGTGTTGGGACAACCTAGCCTCATGTGTTCAAGGGAGGATAATCAAATATACATGCTAAAAGGAGGTCTGAGGAAATAAGAATAATAACTAATTAAATGTACTTCTTGGCATAAAAAGCTGTGCCAAGAATTACATTGTCTTGCAAAGACCTACTATATAGAAAAGGGTGTGAAAGTAACTATTTCTAGGGGAGCTAGGAAGGAAGGCAGGAGAGTAGAGGGCAGTGCGAGGAGACGATAAAAGGTTAAGAAAATGTTTTAAGCGCAGTGAGCAGTTGTGTTTCATCCCATAGGCAGACTGAGCACTATATTCAGAAACCACATAGCAAGGCAACTGAAAACAAACACAAAAACAAAACAAAACTTAGTGAAATTAAAGCACACACACACAATATCCAGCTTAATTAATGTATCTTCAATTTTGAAATAAAAAAACTAGGAAAAAAACTATTTTTAAAAATATATTTTTATTGATTTCAGAGAGGAAGGGAGAGGGAGAGAGAGATAGAAACATCAATGATGAGAGAGAATCATTGATTGGCTGCCTCTTGCACTCCCCTTACTGGGGATTGAGCCCACAACCTGGGCATGTGTCCTTGACCGCAATCGAACCTGGGACCCTTCAACACACTGGCCAACGCTCTATCCAGAGTCAAACCAGGTAGGGCTGGAAAAAGCTATTTTAATTGTAATATAAATGTAAATTTTATAACAATAAAATATCTTTTGGGTTACATTTGAGGCAGAATTTGAGGAATCAATAAACACCTAAGTCGTGCCATGGAGAACAGGATGAGACAAGGCTCAGAGGTGAGCCAAGCGTGCCATGTTTAGATGTCCCCCATTTAGTGCTGTCAGTGTTCTGGATTTTGGCCACGTGTGTAGTGGTATCTCATTGTTCTTTTAGTTTGCATCTCCCTAATGACATATAATGTGGAGCATGTTTTCATATGCTTGCCATTTCCTATGCCTGTGCACAAGTTAGTAACAACCCCCAAGATATTCATAATGCCCAGAAAAGGTCTTGGGCTCTGAAATACATAGTATTGCACTAGTGTCAGTGAATATGAGTTACTCAGCAACACCTTGCTATACAGGTTGTCTTATGATAGCTGTGCCCTGGCAAATGAATGGGGAGTCAACTCATGGGAGATTCAGTAACAACACTTATCTCTTACTTTGGCACTATGCAAAGCTTTGATTTATAGCTGTTCAGATTGCACTATGCAAAGCTTTGATTTATAGCTGCTCTTGAATGAGAACTGAAATCATAGTGCATCTCCAGGAGTCTCCTTTGGGGAAATACTAGTGAAGCTAGACTGAAAAGAAGTTGCCCTTTATAGTCTGTTGTTCCGGGCACAAAGAATTATCAGGGCACAGTGGTATAGAGAACTCTCCTAGGAATTTGTGTTTCTGCTGGGTAAAGGCTTCTCACCAGACAGCTTCTGGGCTCTTTATAAAGGCTCTCTTTCTCAAATCTGATCGCTCTCCATTCCTGAGAAGTCCCTTGGTTCTTCTGCAGGAGAGATATATTTGGAGATGGGGCAGGACTGATGAGAGACTGTTTCCCCAGCCTTAGCACCTTTCTATCTGGCTTTAAAAAGATTCTCTGTTACTGTCTGAGATGACTCTTCAAAGAGCAGGGGGTATGATGAAGTGAACTCCTTTTCCAGACCCAAGAATTCTTCTTAGCATGAGGTCAGTATTTTAGTTTATCCGAGTCTTTTCTGAATACATCAGGGTCTGTATAATTTTTGGATAGTTTATAAAACCAACAGTTTAGAGGAAATTGGTAACCTCAGTAGTATATATTCAACACATTTACATGTTATATGTATTCATGTATTATAGAATTTAAAAAACAATTTCTATATTGTTCAAAATAGTCATTAAAATATAGACTGCAGTCTTGAAGTTGTGAACATATGTTAATTCCACATTTTCTTTTAAAAAGTTGAAGTTCTTTTATTTTTTTAACATGTATTTTATTGATTTTTTTTATAGAGAGGAAAGGAGAGGAATAGAGAGTTAGAAACATCGATGAGAGAGAAACATCGATCAGCTGCCTCTTGCATACCCCCCACTGGGGATGTCCCCGAAGCCAAGGTACATGCCCTTTACCGGAATCGACCTGGTACCCTTCAGTTCACAGGCCGACGCTGTATCCACTGAGCCAAACCGGTTAGGGCTGAAGTTCTTTTAAAATAAAGAGTGGCAGAACATGTGGTTTGAAGTCAGAAAGAAGAAAGTAACATGAGTCTTCTGAGCCTTGGTTTTCTAATCTGAGCCTCAGTTTTCTCATCTGTAAAAAGTAGCCAACAATACCCAATGCATGTTGCTGTGATAGTGATTGATATGAAGCTTTGTAGTTGGGGCAATCTGTTGATATATTCTTGGTGATCTGGCTATAAAGATATTTAAGTCATAGCCCTGGAAGAATTCTCTTCAGGAGAGAACAAAGCATTAAAATATATCTTTCTAAGAATAGTTATTTAATATTTGCTTATTAGTCTTAATGAAAAAACATACTCAAGGGTGGTTTCAAAATCATAGAATTAAAAACAAACAAATAAAAAACAAACAAACAAAAAAACAGAAGTATTTCCTGCCGAAAAGCCTTGCTAATAGAGTTTCCTGCATTGGAATAGTTCTTCTATGTTGCTTTGATTATATAAGTGGAAGTGAAAAGAGATTCCAGGAGGATCATGCAGAGTTGTGGAAAGAAGGATTCTGAGAAAGAGATATAATAAAGAAAGTTGTTGGGTACTTAGGGAGTATTTAATACTTTACTAGCATTGTTTTCAAAAAGAAGGCTAGCTATGCCCTAGCTGGTTTGGCTCAATGGATAGAGCACTGGTCTGTGGACAAGAGGGTCCCAGGTTTGATTCCAGTCAAGGGGACATGGGTTGCGGACCAGCAGGGGTGTGCGGGAGGAAGTTGATCAATGATTCTCTCTCATCATTGATGTTTCTATCTCTCTCTCCCTTCTTTTCTGAAAAAATAAAATAAAATGAAGGCTAGCTTGGACACTTAGCTAATCCACTGGGGTCTCTTCATTTATTTGCTATAATAAATAGAGCCTTAACTTGAAAACTTGCTTCCTCATCTTTAAAATAACGAATATATGCTTTAAAGTTTCTTAATACTTTATCTAGAAGAAAACTGTTTTTATCACCATGTCTAAGCAAAGTCCTAGCATCAAGGATAAATACCAGATTAATAAGAATACTGTTAGTTTGTCATCTCCTCTTCTAATATATGCCAATTTGTTTACATGACTTTTACACCTAATTTGAGGGAGCCATATACCAGTAATCACAATATGTGCCTGATAGTAAGTGTCTGGGTCTATAACTATGATTAGATGCAATTGTTTTTTTTATTCAGCACATACTCTTAGATGCTATTGTGCCAGGCGTTTTTTCTGGCTCTGAGGTCACAGGTTTGGGAGAAACTAATGAGGTCCTTGTGTGTTGCTGGGGGTCATTTTCACCTTAGAGGTCATGCCTCTGCAATCTTTTTTAAAGTTATTATTTTGATTTTTATTAATTTCAGATAGGACGGGAAAGGGAGAGAGAGATAGAAACATCAATGATGAGAGAATCATTGATGGGCTGCCTCCTGCATGCCCCTTACTGGGGATCGAGCCTGAAACCTGGGCATAAGCCCTTGACTGGAATTGAACCCTGGACCCATCAGTCCGCAGACTGATGCTCTGTCCACTGAGCCAAACAGCCTAAGGCAGGGGTGGGCAAACTTTTTGACTCGAGGGCCACAATGGGTTCTTAAACTGGACCGGAGGGCCGGAACAAAAGCATGGATGGAGTGTTTGTGTGAACTAATATAAATTCAAAGTAAACATCATTACATAAAAGGGTACGGTCTTTTTTTTTTTTTTTTTTTTTTTTTTTAGTTTTATTCATTTCAAACAGGCCGGATCTGGCCCTCGGGCTGTAGTTTGCCCATGGCTGGCCTAGGGCATATGCCTCTGCAGTCTTAACAGTAGATACTTCTTTTGCCTTTTCCTTAAATACTGCTATTTCCCACGGCTGTTTCCTCAGACCTCCTTTCCCTTAGATATTATTACTCCCAGGTATTTTTGCCACTCCTGTGACTTCAATCCAGGCACCACTTTGACAACTCTCAAGACGTTATCAGGAGGCCATCACTGAGGTTCTTGCATGTATGTCGCAGGTGAAAAAGTGAGGCTTGTCTTACAACTGATGTCCAAGTGCTCACCCCAAACCTGTGAATTATATATATTTTTTGCATTGTCTCAAGCCAAGCTTTCCAGCCATTAAATTTTTAGTGAGTTCTCAAGAGGCTTTCTATATTGAACATTTCTTCAGATACCTAGAGAAATACCTTCTTGGTCACATCTCCTGTAACCAGTTATTTTCACTCAAGTTGAAGCCACTGCCTGCTCATTGAGGGGGAACAGGGGTTGAAATGATACTCTCCAAGTTAATTTACACTCAGATATTTTCTTTTCAGAGTCATGTATGAATATTCTTGGAATGTCATGTCAAATTCTAGTTCTGACCATTGTACACAGTGCCACTTGGTAGATATATACATATTTGTTGAGAGAAAGCATGCATCAGTGATTGAAAGAGGAACATAGACTTTAAAAACCAAGCATTCTTTCTGTAGATAAAAATAGGGTGGCTGAAAAGCTAGTACAAGAATCAATATAAGGAACTTCTTCCATCCTATCAATTTCTTGATCTGGCTGAATACATGCTCATATCCTCAAGCAGTGATGGCTTCTTAGGGAACTCCCTGCCCCAATATATTTTCAGTGCCCTTTGGCAAAAATGGAACAAAAAGAAACCTTTGAGATATCTTCTCCAATTGATATTTGAGAGCTTCCAATGAGTTTCATTGTTCTGTTGAGCTTACCTTTAGGCCATCTGTCTTCAGGGAGAATTTTCCTTAAATAATATCAGGTTCACAGCTTAAACAGTAAACACTTTAGTATCATATCTATCATCCACTGTGGTCTATTTGAATAATTTTAAAAAATATATCTTTATTGATTTCAGAGGGGAAGGGAGAGGGAAAGAAAGATAGCAACATCAATGATGAGAGAGAATCATTGATTGGCTGCCTCCTGCACATCCCATGTGCCCTTGACTGGAATTGAACCTGGGACCCTTCAGTTGGCAGGCTGACTCTCTATTCATTGAGCCAAACCAGCTAAGGCTATTTGAATAATTTTAATTGGTTCTTTCCCAGTATTTACCAGTAGTTTTGTCTTTTTAACCAATAGTTGTTTTGTATTTGTTCAATCAGAAGTATTTTTCTGATGAATTTTCTGATGAATATTGAATATTATTTTTATTATCTTATTTTCATTGGGTACCCAAGGACTTATACATCTTATTATCCTCTTAAGGATTTTGCCTTGGAAACTGATAAGTAAACAAAAGCAGGATGAATTGCCTTTTGTGTTGTCGTATGGTTCCCCAGAACTAGCCTATTTACCCATGAACATAGATGGTAAAAGTGGAAAATGTTACCATCATGTATCTAGCCCCCTGTTTCATACATAGATGGAAATATACTGAAGCCTAGATATAACATGTGGGAATCTTGCTAAAACCCAGGTGTTGTCATACAGTTTAGTGGTCTGTCTCTTTCCCTAGATTAACTCTAAATCTAAGAAAAAAATAACTGTGTATGCACTTCACTTCTGGGGAAGAACAGGACAAGGTTCATAGTGAACGTACTTTATGCAATATATCGAAGAGAATGGAAATGATTTTCTTCCCTATTTTTACAGGATATGCTTTTCTTTCCCTAGGGAAAGCGACTTCCTTCACTCATCATGCCCTCCTTCAACCAGAGCATCTTCCACCCTGCAGTTTTCTTCCTTACGGGCATCCCTGGTTTTGAAACTTACCATGCCTGGATCTCTATCCCATTCTGTTGTCTCTATGCCGTTGCCATCACTGGGAATGGAATGATCTTGTTTGTCATCATCACTGAGACAAGTCTTCATGAACCCATGTACTATTTCCTCTCTATGCTATCCTGCACGGACCTAGGACTGTGCCTTTCCACATTGGTCACCATACTGGGTGTTTTCTGGTTTAATGCTCGAGAAATCAGCTTTGATGCCTGCATTGGCCAAATGTTCTTTATCCATGGTTTCACCTTCATGGAGTCCTCAGTACTCCTGGCAATGGCCTTTGACCGCTTCATTGCCATCTGTAACCCACTGAGATATGCCACAATCTTAACCAATTCAAGGATCATCAAAGTGGGCTTTGCAGTAGTTATTAGGGGAACAACAGCTCTAGTGCCTTTACTTCTGCTCCTTAAGCGTCTGTCCTTCTGCCGTAGTCATGTTCTGCACCATTCATATTGTTTCCACCCAGATGTGATGAAGCTTTCATGCACAGACACCAAGATCAACAGTGCATTTGGCCTGTCCATTGTTATCTCTAATGCCGGCATAGACTCTGTCTTGATCCTCCTCTCCTATGTTCTGATCATCCACTCTGTGCTCAGCATTGCCTCCCCAGAGGAAAGGAAAAAGGCCTTTGGAACATGTGTCTCACACATAAGTGCTGTTGCCATTTTCTACATCCCCATGATCAGCCTGTCACTGGTGCATAGATTTGGGAAGCACGCCCCTCCCCTTGTGCACACACTCATTGCCAATGTCTATCTACTTATCCCTCCTGTAATGAATCCCATAATCTACAGTGTAAAGACCAAGCAAATTCGTAAGGCTGTGCTCAAAATATTTCTTTCTAAGCTAATTTAGGAAATTTTTAGATTACCATATCTTTACAAAGTCCTCTCTAACTCATATTTTATCATCTTCCTATATGAGTTACAACCGTACCTTGAAAAAGCATGTGTCTATATGCTTCCAGTCTATTGTGACGAACTGGTAATTTACTAATGCCTTTACCTTCTTTCATTCAGCCACTCAACCCACCTCTGACAGCTGTCAGTCTGTTCCATGTATCCATGCCTCTGTTTCTACTTTTTTCATCAGTTTATATTGTTCATTAAATTAGATTCCTCATATTTTGTTCATTGTATTCCACATATTTTTAAATGGAGTTCTATTTCAACACTTGGAATGTCCCTTTTAATAGCTTCCACTTTCCCTTCAGTATTCTCCTGTATAAAATTTCGGCTATAGTTTCATCTATCAATGCTATTTCATCATTTGTTCTATTTTTCATTAATTTTCCAAAATTTATAGATCACTAATTATACTGTTATCCAGTGAAAGCTGGCTGCAATTCAAGTGAACAATGACTGTTCTTACAGCGATTTAACAGATTTTCTTAAATAAATGGTTTTTCATTTGCTATATGACTTTAGGGCAATTTCCAGAGGATTTAAATGTATATACCTGTATCTATATATGATTTTTGCTATTATAGTACTTTCCCTGGGGAGCATGTTCACAGATCTCCTCTTGCTGCCATTTTAAAATTGATCTCTTCACTTCTTGATTTTGTACTTCAAACAACACATTGCAATTGTTTCCTGATCATTCTAGATTGGATGATACATTCTTCTTATATATTCTTATTACTCTTTCTGCTTATATTATATACTAGGGAGCAAGTGCATGAAATTTGTGCATGGGGGTGGGTCCCTGCACCCTCTCCAATCTGGGAGCACTCCAGGGAGACCGCTTCAATCTGGAAGTTTCTGTCTGTCTTTGCAATCATATGATTTGCAAGCGAATTGTCTGAGACCCCAACTCAGTTTGGTTTGGTGCTCACAGAATAATAGAGGTCTTTTTTGTCTTTGCTCCATTGGTGGAGATTCCTAGAAGTTGCTTGATATCTTCCTTTTAATTTTTCCTCGACACTCTGACTTTACTTTTGTCTCTAACATTTGCTTTCCCTCCATCCCCCACCCGCAACAGTAATTTGCTCCAGGCTCACTTTGCTCTAGTGTCCAGGACAGCGGTTCTCAACCTTCCTAATGACGCGACCCTTTAATACAGTTCCTCATGTTGTGGCGCCCCACAATTTCATTGTTACAAATTGAACAAAATGAAAGCATAGTGATTAATCACAAAAACAATGTATGATTATATATGCGTTTTCTGATGGTTTTAGGATACCACTGTGAAAGGGTCATTCAACCCCGAAAGGGGTCGCGACCCTCAGGTTGAGAACCTCTGGTCTAGGAGATCCCGAAACGCATCTGCCACCAGAACTACGATTCCCAGCATTCCTGGTACTACCCGTGCTCTTGGTTTCTGCTTCCTGTCCAGGGGCTGCAGAAACCAAAAGGACCAGGAACTTCCGCTGCCCCCAGGCTGGGCTGACAGGACCGGACACTCCAGTGATGTTCTTGGGACCCCAGCCACTCTGCTAAGACCCCCAAGCTGCCTGTTCTCCGCCCACTCTCCTGCTGTGCTCTCCATCCCGCCCCGCCCCCAGCCACTCAGCGCCTGTATGTGTGCTTGCTGGCCACAGGTCGCCATCTTTGTTGGATTAATTTGCATACTCACTCCTGATTGGCTGTGGGCATATCCAAAAGATGGTCAATTTACATATTTGTCTATTATTAGTATCGATATTGTAATACATCACACAAAATACTCAGATTTTGATTGCTTACTTTCTTATCTACATATTTTATTTCACTAATCATGACAATATCTTATTTGTCTCTCCCACAATACCATATTGTGCATTGTCCGGCAAAAGTAGAAACTCAATAAATGAAAGAATGAATCAGTGGTAATTAAATTATCCTATATAATAAGAGTGTAGTATGCAACTTGTCCCCTCAACCGGGAGTTCGATCAGAAGTTTAACCAGAGGCAGGGCCAGCCGGGGGAAGGGTGGGAGGGCCTGGCTGGTGGTGGTGGCAGGCGACTGGGAGAAGGGCAGGTGTACCCGGCTGGCAGCCGGCAGATGCTAGGGACCCTACTAGTGCAAGGATTTCGTGTATTGGGCCTCTAGTATGTAAGAATCCCAGATAACAAGATTTAATTTATTCTAAGATTAAACAAAACTTAATTCTTTATTATGTATACTTTAAGAAAACAAATCAGGACAGAGAAGTACCAGTTCTTGGAAGTATATATTTGGAAGCTTGGTCTAATGGGCAAAGTGTTCATTTTAGCCATTGTCATTCATGCTTTCAAAATGTTACTAAAATTTCCATAATATTAGGATATTTCATTGGGCATTCCTAAAGAGTATATTAGTAGATTAGTAGATTAGTAAGTATTTATAATTCAAATTTTTCAATGTATGTGTCCTTTATTGAGTTTTCTTGAAAGAGGGCATATCTATAATAAAAATTTTAATGACATTACATTTTTTCAAGTTATATTCCTCATAAGCTAACTTAAAGCAAGAAGTTAATCTAGTTCATTCTTATGGTCTTAATATCTGTCCTAATAATACCTGGCTTATTGTTGATGCCCAATATGTGTTGTGTTGGAAGATGAATAAGAATATAATTTGGGAGTATGTGCTTGGTTTTATTAGTTCTACTTTAATGGCCACAAAACTCTGAGCTGGTGATGCCTCATGTGGTAAAGTGTTACACAGTCTTATCATTCTTTGTAAAGAAGTGAGTGAGATATGTAGGAGTTTTGATTAATGAGCAAGTTTCTCTTGTTGTTTTTAATGTAGTTTTTGAAATAATAGGCAAAGTATCCCTAAGGAATTTTGTTACTGTCTGAAATACAATTGATAAATTTTGCTTTAAATTTTATATTTCCCATTTCTATGGATATAAATGCATAAAAAGGTGAGATAAATGTCAAACTTATGAAGTGATTTGCTATGAAGAAATTAGAAAGATTGGACTTGAGGGAATATATCAAGGAGGACATGGTCTTTTCTATAAAATCTCTTATTAATGAAAGCATATTTATTATTTCTCATATAACTAAAATTTAATTTGAAAACGTTTTTTTTCCTGATTGTTTTTATGAAAAAATAGGAGGAAAAAGGACAAGATTGGAAACCAAGAAACCGATAAGAAAACTGATTTAGTTGAAAGATTTTAGTGTCCTAGATTAGGTGTAAGAATGGAGACGAAGAGATATTTTGTTGTTATAATAGAAAGAAAATACAGATTTATAGGATGCAGGAGAAAAGAGTGAGTAAGCATTAGTTTTTATCTTTGGCACCGGAAAAAATATTAAAAATTACTTAATAGTTCTGAAAAACATTTATTCATGAAAAGAATGAGTTGAATTATTCTTAGTCAAATTGGGCTTTATGCAAACAGGGGTAAGTTCCTGAGATTGAGATCTCAGGCCCCCAAATTGGCCTTTGCCTATATGGTTTGGAAAGTCAGAGCTATGATCAATTGCTAGATAATATAGACAGAAAAGCTGAAATCAGTTATAAGAAAAATTTCTTATGTTACACATGCCAAACATTGAATTGAATGACTTATCACTGAAATAATTCAGATGGCTGACTATTTGATAGTCTCTTATGTTCAGTACAATTTAACAGCTATCATTGACTATCTGCTCTGTGGAAGATAAACTTTTAGGTATTGTAGCAGCATCAGAGAAAACACAGACATTTTTTAATTTAAGGAATTTACTGCTTTATGGAAGTAATACCGGAACTACTACTAGTATGTATATACAACATATGGTCAAAAACACATAAAGGAAAAAGAAATAGATACAGAGAAATCACCATAGTAGGCAAATTATGACAAGGAAAGATCAGATATAATTGAAGCAGTCATGAAATTTTAATGGAGAAGATATTTAAAGATGAGCCTTGGCACATGTAGTATTTCAAGGTGAAGGAGTGGGTGTCAAGGTTGAGGTCAAGAGTAAAGCCCACTATTAGGAAAGCTGCATGATGGAGCAGTTAGCAGACTGATTTTCTTAGACTGCAGAGTAGGTGAAAAAAGAGAGGTAGATCAAACTTTAAAGGAAAGTTGAACTTAAATTGTGGAGGACTTTATCACAGAGAAGAATTAATGCTTTATTTAGTTGTTAGATGATAAATAAACATGGAAGAGTTGCTTATTGGTTTGTTTTTAAATTTTATTTGAGCTGGATATTTGAAAAATTAATTCAAAATGAATGACAGGCAGTTTTTGGCAGAAACAGCATAGAAATGGGAAGTCAGTTAGTCATTTATGGGAATAGGGCAACTGAGAGGTAGTGAGAATCTAAGTTAGTATTTTGGTCTAGAAAATGATTACTTTAACTAGGATTAGCTACATTGTAGGTATGTTTAATTTGGATAATTTCTATTTCCATACAACTCTAAAATTGCATAGGTTTATAACTCCGAGTTGTGATAAATTTTCATTGACTCTGAGATGGGATTTTAAGGGAGCAATGACTGTTAAATATGAGTTCTCTTGGAACAGAGAAGTTTGAGCATAACTTTTTGAATCTGCTTTGTTTTCACACTATAGATGATGGGATTCATCACAGGGGGAATAAGCAAGTATACATTAGCAATGAGCGTGGGAACAAAGGGTGGAGCATGTTTTCCAAATCTGTGAACAAAAGATAGGCTGATCAAAGGGATGTAGAATATGGCCACAGCAGTGATATGAGAAATGCAGGTGCTGAAGGCCTTTTTCCTCTCCTCTGGGGATGCAATGTTGAGAACTGAGAATGATCAAGACATAGGAAAGCAGAATCAAGATAGAGTCCACTCCAGCAGTAGAGATAATTGCAAATAGTCCAAATGCACTATTGATCTCTGTATCTGAACATGAGAGCTTCATCACATCAGGGTGGAAGCAGTAGGAGTGATGGAGCACGTGGCTGTGGCAGAATGATAGATGCTTAAGAAGTAAGACTAGTGATGTCAGAATGACAGTCCCCTGGTAATGACTGCCATGCCAATATGTGCAATCCTTGCTTGAGTTAGAATGGTAGCATATCTCAGGGGGTTAGAAATGGCCACAAAACGATCAAAGGCCATAGCCAGGAGCACTGAGGATTCCATGAAAGTGAAGAGGTGAATGAAGAACATCTGTGATAAGCAAGCATTCAAGCTGATTTCCCGTGCATTGACCCAGAATATTCCCAGTACTGTTACCAGTGTAGAGATGCATAAGCCAATGTCAGTGGTGGACAACATGGAGAGGAAATAGTACATAGGCTCATGGAGGCTTGGCTCAGTGAGGACTACAAGTAGGATCAAGGTATTCCCAGAGAGGGCAGTTAAATAGAGGCAGCAGAAGGGGATGGAGATCCAGGCATGGGCCCATTCAAGTCCAGGGACTCCAGTCTGGAAGGTAGGGAGAGTAGAGTTATGGTAGAATGACACTACGGTCTGAAGAGGCAGAATTCTCCTGTAAGATCCTGACTTTCTAAATTTAAAATTTCAAAATTATTTTTAGTTGATATACATTTAGTTCACAGAACTTTAGAGTACAGCTCAATGAAGTTTGACATTTTTATACACTCCTGTAACACCTTCCACGATCAACTGATAAAATATTACCACCAACCCAGGGGACTTCCTAACACTTCATCCTCATCAGTGTCCTCTTCTATAGTAACCATTCTTCTGACTTCTATTAGCATAAATACTTTCCT